>NC_085140.1:289086101-289443134 GCF_024139115.2 Armigeres subalbatus | reverse complement strand
GAGGAAGAAACTTATCACTCGTGCAGCGGATCGGCGAGAGAAAAACAGCAGCGTCGACCAATCATAGATTGGGAGATAAACAAACACCAGCTGATTTAGGAATATGAAAACATATGCGTTTTCTGGAACAACATTGGTAAAAACCTCATAATAGTAGTTTGTGCAACAAGTTGCAAAAAGATGATTTTTCAGCGCGAGTTGTACGTTTATCGAACGAGGCTGTTTATCGAACGAGGCAAATAAGACAAATAAGACAAATAAGTCAAACAAGACAAATAAGAAAAATATGACAAATAAGACAAAAAAACAAGAAGACAAATGAGACTGGGAAATATCTGGATAAATATCTGAGGAACTTCTGGAGGAATATTAGAAAGAATTCTAATATCCAAAAAAATTCTTGGACAAATATCTGGACGAATTCCTGGAGGAATATCCAAAAAAATATTTGTAGAAATATTCAGAGAAATATACGAATTAATATTTTTGAGGAACAGTCGAAGAGATCACTGCAGGTATATCCGGTAAAGTTTCTGAAGAAATATCCGTAGGAGAAGAGAGAATATCAAGAGGAACATCTGAAGGAATATCTGGCAGAATATTCGTAGAAATACCAGGACTGGAGAAATTTCCGGAGGAGCTTCTGGAGGAGTTTCTGTAGGAATTTCTGGACAAATATCCTGACGAACTCATGGAGGGGTATCTGAAGAAATATTCAGTGGAATTCTTGGAGGAATATCCGGAAGAATCTTTGGAAGAATATTCGGAAGAGTTTCTGGAGGAATATCTGGAAGAATTAAGGATAAAAGATAATAAAGGAACTTGTGAAGAAATTTCCTAAAGAATATTTCGAGGAATATTCGGAGAAATTCCTTGAGAAGTATCCGTTGAAAATTCTGGAGTAATATCCAAATGAATTCTTGGACGAATATTCTGACAAATTCCTAGAGGAATATCTGGAAGTATTCCTGGACCTATCACTGGAGGAAATAATTTTATTTATAATAATTTGTTTTAATTGTCTTTTTGTGTTTAATTTTTTTTTATTCTTTATTATAGTGCTTTTTTTTCATAAATCAGCAGTTCATCACTTATTTTTCGTTTTAGACAATATTAGACATTATCTGTCTCGTTCCTTTCCTATATTTGATTTCAATTTATATGTTTGGTAATTTCGAATTTCAACATGCTATTTCCTAGTGTCACACTAGATACAAAATTGATCGCTCTCATCGCTCCTTTCCTGCCATGCGCCACGAAAAAATATGTTGTTGACTGCTTTTCCCGCTTTTCCAAAATGGTAATTTTTGTATGAATTACGAAAAACTTGAAGTTAAAAAGACTCCTTCAAAATTGTACTTTTTAATACGCCAAAAAGACCTTTGGAAAATTTCAAAACTTTTGTCAGTTGGGTTTTGCAAAATTCAGTTTCTTTATGCCTCAAATCATCGGAGAGGGGTAGGGGAAACTGGACACACATGATCCCCACTTTTTGTTTAGGATATTTCTCGATGTAACATGCACAGATTTGCACGCTTCTTGATGGACTTAATAAAAATTTAAAAAGCTATTCAAAAACGTCATTGGAAGCAATTATTTGTTCATGAAAGTTACCAAAAAATCGATTTTGCCGAAAGATAGAAAATTTGGCATTTTCAAAACTTGCGGGAGACTTGATCCCCATATAGGGGGAAATTGATCCCTTTATGAGCTGAACATGTTTAGGTTCTTCCAAATCTAATGAAAGGTTGAATTGGTCTTACCTCAAATCCTAATAATTCTTAATAGTCTGCCGTAACATCAATCGTGCTAGTATTTTAGTTCTCGAATAGAGTAATAGTGACAGATAGAATGTCTGCTATAGCAACAAAATTGGTCATTTTCTCCAATAACTCCACTTTTCTTTCTAACCATTCACTCCACTGACAGTGATCATACCACGACAACCATGATGTTCCCAAGAGGATCTCTCTTTATGATTGATACAGTTATGATACCAAAAATGATTGATCGATACATAAATATATGGTCAGTCTTGAGGTAGCAGAGCAAAATTGTTCGAAAAGGTCTTTTTGCCCTCAGATGCATTCAATCTATTCTACAAGCATTCTAAGTAGCTGAAAAAGTGACCCATTCTCACCCCTATGTGACCCATTGCCTCCCCCTTGAGATCGCCAGACTACTATCAATACCACAACCGTGATCATACCAGAATGATGGCTTCATACATCAATATGGTACTATCACGCATCATCATTTTTGTAATGCGTGTTATTATTACACTAATGCGATTTCTCTTTAACGACTGGCCAAAAGATGTTGAATGAGCCTATTATTTAAAATTCTTTAAGAAGATTTACAAATAAATGGTGATTGTAAGCAAACTTCTCCTAGTTCAAACGGAAAAAAAAAATTAATACCTGATCGAACAATACTGATTTTAAGCCCTGTGATTTGTTGAGTATTTTCAAAGCTTAATTTACACTCTTTTTCATTGAAAATAATGTTCAAATGCATTTAATAAAACTAATCAAAACTAAGTGTGTTCAACTACACTTTGTTCTGGTTAATGAAATGAGGAAAATTCAAATTGCGCGTGTATTGTCTGATTGACAAAATTAAAGAGAATTAAAATGTATTTATACTTTTTAACTAGACAAGAATTTTAACAGATCAATTAGTTATAGACAATACAATAATATGCGACGATAGACAACAAACGCCTTAATATATGCAATATCGGGATCAAGTGTGTCCAAACTGTGGGGGATCAAGTGTGTCCATGTTGAGTATTTATCTTGTTTTGTTTTTTGTATTCAATGGAAAATAAGCAACAGTTAATTAAATGAATTCATTCAATTCTACAATAATAAAACTTTGTCCAGTAAAAAATTGGTACGTTTTGGTAGGAAATATTCAAAGTTATTAAACTTTTCTCATTTGAAGAAAAAAAGGATTGAGAATGCCTAAATAATAAAACCTCTCTAAAACCCATTAACATAAAGTAACTAATATCAAATGTTACTCAGATTCAATAATCTATCTAACGGATCCGTTTGCACATATCACTGGTATAAAAATGTTATTAGTTTCCGAGAAAACAGGGGGGGATCATGTGTCCCCGGGGATCATGTGTGTCCAGTTTCCCCTACTGAGAAGCAAAAATTTCAGTTGTACAATAGTTGAGTGTTTAGAGCTTAATTCAAATTTGGAAAATAGTAGGTGCAAAAAAAATTCTAGCAACATTCCTCAATAAATTTCAAAGAGATTGTCAGCTGGGATAAGCAAAATTCCTTCCCAATTTCGAGTTATGGACTTTTTAGCTCGAAAATAGCGATCTACCGCGAGAGAGCTTCCCTCAGACCTTAAGATGTGCTCTAAGGGTGAAGCCGGAGTAAACGCCAGAATAAAATCTCGATACAATCGTTTGCTTTCGCCGTACTACCAAAAATTAAATACACTGGGGAAACTGGTCGTAAGAAAATCAAAGATCCCTTTTGAAATTTCGTTGCAAGGAAATGTATTGATTTTTATACAATTCTCTAATGGAATGCATTTTATACGACAATCATAAGAAATATTTCAAATTTATTTAAAAACAAGTGTAAACGGATTTCGAACCATGGACGTCGTGATTAGGATGCGTGTGTTTACCCCACACGTTAGATATCCAATAAGAAATAGATTTTACCGAAATAAGATCTTACGAAATAAGTATCTGTAAAGATTACAGCGTGGTGGAATTAAATGAAATAATACAAAACTCGTCTTATAACATGAGGACATTCCACTTAAAATTCTTAATAATTTCTCTAAAATTCAAGGTGAAATGTTATATCAGTGAATTATTTGCTTTGAACGTGCTTACAGCAGCACCCCGAGCAGCAGCAGCATACAAAAATAGTTGCAGCAACTTGATTGTGACCGATTCTGGTCATATATGAGTTGCAGGAACCTATGCGAAACATGTGTGCTGCTCGGGACTGTGAGTTACATTCTTGAAATCGAATTTCGAAAAATTCAAATGAATTTCTCAAAATTATACACCTTAATCGAAAAAGCATTTGATAAGCGTAGTAGCGGATACTTTGCTGCATAACTGGTATCGAATATTTTTCTCCGACTTTTGAAAAAATTAGCAATGTCTTTCGCCATACAAATTTCTTGCGGTTAACTTCATGCTGCTGTTCACGCATGTACGTGTAGGTATGCTATTTGCTGGCAGCAGCGGGTAGGAAACCAGCCACACTAATTCATTTTGGGAACAAATAATGAGTAAAGCACATATCAATAGTTTACTATTGAAAATGATTATAATTGAATGGGAACTTTGAGTTTAAGATACATTTGCAATCGATTGATAACAAATGAAAATCTGTTGAGAAATGATCGATTTATTATAATACGGCCGAATTTTCATTACCAAATAAATAAGTTCTTGAATGATCATTATAAAAGCATTGGATTCATTATAACATTTAATTAAGATGCTGTTAAGACTGTATTTGCTCAATAATCTGGATGAGTGTTAAAATGGTGTAAATAAGGAAATAAAATTTTCCATATGTAGATTGTACATTAGAGAGATTCAAATTTTCACTTTTTCGCTCCCCTAAGCTTCAACGATTGGTTTTGTCATTTTAATAGACCTCCTAAAGTTTAAGCTAATTTGGATCTAATTTGACTGTGCACGCGTTATCTGAAGATTGTACGGAAATTGCTATGGAAAACGTCACTTACGTGAAAGAATATTTCCTGAGGTGGCCCATAAACTATTAGAATATAATTTATATTTTACTTTGTAGAATTCTTTTTTAGCTGAAAGTCAGTGGTTGTTGCGAAACGATCTAACTGTTGTAAGTAAAGTTATAAAGAAAACAAAAATACTCATGATTGATATTGATGTTATTCTTTTACATGTTAAATTGAATTTCACACGATTCAGTATTCCCGTAATAACTTTTCGTGCCAGCATCAAATTGTTTCGCAACAAAGACGATCTGTTTCCTGGCTAAATTTTCTATATTGGCAGTGTATTCATGTATTTTGAAGCTTAGTGGGCTACGCTGCGAAACGGTTTTCCACAAAAGTTATTGTTTTCATAGTAATTTTCATACAAACTTCAAAATGCATGTGCTCAGTCAAATTACTACCAAATTAACTAAAAAATTATGAGAACTATTTTAATATCAAATGCCATCGTTTAAGCATAAAGAAACGAAAAAGTCAAAATTTGAATCACTCTATTGTACATACGATCATGTGAAGTAGACCAGACTAAACCATTTCGATCGCAATTCTTATGTTGAAGTCCAATTCTCGCCATTGCAAAAAAATAATATGTGCGCAATTCATTGCAAAACTTGATTTTGCGTTCAGCACTTGTATCACTCAGTAAAATTGGTGAGTATCTAGTTGAACCAGCTGAACAAATTATTTTTTTGAGTTAAGATAAAAGTAGAAGATGATGAATTCAAAACATTTTTGCATTTTGATATTGAGTTCCGGATATTCAGTCATTTATTACCGGATTAAGCTCAGTCACAAAATGTGCACAGAAATTGACATCTGCACTGTGGTTGTTTCAATTTAGTTGGAATTTTTTGGGTTCTCAAATGATTTTCAGTTCAGTCATTACCTAATATGTTGTAATAGATTGGGTGAAATGTAATAAGTTCATAAGTTTTAATAAGTTGAAATTATTTACGTAGGTAAGTATATTCTGTAAAACTTCCCACCAAGTAGTGTTGGTAAAGTAAATAAACTTGTGTCCGATTTATGGCACTTCCTCTGGCACCCTCATGATATCAAGCATCTACTAAAATATTCGTCCAGCTACCATGGTGGTCCTTCGGGCACAATGAAGATAAAGTTCTTCTAAAAGCAATCATGTGTTCTCGGTGTCATATGTAATAATTTTCCACCAAAAGATGATGACAATGTAGATCCGAGATAACCGAAGGAGCTTGCCACATCGCGTAGCCGCTAGTCGGTGGAAGTTATGGCATTTAACGTCTTATTCCTGCGATGTCCAACGCTGGCATCGGTAAAGGAAACCCTCTTCTTGGGAAGTCTTCGGGAGTTATATTAGTTTATATGGATAATAATTAGAAATTTGACCCTTCCTTATCAGGGAGTCAGACGACGGTGTTCAATGGAATCTACCTCGACGGTTGGGCGCGCATCCAGTCGTCGCATTTACAACTTAACCACCGAATTCTCGGTCTTTGCACGCACCACGGCACCTCAGGATATCGGGTTTAGATTAAGTCCCATCCGACCACAGACAGACGGCTGGTGAGAATGGATCCGACTCACTCCTGAGGATGATGGCGAAAGACCGATAAAATCGGACGCCGAACCGTGGTAGCACGCAGAAGGCCCAGTCGAGAGACTTTTTACGACTTTTACGACATGGCTTGAGTGGCGAAGGAATCGAAACAAAACAACCAAGAACGAGTCGGAGCGATAAGCGGATGATTTGTGGCCTCTCGGGAGACGACGACACACCCAAGCGCTGGCCCGAAGCTCCCGGAGCCAATGTTGGTGGCGTGGCCGAAAGGTGCAGCAGAAAGGACATTATCACTAAGTGAGTGGTAATTAACGAAAAGTGTCTGAGAAATTCATTTTCCCTCGATTGCCCTCACGGGAAAGGTGTGAAGGTGAGATATCGAACGACGTTGCAGCCCTCACACATGGCGGGGCTCAGGTGATGGAACATTAATTTCTTCCCACTTGGTATGATAACATTCGAACAAACAGCCGTTGAGTATTGAATGATCATCGTTGATGACTTCAATTTAACCAAAAAAGCTGCATAAAATTTGTTTGAAAAATTCTCCACTTTACCACTTGACCATTTCATTTCGATAGAACATTTTTCAATTTAGCACCTCACATCAGAGTAATAAAATGTCTAATCTACAAAGTTATAAATTACATCAATAAAACCTCTCGAATCGGTTGTCCAGTGGAAGCACCTCAAAACAACTGAACACGTCGCGTCTGTTCGGGGACTCAGGAAACGTCGGATAAAACAAAAAACGAACCTGAATGAATTAGGAATCGAAACAATCTTGTTCTCTTATTTGGCTATATCAATCCCAATAATTTGACAAGCCTGGCCCACCCAACACTGATGCTCAGGTTGCAGCTCATCAAAGCTATAACGAAGCAAATGGACCGCTGGATGGTCGTCGGGATGGTGATGTTCGGTCGAGTTCAGGCATGCATTCTGGATCGTGTTGGAATGTTCCTTGTTTGGACGTTTTATGGCTACAGGAAATATTGAATTTCTTATGTGGTATTTTGGGGAAAAGGTGCAATTGATTGTATGGCGTAGAAGAATAAATGAATATTTCACCTGCAATTCTACAGAACCAAATCTATATAAGATCTGAGATATTAATAGCACTTCTAATATCTAATAAAGATGTTTTTTCACTATGAAACCTTTATTGATATTTGAATAATGTAAACAGCGGACTATCATTGAAGACCCAGAAAAAACGAATTGGACTGTTGATCTAGTTCATAATCTGTTGTTGGATATGATACACTTTATTAGTTTATTATTGGCAAGAGTCTGAAGATACATTTGTATTGTTGCGAACAAATTGGATGACTATAAGTGCCAAAGTCATGTTTCATCATATACTGTTTTGTCTCAAATCCCGAACAGACTCATATTCCGAATACTTATAACATGGAGATTTATCTAAAATATTTCGCTATTATTGCATAATTTAACGAATTTTCTCGGAAGGCGTACATATCAAGGGCATTTTAAGTGTCCACCAATGAGATAACGTTGAAATTTTGCAATATAGTGCAAGTGCATTTAAGGTATACTGTTCAGAATTTGAATTAAAGTGTTCGGAATTTGAAATAATTTTTACTACGCGTGTTCGGCTTAACCTTCTTCGGATATTAGGAAAAACTTACGAATAAGATGTTTATTGACCCAGAAATGTAAATGCTTATAAAACAGTCAAAATGCTTATAACTCAACAATTTTGTGGCTATGTGGTGATACGCTGAATCTGGACACAATGGCCACCGGGAAACAACTTCCAAGGGGACCTTGTCGGTCATATCAAGATTTTTTTATGTACATAAAAAAATTTTGGGTCATATAAGGGGAGCATAAAAATCGCTCAATATATGCCTTTCGATCGCTAATTCTTCATAGATTCTCTTAAAACGGTAATGTATGGGCCATGAGAGGGCTTCCGACGGAAGTGGCCACTCCTGGTACATGCAAGGTGCCCCCGAGGAACCCGCAGGAGGTGACATTTCCGTTTTTGCACCAAAATATGCCGTGCGGCGGCTCTTTCGTCATGATTTTCAACAAAATAGATGATTATGTGCTTGAAATCGATAAGTGACCACATTGGCCACTCTTGGAACCTATGAGGTGCCTCCGGGGAACCTGTACAAGGAGATACAGTGAACTCTCCCTTACTCGATATTGAAAGGACCATCGAGTTAGGCAGGTATCAAGATGTGTTCCCTCATTTATATTTGGCCGTGTGCCGCTTAGCCGAACAGTTAAAAGTGGTTTCCTTATTAAGTGAAGTGAAAAGTGAGATGTTCGAAGTGAATAGTAAACAGCGAGAACTCAGCAATGAGTAACGAGATGTTCTAAAAGAGAATAGAGTAGTGAGAACTGAGAAACGGAAGTGAGTATTGAGTAGTGATATGTGTGCAGTAACAGGTGAGTAGTGGAAAGTGAGAAATGAAAAGTGATAAGAAAGTGGGAAGAAGTGAGATGTGATTATTGCAAGGCGAGAAGTAGGATGTGAGTAGTAAGAAAAACAGAAGCAAGGGGTGAGAAGTGAGAGATGGTAATTGGGGAGTGAGAAGCAAGAAGTGAGAAGGGAGACAGAAGAAGGAAGAAGAAAAAAGAAAGAAGGAAAGAGAAACAATTCCGTTCCTCACTCTTCATTCCTCGGTTCTCACTTCTTATTACTCCCTTCTCCCAAATCACTTCTCACTCCTCATTTCTTACTTCTCACTACTTACTTCTTATTCTCTCTTCGCACATCTTCCTTCTTACTTTTCACTTCCAGCTTTTAAATTTCCACTTATTAATTTTCCCTTCTCACTTTTAACTTCTCACTACTCACTTCGAACTTCTCACTTCTAACTTCTCATTTCTTACCTCTCATTTCTCACTTCCTTAGTTCCTACTAATCTCTTCTCATTTCTCACTTCGAATTTCTTACTTCCCACTTTTACCTTTTCTTTTAGCTTTTTTCACTTCGCACTTCTCACTTATAACTGCTTTTAACTCACTTCTGACTTCTCATTTCTCACTTATTACATTTCACTTCTAACTTTTCCCTTCTCCCTTCAGACTATTCACTTCTCACTACTCACATCGCACTTCAAATTTGTCACTCCATATTTCTCACTTCCCACTACTCACTTCTCACTTTGCACTTCTTACTTCTCATGTCTCACTTAGAATGTCTTGCTTCTAACTTTTCACTTCTCACTTTTCATATATCACTCACTAATTTCTCATTTCTATCGACTTATTCCTCACTTCTCGCTTATTACTTTTTACTTCCAACTTCTAACTATATCGTGCATGTACTGTTTTTGACAACATTGGGTTAGCGAGGTAAACATGCATTGGAATATAACTTCGACTTAGAGAATATCGAGTAAGGGAGATATCGACTTACGGGGGAGCGCAGTATGCTAGATCCAAGGGACTTTGAATTTCATCGAGTAAGGGAAAATATCGAGCTACAGAACATCGAATTAGGGAGAGTTCACTGTATTTTTTATTTTTATACCAAGATATGCCGTGTAGCGGCTCTTTCACTATCATTTTCCATCAAATAGTTGGTTATGCTCTTGAAGTCTAATATCTACCTGGGGGAACCCCATGCCCAGGTAATTGGGGAGTGCCGCGAGGAATCCATTGAAAGGGATGTTGTCGTTTTTGCATCATTATCTGCTGTGCGGTAGCTCTTCCTTCGTGATTTTCTATCAAATAGATGAGTGCGTGTTTGAAATTAATTACCATCTCAATTAGCCGCAAAAAATGTCACTCACTTTTCAGGCACTTTTCCTCGACCAATTTGCTCGCATTAAATTGCATTCGACGCAAAATCCTGTCCCATTGTTTCCTACTGAAAATTGGCCAGATCGGACTAGGGGTTCGGAGTTGTGACCAAAATACTAATTTCAGCACCTGCATGGAAAATCACTTTTCTGGCACCTATGCTCATCCGATTGGCTTGCAATAAGTTGCATTAAGTAGGAAATTTTACAATACAAATAAACAAATATGAAAAATAAGAGCTATCTATCTATTTTCAACCCTTTTGAACGAACGAGAAAGACACCATCACCACTAGGTGGATTAATCTGTTTTTTTTTTATCAAATAGGTCATTCATTCTAAACTTATTATCTACAACCTACAAGGTACCCGCAGGAGTCTCACAGAAGGAGAAATTTTCTTTTTTATATCAAAATGTAGCCATTGTCTTCAGAACCAGCATATCACCACATAGCCACAAAATTGATGAGTTTATCTTTCGGTATATAAACTGTGTAATTCGGTTATAATTTGACTGTTTTATAAGCATATTACATTTCTCGGTCAATATGACTCCAACATCTTATTCGTAATTTTTTTTGTGGGGTCGTTCCTGTTGCACCTTAAAATACATTTTTCATGTCAGATGCTTCATTTCCACAAAATATTAAAAGTCAAGAAATTTCAGAACGATCGGATTACCAGGTAAAATGTGATTCTACTTTGAAGTTTCGTTTCGGGTCATATTGACCCCAACATCTTACTAAGGTTAAATGTTCAGAATATTTTGGTATTGGTAATTTTGGTATTTTGGCCATCACGAGCGAGCGTGCGGTGATTAAAATATGGCGGTAGCACTATGAAGAGCACCTGAATAGCGATGTGACAGACAATGGTGGTGGTTTGGTTATGTACCTAGGAGCACGCGCGCAAGACATACGTTTTCAGGCTCCGGATCTCCAGGAAAACCAGGATGAGAGCGGCCGGCTGAAAAACAACAAAGCCCCTGGAGTTGACCAACTACCAGGAGAGCTGTTTAAATACGGTGGTGAGGCACTGGATAGAGCGCTGTACTGGGTAATTACCAAGGTTTGGGAGGATGAGGTTCTGCCGCAGAAGTTGATGGAATGTGTCGGATGTCCTATCTACAAAACGGGAGTTAGCTGGTTTGTTTTTTCTTTTTTTTTGACGGAGGTAATGGAAATCTACAACCAGACACTTGGGAAGGCGAACCCAGGTTGTGTGGGGTTGAGGTCGCTACACTACTCCCGACTCACTAAAACCAACTCCTTCATCTCCAGTCATTCCCCTGTCCCGCAATTAAGCAATACTTCAAGCGATGACTATTGGGCATTGCGCCCCTCCATGACGTACACAAGTGCACGTATGCGCCTCAACTCTTCGACACTCCCCATGCAACACATTTGCACAAGACATACTGGCACCACATGTGCCCCAACACTCACCTGCCTATGCCGCTTGAATGACTGCAAGGAGAAGACTGGGTACCCTGCAGGGGGTACCCCATGCCGCCATCTCACAACATAGACAGTCCTCATTCAGTATGGTGCTCACCCCGTCCTGCAACAGAATGGCACCACTTGTCTACCAAGCCGGAGGCGACCCTAGGTTGGGGGCTCCTATGCCGCTCCTACCTCAGCTACGAGGCAGACCCTTTCATGTCTCCTATTTCTGAGGTGCCGCAGAGGTATCTGCCCCCCGACACTCCTGCCAGGCCTAGCGAGACTTCACTCATTCCGTCCCTGACAGCCGGATCACACTACTGCCTAAGCAGCCACTCTGACCATACGTACCATGCGAGTCTGACTTGTGTGCTCGCTCATACATTCAGTCCCAATCGCTTGCACCACTTGTTTTTTTTTTTTCTTCCTAAACAATGGAGGGGGAATCTGCTCAACAGACATCCTGGGTTGAACAGGAAGTGCTGGGTTAGGGGCCACCTCCAATGAGGGAGGCAGGGCTGCATCCCCGACCAGCTAAACCGTTTCCATTGCCGCTGCCCATCGTCCCTTCGGTACAACCAGAAAGTAATGCTTCAAAGGGGGGCCAGTGTATGACGCACCCTCGAGGTTAGCTGCGTGTCCTTGCAGCATCGAACATCGTGACTCGCTTTTTTAGAAGAACACCATGGTATCGTGCCAGCGCATTGCCGGCTTTCCAGGTGGCCTTACCACGCCCTATGTCCTCGGAAGGTGGGCAGGGTCGACTTCGCGCCTGCTTCCCTCTGCACGACTGGTATCAAGAATGATGATGCCGCGTGCACCCCAAATTGACCTTTCTGCGATAGGGCCTATTCGCCAGCACACAGAGGGACTTGCCGACGCGGTGCCTACGCCTGCCCCAGCCTTGACGAGGACCCCTTTCCGTCCTCGCCTCGGAACCCGCCTGGTTGACCGACGCCGCGAAAGCGACGATACCATGTTGTTCTTCGCGCGGCCACTTGTTCGATAAAGGATCGAGTTCGACCACAGAGCATGACCACCGGTATGACCCATGAAGCCGACTCCGATCCCTTGACCACCTCTTATTTGCGCCTGAACTAGCCATCCTTGAGTCCACGCGCCACCTTCTGTGTAGCTCCGAGACGATTTGGGCGATAGCCGATAAAACGGCGTTCCAGCCAACTTCGTCTTTACACATCCTCCGAACTAGGTTGTCCGGTAGTGTCCAGACCACATGTGGCAAGCATGTGGTCACGCATTGCGCGAAAACGTGAGCACACGAACAACACGTGTTCCGCCGTTTCCTCTAAACCTGCGCACACCAAACACTCGGGCGAAGCCGAGCAACCTGCACTTTGATTTTGCAGCACGCTTAAACGTTGGGCACATCGAGCCCCCATGGGTGCTTGCTGTTCACAGCTTTGCTGGAACAAATCAAACAATTGGGAGGGTTCGTGCAGCATTGTGCCTTATGTCCCTCCAATCCGCAGCGTCGGCAGAGATTGCTTCTGTCAGGGCCTTTGCAGTCCCATTGCTTGTGCCCCGGTTCCAGGCACTTGAAGCAAACTTCGGGTTGCTCGTATATGCGCACAGGGCATACCGACCATCCCACCTTGACGCTCCCTAACTTGACTACCTTGGAGGCGTCCGCTGCAGATAGCCGAACCAATGCTACCTGCGTCCCTGCCGGACCTTTCCGTAGCCGAACGGCTGCGGTGGGCGTCTCCGCTTCACACTGTCGCCGCAGTGCCGTGACGAGCTCTTCGACTTCAGTGATCTCGTCCAGGTCTTTAACCCTTAGATTCACCTCCGTCGTGAGTGCCCTCACCTTGACCGTCTCGCCTAGGACCTCCTCCGCCAACTTCTTGTAGGCGGCGCCCTTTTGCGAGACGCCCCGCTTCAGCTCGAGTATCATCTCGCCCATCCGGGTACGTCTTATTCGACGTACGTTGGCGCCGAGTTCACCGAGCTTGACGTCACTCCTCATCGCCTTCAAAACATCCGAGTACTTAGCCTCGTCCGCCGTGATGACTAGGGCATCGCCCCTGGAGCAATTGGCGCCTACCCTAGACTTCTTGCTACCTTCATTCGCCTGGTCCTTCTTTTCGGCCCTTGACGTCTTCGGTTTCCTCTTGTTCTTGACCAGGGTCCAGGAGGCGTCACTCCCCTCTATTTCCCTGGTCTGGTGCAGCTGAGAGCTCTCAGCCTGCCGTAACCTTACCACCGTCTTGCCTGAGTGAACGGACCTTTCCAGGTCCTTCCTCCCCGGTTTTGGAGGTACCTGACCGGGGTTCAGCTTCCCAGCCCCACTACCCTTGTTCGGGGTAGTAACCCTCCGCGTTTTGGAGCGGCCCCAATGAGCTCATCCCTGGAGACTGTCTCCCTGTTTTTGTGTCTGCTCCGTTGAGTAGTAGTCACCCCGACGTACCCGCAAATACTTGAGCCTCAGTCTGGGTAGCTATTCGCACCACCATCTTAGCTGGCCCGCCTTCGGTCGACTCGACTTGCCTGAGTCCGCGAATCCTTGGGCCTCAGTCTGGGTAGACCTCGACTCCACCGATTTCACGGGTTTACACTTGGCCGTCCTGACCGCCCTCTCCAGCTTGGCGTCCAGCATCGACTTTCGAAGTTTCTGCAAGCTCCTCTTGAGGTCCTTGCTGATATTATGCTTCGATGACGCAAAGTCGATGATGGCGTCCAGCTGTTCCGTCGCCACCTCGAAGGCCGAAAGCCCATCGCGTTTGCGGTTCATCGCCTTCACAAGCCATGGGCCGTCAATAACCCCTTCCGGCGTTTTTATAGCCGAGAGGAAGGTTGAGTGACCCACGCTGGCGCTGCGCACTGAGCTGCCGACTATTGCCTCTGGCCTCCTAGGCGGAGACCTGAACAACCCACCTCTTGCGAAGGGGTTGTCGCCTACACTACTACCACTAATTGAAGAATTGACTTGGTTTTCCATTTTGGTCCCACGAGTTGCTCGGGAAAAGAGGTCCACCACGCCAGAGCCCAGCATAACGCGGTAAGGGACAATTACTGTGGAGGGTGCCCAGGTACCCCACAGGCTCCGTTAAAGGCCTAGCTTATTATTTCACCCCCCTTGGCCATGCATCCCCTCGGCACGGGTCGCTTGACGCCTTGGGATTAGGGGTTAGGGACGATGGTCCCGGTCTAACTCGCAGTGGCCATGGGGAGGGGTCGTCAAGCCCTTGGACAAAGTCCCTGCTGCCCCCCGTGCTTGCACCACTTGTGCACCACTCTCTTTGACATTCAGTCACTCACTCAGTGGGGGTTGTAATACCCCCATCTCCAATTTTTATCCACTCTGTGCACCTCCTGTGCATCGTTTGGGCGTGGAACACCCGGCACGTCACACGTGCCTAACACTCCCCTACCCGGGCTTTGATACGGCCAATAGGTTCGGAAAACGGGTACTTTGCAGGTAGCACCCACCTATTGACATTTCGAAGCCCAGATAGTACTCAGCCAGTGTGGTGGTCTCACCATCCTGCAACGGGGTGGCAGGCACCACTTACCTTACATACATGTCTCCGATTTCTGAGGTGCCGCAGAAGCATCAACCCCCCGACACTCCTGCCATACGCAGCGAGACTTTCTTGTCCCCTAGTTCTGAGGTGCCGCAGAGGTATCTGCCCACCGACACTCCTGCCAGGCCTCACCAGACTTCAGTCATTCTAACACTACCGACCATGCGTACCATGCGAGTCTTACTTGTGTGCTCACCCATACACTCTGTGGGGGTATTACGAGTAATACCCCCAACTCCCATTCGCTTGCACCACATGTGCACCACTTGGGGGTGTGTGGGTACCACCCACTGCCACCCGCTTGCCGCCGAAGCAGCCCTCACTCTGTGGAACCTCCACAGGCTCCGTTAACGACCTGGCTAATTGTTTCACCCCCCAGGTCATTCATCCCTTCGGCACGGGTCGCCTGACACCTTGAGATTCGGGGTTAGGGGCTTGTATGCTTTAAGCGGCACACGGTCGCTTGATAGGGTTTGCTTGCGGATATGCGGTTTTTGGGAGGGAATTAACAGAGCCCCCTGTTAACCCCACCGCCTCCTAGGCAGAACTCCCTAACTCGCAGACCACTGGGGAGGGGTCGTCAAGCCCTTGGACATGGTCCCTGCTGCCATCTTGGAAATCACGTTCTTTTTCTGGTAATTTTTCAAGAGTACGAGTTGCAAGAACTGAAACGCTCATTAAGCTGAAACAATGGTACATAAGTTGCTTACTTATGCTGAATGATCGACTTTAATTTCTGCACTGTACGAGAATTATTAAGCAAGATATGGGTCTTTAGAAATGGGAGTAGCAAAATATGTGGTGAATATGAAATTCACCACGGGATTCATTACATAATCACCTATCGTGAGATATCGTAGAGGAGGTGAATGTCTTCGGTTGCTGCAGCTTTGTTTCCTTCGTCGGAGAGAGAATCCGCCCACGCTTGTCCCGTCGACATGAGCGCTTTCTTTCCTTCTCCAGAGTCGAGTATCGTTGAAAGGCTAAGATTCTGGCTCCTCTGGTTTTTGTTCGCTCTGTCAAGGCTTTGGGTTCTCTTCATTCCTCTATCTTCATCCAGGTCTCATCGGTGATCCCCCAAACAACACACGTGTGGCAAAGAGGTTTTTGTAACCTATATACAACTGAACTCGATTACATTTGAGTTGCAGCAACCGAATTGTGCTGCTAGGACCATTGTTTACTTTGGGTGCGCAGTTCGCCCAGATAATTTTCGCTGGTGGTGATGAAGGCGTTATTTATGCCGTTCCATGGGTTTTATATGCATCCACCGGGATATCCCGGATATACCTCCATAGAGCCACCGTGCGAGACTCGTTTTGCTGATACCGGTATCAGCAAAACGAGTCTCGCACGGTGGCTCTATGGGGGTATACTTACCTGAACACCCGATTGGCGGTGTTGGGCGATGTTCCTCCAGTTTCCCCGAATGTTTAGGGTACCCAGGTCCGATTCCACCGTGTGCAGCCAGCGTGCTCGTGGTATCTGGTTCTCTAGTTTTCGCTATTCTTTCTTCCGACATTCGCACTAAGTGACCAGCCTACTAAAGTCTGCCGTATTTTATACGATTCACAATATTCCCAAGTAACCAAAAGTTCCTTTAAAAATACGTTTTCGCTTAATCAGCTTGACTGAGCTGATTAAGCGAATAATGTACCTTTAAAAGAACTTTTGGTTTCTTGGGTTTTCTTCTTTGTATACTTGATACAGCTCATGACTCATGCATCTTCACCACACACCATTCTCTAGTTTCCCTCTGAGTATTGTACGCAGCACTTTTCACTCGAAAACCCCGAAAGCAGTCCGGTCCACCTCTATTAACGTATGTGCTTGATGTCCATTAAGGGCCACTGGCAGGCCTGGTAGCGGGTCACTTTTTTTCGGGTTAGTCACTAAAAAGCCTCTTTTTTCGACCCCAAGTCACTAAAGTCACTTTTTCTTGGAAAAAGTCACTATTTTTAACTATTTTGAAACTTTTGGCTATGTTTCGTGAGCATCGTCATGGACAGAGATAAAATGTTGAAACATTTGAAACTTCATCCGTCCAAAGATGCTTTATTCATGACGGACATGAAATGACGAATTTAGTAAACAATTACCACTTAGTAATTTTGGCCCGAACGCTGTTAGGAAATTCTTCGTGAGTCCAGAGATTCGCTGTGAATCTCGGTGTTGTTATTAGATTCTCAACAGCGATTAGTTAAAGGGGTTTTGTGTCACAGCTTATTATTGGGTATATATCTAGTAATGCGAGCAGGATGGGAACAGTGGATTGAGAATCTAAATATATTAACAAAGCTATTGGAGCTGACGCGGCTGAGTTTAAAACCTCTTTTGCAAACTGTTAAACTCTACACTTTATCAATTAAAATGTTGAATATTCAGATTCATCTATTGAATTTTAGATACATTTCCTGTTGCTGTTGTTTTGGGGAAATCATTAATGTACGAAAGCTTGTTCTAATGCTCATTAGTGGATACCCAAACAAACAAGCGTTTTATCTTTTTTGCCTTTCTCGTACAACAAAGTTGTACCAGAAAAGCTATCATTTCACTGCCAAAACGTACTTTTTATAGAGCGCTTGTAGACCCATAGTGTTATATACCAAACGATTCAGCTCGACAAACTGAGCAAATGTCTGTCTGTTCAATCAAAATGGAGAAATTCGCATCTCTGGTTGATACTGCAATGGACTTGCTGAGATTTTTGTCGAAGTTACTGAAAATCACATCATTTTTGCAAGGATATCAGTATTTATTTTGCTGGGCACACGGCCGCGCGGATTTTTGCCGAGTTGCAGAAATAAAAACTAAGTGTGTAAGGATCCACCATAGAAAGATTATTTTCCGTAATGTTCCCGTAAGGAGCAAAATGAATGGTCTCTCGACATCTGCTCACATAAATACTAGAATTTTCTGAAATGTATTCTTATGGCAATTTAATTATTTTAAACTGCATAAACTTTGGATACTCCATTTGACTCTATGTCAAAAAATTAATTATATAAATTTCTCTAATAAAAAGTGCTATTTTTACACACAAGCGAAGATTTTCCGAATAAGTTCGAATCCATAATAAATATTATTGCACATTATTCTGTACGATTTTCCTCATAGTTGTGTTTTTCCAGTGGTGGAAGGGGGAGGAAAATAAAAATTAATAATAAAAAGAATCAAATAAAACAAACTTATCAGATTTCACTTGTCATAAGACGAACTAGGGTAAAACGACCTATCGTTGTGGTATGTCCTAATGTTGTGGTAGTGTTTAAGTAGTCCATTTTGGATATAATAGCATCAAAATCAATTGTGGATCCACTAAAACTCTTCGAATCAACCACTAAAACACCTTTTGTTTAACAAAAATGCGTCCTTTGAGTATATTATTGCAGTAGTGCTAAGGTCCTATTGTTGTGGTATCGCTCTCCATAAGAAATACATGCAATACCGCAACAATAGGACTGACCTTCAAAAAATATCGCAACGATCCTATTATTGCGGTAGTTTGTTTTTATTGTAATAAAAACAAAATAACATAAGTTAATCACAATTGACGTAATATTTACGAAACTTGAGATAACGAGCATCCTATTCGACTACTACAATGTTAGAAACAATAAATAGTTCATTTTTAAAGAATTTTCGAAATCAATTTTGTTTTGACGCGGTGCTTAACCCCTCCATAATAGGTCGTTTTACCCTTTTCCATTTTTGTCCATCTTACTTGATACTTGATGGGCTACAGCTCTTCGATGAACCTACGTCGAATGGAGTATCCTTCTCCACTGGACTCGATCCTGGGCCAATCGCTTCCAGTCGCCCTGAACATTGAGCGCCCTCAGGTCCTCTTCAACTGCAAAAGCCATCGTGTACGTGGCCTTCCACGAAGCCTGCGGCCTCTTCCGGGTTCTCTACTAAATATTATTTTCGCTTGATGTTCTTCCGGCATACGAAACACGTGACCAGCCCACCGTAGTCTGCCGTGTTGTATAAGCTTAATAATATCCAGCCCTTTATACACCTGGTACAATTCGTGATTCATACGACGCCGCCAGATACCGTTCTCCTGTTTACCGCCGAGTATTGTCCGCAGCACCTTACGCTCAAACACTCCGAGAGCTCTCCGATCAGCCTCCTTTAACGTCCATGTCTCATGGCCGTATAAAGCCACCGGAAGAATCAGAGTAGTATACAGCGCGAGTTTTGTTTTCGTTTGCAGACTACGGAACTTAAGCTGGTTACGAAGTCCGTAATAAGCCCTATTCGCAGCTACAATACGCCTTTTCACCTCGCGGGTAACATCAATATCGCACGTCACTAATGTTCCAAGATACACAAATTCTTCTACCACTTCAAATTTTTCACCATCCAGCACCATTTCGCTACCACCACCACTAATGAACCCACGTTGATTGCCAGCGACCATGTACTTCGTTTTGCTGGTATTGATCGTGAGTCCAATCCTCGCTGTCTCCCTCTTAAAAGGCACAAAAGCCTCTTCCACGGCACGACGATCAATTCCGATAATATCGTTGATCGGCCCTCACGAAAACCTGCTTGGTATTCGCCGACGAAGAACTCTTCAAGCGATCTCAATCTGTTGAATATAATACGGGACATAATTGTGTACGCCGAATTAAGGAGGGTTATTCCTCGGTAATTGGCGCACTCCAGTCTGTGCCCTTTCTTAAAGAGAGGGCAAATCAGGCCGTCCAACCAGCTAGCAGGCATTTCCTCGTCTTCCCATATTTTCGACATAATATGGTGTAGAACTTCATAAAGCTGCTCATTGCCGTGTTTGAGAAGTTCAGCCGGGAGCTGGTCCTTCCCCGCAGCCTTATTGTTTTTCAGCTCTTTAACAGCTTGTTTAACCTCATCTAGTGTAGGTAACTCCACAGCTTGTCCATCGTCGCTAATATTTATTCTGTTCTCCGATGCGCCGTCACTTCCTCCATTCAACGAAGTTTCGAAGTGTTGCTTCCACCTGGCAGCCACTTCAGTTTTATCTGTCAGCAAATTTCCTTGTTGGTCGTTGCACATGACGGGAGATGGCGTTGTCTTTCTCCGCACGCCATTGACAGACTCATAAAACCTCCGCATATCATTCTGCTCCATTTTTTCCTGCGCCTCACTAATAACTTGTTTTTCGTACTCTTTTTTCTTCCTGCGGTGGGTTCGTTTTTCGGCTGCTCTTGCTTCTTTGTACCGAGCTCTATTCGTTCGGGTACCCGACACCAACATCCGGCTTCTGGCAACGTTCTTCTCGTCTGTCACTCTCTGACAGTCCATATCGAACCAACCCGTCCTAGGTTGCCTCTGTGCAGTGCCTACCACTTCTCGTGCTGTTGTGCTCACCGCTCCATGGATCGACTCCCACAGATCGTTGATGTTGTCGCTAACGTTGATTGCACTTATCCGTTCGTCGAGCTTCTGGCGGTACTCAGCCGATACTCCTTCCGCCGACAATCGCTGGATATTGTAAAGCATCGTTCGCAGTGATCTTTCGTTCGATACAGTTGACAACCGTGATCGAATTTTACTGACAACGAGGTAGTGATCAGAGTCAATGTTTGGACCTCTGAATGTCCGCACATAGATAACATCCGAGAAATGGCCCCCATCTACCAGAACATGGTCTATCTGGTTGCAAGTTTCACCATTTGGGTGTCTCCAAGTGTGCAGCAGCAAAATTTTCTAGCCGTAGGCCGTTGTCATTGGTAGCGGAGTGAAGGCTCTCCCTGCCGATTATGGGACGGAAAAAGTCCTCTCTACCGACCTGAGCGTTAGCGTCTCCGATAACAATTTTCACGTCATGCTTTGGGCACTCTCCATAGGCTTTATCAAGACATTCATAAAACGTGTCCTTCACGTCGTCGGATTTATCGTTTGTCGGTGCGTAAACGTTGATTAGGCTGTAATTGAAGAATTTTCCCCGTATCCTCAACACACAGATTCGTTCGCTAATGGGTTTCCACCGCATCACTCGCTTCATCTGCTTGCCCATCACTACGAAACCAACTCCATGCTCTGCTTTTCCGCCGCCGCTGTGATAGATGTTATACTTGAACGCTTGAGGCGTACCTTCTCACTCTAGCTGATGTCAAAAGGACAACAGTGCCCAGGCTGCACTACCAGCTAAGTACACAATCCTTAGCTGGCGGTCTTTTGTCATCGAACGACCCGTGGAAGCTCTGTTGGGCGCTCCTTCCTTGATGTCAACCCACCATTTTGCAGCCCATTTTTGTCCATCACTTTGTAAAATTTGATCAGTGCCTTATACTTGACTCGACTTGACTAAAGACGTCTTTACTGTCGAGGTCGAAATACGTATACTTGTAAAGATGGCAAAGTAATGGAACTAAATTATTTGGTCACTTTTTCTCCAGCTGAAAGTCACTATCTGATCTTTTTTCGCCAGTGTTGGTCACTTAAGTCACTATTCTATTCGCAGAACCCATATTTTTTGAACATGAAATGACTCCCAGTATTCCCAGAATATACATCTGTTACAGCCTGCCGAGTTGTTATGCCCATAGAGCTACTGATTCAGTCCGTTATTGTCCATTTTTGCTCTGTAGAAGCAAACTGTTAAAATCTGTACGGATAATTTACAAATCCTGTAGATCTTCCTCTATCTCTACCTGCCACCATGTCTTGGTAGAGTTAATGGTTAAGCCTATCCTTGCCGTCTCCCTCTTCAGTGGGACAAAAGCTAAAACATGTCGTCCACAAAGCCCAGGAGCATATGCGACCGTATGACGATAGTGCCGTTCCTCTGCACGCCAGATCTCCTAATAGCGCCTTCGAGTGCAATGTTGAACAATAAATTCGAAAGTGCATCACCCTGCTTCAATCCGTCTAAGATCACAAACGATCGTCGTCTGCGATCAAAATACTTAATGTCGAGCCATCCAGTGTAGTGTAAGTGTAAGTCTAATTAGTTTCGCCGGAAAAACATGTTAGGATATTATCTGCCACAGCTCATTTTTTTCACTGAATCGTACGCTGCTTTGAAATCAATAAACGGATGGCGAGTTGTATTCCCGGAACTGATCAAGAATCACCCGGAGGCTAAGGCGTCGTTGATCCTCACAAAACCTGCTTGGTATTTGCCGACGATGGACTTCTAAATCGGTCTCAATCTATTAAACAGGATACGCGAAAAATTTTGTACGCCGGGTTCAGAAGGCTGATCCCTCTGTAACTCTAGTCTGTGCTCTTTCTTAAAGAAAGGGCATATCAGGTCATCCAATCAGCCGACAGGTAGTTCTTCATCCTTCCATATTTTCTGGATAAGGTGATGGATCGATTGATGCAGCTGCTCACTTCCATGTTTGAGAAGCTCGACCGGGATCTCGCCCTTTCCAGCAGCTTTACTGTTTTTCAGCTCGTTAAGAGCCTTTTTACCTCGTCCAGCGTTGGTGGTTCCACAGCTTGACCGTCGCCGACTATGTCCGTCCTGCTCCTTAACACACCTTTATTTTCACCTTGTTGAACGGTGAAAATGAAGGTGTATCAATGAGCAGGTTGAACGTAGTCGGCGACGGTCAAGTTGAAGTGCTCCTTCCATCTGGCTGCCACCATAGTTATGTCTGTCAGCAAATTGCCCTCTCGGTCATTGCACACGGTGGGCCCTGGCGCAGTCTTATGCCGCGCGCCATTGACAGTGGCATGAAACCTCAGCATATCGCCTTTTTTCCTGCAGTGGATTCGTTTCTCTCCTGCTCTTGCTACAGTGTACCCCTCTCTTTGTTGGAACGTACGAACCACTAGCATTCGACTCCTAGCAGCATTTTTCTCGTCCGTCACTCGATGGCACTCATCAAACCAACCATTCCCTTGGCGTCGTTGTGCAGTGTCTAACACTTCCTGCGCCGTTGTAGTCACAGCTTCGTGGATATTTTCCCACAATCTGTTGACGTCGCCAGATCCTGTGGCAGCATCATCCATCCGCTCGTCCAGCTTCTCGTGGTACTATTCAGCAACTTCTTCAACTGACAAGCGTTGGAAATTTTACCAAATCGCGAAATTTCAAGGACTTGAACTGGTGTGCTTCGAGCGGCACACGATAGCTTTTGTGGGGTCTGCAATTCGCATTGCCCAGGGCAGAAGTCGTCAAGCCTTGACGATACTTCCAGAGGTTCCCTAAGAAGACAAGTGTTATTATTGAAAATTCAAATATGTGTTTCGTATTGAAGGATTTTTTGAATAACTATATGTGTCAGAGTTCTTGTGAGTGTTTCATAATTTATTTGAATTTAATACTTTTGGATTTCCTGAATATATTGTATGTAAGACTTATACACTGGAAAATTCGCTTCGAATGAAAATGTAGATTTGCAGTTCAATCATGTCAATACCAGTTGAATTTAAGAAGCTAAAAACGTAGAAGTCTTAGTTTGATGCACACTCATAAGCGTTTTACTCTTAAGTTTAATAGCAATTGTATCAGACTGATTTCCTAACCAGCAACAATTGCCATTTGAAAGAGAATATAGTGCCCCTTTTAATCCGATCCATTTATTCTACACTCTGAACCTAACAGAAGCATTCATGAATTGTCACAGACAAGAATGTTCACCATGCATGCAGCCAGTAGATCTGTAGAAAACAACCGTAAAATCAGATTTCATCCAGAACATCGTTCCAATCGTCATAATCAACAGTAATCACCAAAACTGAACCCGTATCCATAAAATCGTTTATAATGAGTTATTATCGTAAAAAATCCATTCTTGCCGTTCCCGGGACCTTCTGTGTTGCTTTAGAACGGGTGTAGATATTGAAATTAAAACAGAAAACGAATGGACGCCACTCTATTTCGAGTCCGGAGTTCTCCGGATCCCCAAATGGAGCAAAGGCCATCATCATACGGTCGCTGCTGGACCCTTCCAATCATGGACAAAACCACTCGTGCCGGCTCACACACAAGTCACAAAGCTCATCATCGGTTGTTGTCGGCCGATTGTTGTTACGCTCGTACGTATCACATATATGCATATGATTACGGTTTCGAGAATCTACGCCGGCAGTCAAATGACCAGTTTGGGGAGACAGAGCACTATGCCCGAAGCCCCCTAGGCCATGTAGTCAATTCAGGAGCACAGCAGGAGTTCTCAAACGATTTTCACCCATTATAATGATACGATGCGCTGTTTATATTTCATTATATGGCATATCCGCGGGACCTCTCTGTTTCTTTCTGCTTCTGCTGCTGCTACATTCTCACGGTGGGGTGTTGCTTCAGCTATGTTGGTAGAAATGATGTAGTCGATTCTACGTATGAGATAATAAAAAAAACGGTTATTATACCGTTATATATATTTTAAAACCAAAAAACTTGCTGGAAAGTTTTTTCAGCAAAAAATATTTTTGTTCAACTTTTGAGTATTTATATATAATAGAGCTTTCCTCGATAAACACAGTTTTCATTGATTAATAAAAATTGCAAACCATTTTGTGCTAATCAAATTATGTTACGACAGAATAATTTATACAACCATCATCGAAGTGAGAACGGAACGAATGGCTCACTGTGAACTCTGCAAACGCTTCGATGTGCCAATAAGTTATCAATTTTGGACGAAACGATAATCGACTGACGAGCCGAATTATTAATAGAACTGGTTTAGACTAAATGTATCACCTTTCATTTTGAAATAAAAGAATTGTAATCCCACTTTCAAATATGTAATTGGTGAAATCCATTTCCATTTTGACCACTTAATATGAGCAAACATTTGGCTGTGACATCGCACCCATTTGGGTTGTGGGAGGGCAATGGACGGCCGAGACGAAACGAGCTCAAAGTGGTCCGTTTGGACATGGAAATGATATAAATAAAACAGGTCGCATCGGGACGAGCGAAGAATATGGCATTGAGGTAAAAAAAATTGAAGAAACATATTCTTGCCCTGACCAAGCGAGAACCGCACATGCTCGATGACGACAGCAGCGAGGGCGACGAAGATTCTGAGGGTCAGTTTTGGGGAGGCAGCAGCCAGCCAGCGAATGGATGTCTGTATATCACATTAAGTGCCCGGGTCCCAGAAGGTGGATGAGTTATGACGAAATCTGCCCTAGGGCTATCGAAGTGTTTTCGGAGGGCAGATTTATGGCAGTTCGGTGGATGTGTGATCGCGCATATGGAACCCTAAGCAACTACCCAAAGCGAACGGTTATGGATTTCTTCTTCCCAGGCAGCGAGCGCCTTGCAGATGGGAGATGCAATTTAATGAATAGCTGCTTCCAAGCGAATTAGAATCAACCGACGCGATCGTGAAATATGTCCGAGTGTCATTTGTTAGGGGGTTGCTTCAGGGGATGGAAGAACGGGCCGTAATGCTGGGTCACGCTCAAGGATTTCTCTAAAAAAAAGTATCATGATTTCATGGCCAACTGTTCTACATGAGTTAACAATTTCTAAGATATTTATGATAGGTAATATAAAAATTTGTGTTTCGAAATCTTTCGTCCCAATTACATTACAATGCAATCAACACAATGCCAACTATTGTGCGTACGACATGACGTGAAAATAAAAGCTTGGAAAATAAAGTTTGGTTAACTGGCCCACATTTCTTCGCTGACAAGGCGCTAATTTGGTTTTGTAATAAAAAATGAACATTTGTCTTCACAAATTTTGGAATTACATCATACAAAACAATGAAGTAATCTACTGCCATATTCCGTTCCTCATAAAAAGTAAAAACTGCCAGTCAGGTAGTCTTTTCCCACACCTCTGATCCCATTAGCAGGTGTCACCGTGCCTCAAACCCGACGACCCGAATGACACAGCTCTTTTGTCGTCCGAAATCAAAACTGCTCCTGACGCTTTGTCCCGAGGCAGCGATTTTTTCCGGATCAGAAGGGAATCCCTTTTTCCCTGTCGGCATCCTTTTGTGACCACCACCACCGCCGCCGTCGATGCTCCGCCCTTTTGTTGAAGGCTAATGCGTTGTCGTCGTCGAAGATCGTGCGATTTCTCACATAAATTCTATCGGAGCGTAACAAAAGAATTAGACTGCGGCCCAGAGAACCCATTATTTGCTGCCATGTCAACGTGTCATAAAGTCCATAAATTTCTCCATTGTTCCACCCTAAAGCTGGATGCGCTGGAGTATGGGCAGTGCGCAAAGTATAGATCAAAAGCACCGGGCGGTCATCCGAATCACTCAATTGCACAGCGAGAGTTGTCGATTGTGCACATTTATTTATTCTGGACTAATTTAGTGTGGAAACAAAGAAGCTGCTGTTGCAATTCTCCAAGAGGTTGTAGTGTTCTAATGAAGACATTAATTAGGATCGCACCGTGAATGGCACCTACTTCTTTGGAGCTCTGCTCGGAACAGTTCCATGCTGATGATGGCTTGCTGAGTGCCTTTTTTGTGGGTTAACAGCTGGAAGTTGTGGCAGCTTAATCACAATATTTATCCACTCGGCTCATACGGTCGCTGTCAGCAATCATTTTCCCTTTCGGATATCTACGATGCATCATTGCAGGCATCATCACTTCGATGCACTCCATATGGTGCCGCTTGATGTGCCACTCACCGCTTAAGGCAGCTCTGTAACTCTCAGGCGGGGGTGTCTGACTTATTACCGTTTGGAATGCTTTCTTTGTACCTTTCTAGTTAAAGACCGGTTTGCTTTGAAGCAAACAATCTACAATATGGTACAAAACAATTTAAATAAAAATAAGAACAAATTTGCTTCTTTTTATTTTTGAAACTAAGATATAATCAATAAAGGAAAGGGGTGCAAATCGCCTGGAAGATAAAAACATTTTCCGATGAAAATAAGCAGACCCGACGAACTTCGTTTCGCCTAAAAATGATTTTTCTTTGATTAGTTCTCGAGAAATGCAAAAATGTCTGGTTCATTTGTATGAGAGGCCACTTTTCCAAAGATGGGAGGTGTTTCGAACCACCACACAAACATATATTCCCTTGCAAAACCTCCAAATGCTAAATTTGGTTCCATTTGCTTGATTAATTCTCGAGTTATGAATAAATTTGTGTTTCATTTGTATGGGAGCCCCCCTTTCCAAAGATGGGAGGGGTCCCGAACCAGCTTATGAACCTTCCCCGGCCTGGTTCTGCATACAAATTTTCACGCCGATCGGTTCAGTAGTTTCCGAGTCTATAAAGGTCAGACAGACAGAAATTCATTTTTATGTATATAGGGGAACTGTTCCGTTTTCCATCTCACTGAACATATATTCATCTCATCGCGAAACAAAGAAATACGGCATCAATTTCGTAGCTTTTTGCTAACATGCGTAACATAACATAATCACTCCTGAAAAAAATCACAAAAATAATAAACAAACCAAATACCTTTTCATTGCTTTGTTTTTCGTGAAACCAATGTCGGAGCTATGAGATGAAGACCAGGAGCTGAAACCCTAGAAGATTATTTGAGTGAAAGTAAGATTCACTAAAACAACATATTTGATTATGCATGTGGATGAAGCTGGGTTCGATTCCCCGCCCGTCTAGACAATTTTCGGTTTGGAAATTGTCTCGACTTCCCTGGGCATAAAAGTATCATCGTGTTAGCCTCATGATATATGAATGCAAAAAATGTAACTTGGCTTAGAAATCTCGCAGTTAAAACTGTGGAAGTGCTTAATGAACAGTAAGCAGCGAGGCGGCTCTGTCCCAGTGTGGGGATGCAATGCCAATAAGAAAAAGAAGAAGAAGAAGAACCGTACCGTTAGTGGAGATAACCCCAATAGTGGGGTTTTAAATAGATTTATCATAAGTAGGGACACGGCAGGTATTTCCGTCCATCGTCGTAGGGGCTAAAACCAATGAAAGCAACATACATTTGCTAGAACTCCACTATAGCAGAACGTTTCTCCTGAGCTTACGATTTGGTACGTATGAGTTTTACAAAAAAGCGTCTCTTTTATTGGTTTTCGAGACTATGACGAACAGACGAAAATACCTGCCGCGTCCCTATACTCTTTACTATGGTTTCAGTTGATGGGTCGTGCTTTGAATACCCGGTTAAATGCAATCCATCCGAAAATTTCGCTTCAGAAACTATTAAAAGCAATAATTTTACTAAATAAAATTGACTCCCTAGCACCTATGGTGGTGCAACTGAACCAATAGTGGCGAGTCTCATAAGAAATCAATGGATAGCACCAGTTTGTTCAGGAATGTAAATTTTTGTTCAAGAATGCGTGAAATGTTTTTTGTTTGTTTGAGAAACTACATATGTGCACTCACTTTGATGAGCAATTATGGAGTACTGCTTGCAATTTTCGCACTGGGAGTGCACAACGGTATTGAGTTTTGCCAAAAACTATTGTTCTGTTTCGGAGAAATCAAAAGATTCGGTGTTAATTTTTTCAAACACAGTATTTCGTTGTTTTCTCGAAAGTGTGTAAAATTGATATATACAGTTTCTCAAACAAACGAGTCTTTACTTTATAATTCTTCGGCTATTTCTGCAACACGGGTCGTTCGTCCAAATGACTTATTCGACGAAGCAATGAGCTTTTCGGTCTAATGTTATACAGTTAAGTAAACTCACCGGTTGATCGACGCATACCACATGGGGAAGGCTGATATCTGGGGAAGGATCATTTGACCGAATACATCATTTGGAAAAAAAAAACATAATGCCGGAAATTCAGTGGAAATTCTGAACAATTTGTGCGCACATTTCGAAACCGGGAATTTCTAAAGTATTTATAATGAAAACTTGAAATAAAATGTTGAAGAACTTTTTGTTGAAGCTCTAAAAAGAATTTCCATAGAATTTCTTGTTGAAATCAAAATTTTGAAAGGGGAAAAGCAGTGTTATGGCGAAAATCATTCGGGAGAAAGTTGTTTTACCTAAATATGTCATTTGACCAAACACACCTTTAGATCAAAATTTATTTGGATGAAAATATCGTGTCTGAAACTTGATTATGCATATGTACAACATGTGATAGATTTAGTTCGGAAAAGGTATTGGAGGATAACCGCCCCTTCGGTGGGCTTTGATCTCACGACCCCAGTTCGCTAGACAGGTGCTTTCCCTACTAAGCTACGAAGGACCTCCGTCGTCCACCGCAGCTTAGCGGGTACTGATGAAACCAAATTCCCAGCACCAGGTACCAGCCGATCACTCGCAATACATTTTCAGAACTAACTCTCTCATATGTATTTTTGTTAGAGATGGGCGAACGCTCATGAGCCGTTCATTTGAACCGGTTCGTAAGAAAAAGCGTTCAAACCACGGCTCTCTAAATTTGAACCGCGGCTCACAAATGAACCGTGGCTCAAATAAACACAAATAAACATTTTGACATTTACTGTTTGTTTGTTCAGGAGCCAGCATATATTCTCCCACTCCTTACTTTCATACTCCTTAGCATTTTCTGGCCTTGAAATGAACGAGCTGGTAGCGCAGTCGGTATTTCTGGATTCTTGATTTTAAAAACAGAGATTTGGAGATGACAGCAGATAACTGCAAGCATATCAATCGATAATTGACCTTCCCCGTCAAAAATTTTATCTGGTTTTAATACCGCAGTCAATTCTTGGCTCTTTTAGGCTCAACTTTCCAAACAAACCCATAAAAATCGAAAACAAAATCCGGAAAAAAAATTCTGGACGTGTGAAACGGCCTGAAGAATTGGCCTCAGGTTGGTTTAAAATCGGGCGCATATTAGGTCAACCCCAAATACCAGGTTCATCGGGAAAGTTGACCTTTAAAAAAATAAAGAATCGATTGAGCGAGAATTTTTTTTAACGCGAAAGGGCAATTCAAAAACAGATTCTGTCGTAGCTCAGTTGTCTTTTTGGGAGGAGTTTACCGCACAGATCAGTAAGCTTCGAGATCATATTATGATCCATCAGTTTCTGCCATAATTGAAGGCGCTAAGTACACACACCTTACCTGCCGAAAGTTAGCGATCCCTTGTTTTGGTGGGAGCAGAAAAAAAATATACGAGGTTATATCAGTTGGTCTCGTAAAGACTTTGTATTGCGGGTACTCCAATGTCACGCGCGAGGATTTTTTTTCAAAAACGGGACGCATTTATAGTGAGCGACGCAGCCGACTAATATCGGAAAACATTGAGGAAAATATATATGTATGCCAAAATTCACATCGAAAAGATCGTAAAGATTTAAAATGAAATCGAAGAATGAACGGCTATTCCATTGTTGTTTTAATACACCTACTTTATATTTTGGATTCCTTCAAATTGGTCTCTTGTTAATGATATTGAATAGAGTTAAATACGCAAGATATAAAACTAGGCTAGGCTGAACACTTTTCAATTTGAATTTCGTTAATCTGTAATTCGTTGAAATTAAAATGGAGCACGGAGCACGAAATTAAACAAAACAGCAAAAAATCCACTAGAGATGAGTTATATATCAAGAAGTTACTAGAAGTTCAAATAAAAAATGAACTCCAATACATAATTTGAATGATGTATCGCTCAAACCACCGGGATTTCATAGTTCTTTTGAATGAACTAACGAGCCGTTCAAATGAGTCGGCTCATTTAAGTGAACGCTTGGTTCAGAGCCGCTCATCGGAACGAACCGTTTTGCCCATCACTAATTTTTGTACACATGCCAACCACATATGCATAATCAAGTTTCAGACATAGGGTAAGACGGTATAATATGCCCCCCCTAAGGCAACTCCTTGATAACTTTTTACTTTTCAACGCAATTTATACAAACTTTGTGTTATTTGGTAGTCCAGGAAGTCGCAAATGCATTGCCCGTGAGTAGTCATATAAAAATATTACAGATAACACGTAATAAAGCTTTTTTGAAAAGTCGTGAAAAAATGAATTTTAAAAAGTGCCTGGGCAATACGCCCCACCTCAACCAAAGTCATTTAATAGCCCTTCATTAGTATTTTATCAATCCCATAATAAAAAGGCTACAAATCCTTAGGCGCTTGACATTAAAAAACCAACATAGGTCCATTCAAGCATGTATGAATTACATTTCAATATTTTCCATACAATTTGGAAGCAACTGCTGCAGGCTCGCTGCGCTTGTGTCCAGTTGGTAAGGGCATATCGTCCTGCCTACACTGGGGCGTTTTGGCCAGTGATACATGTTTTCGAAAATCGTTACATTTTTGAAGATGGAAGCAATTTCATATCATATTAACCACTGAGAAAAGTGATTTTGTTACCCAACTGAGTGTTCCAGTGCAAGTTTTGCGGACAATATGCCAGATTCGCTCCAGAATGTTCAGCAAACAAACATTAAAAGTTACATCAAAACTGTGACTTTTTGTATTTTGCAAATATTTTCATTATGTAATACAAAAATATTCCCATATTCACATAGGATGATGGTTTTACAAATATTTATAGGTACCAACTGAATTTGACCCTTAGTTAGATATAGTTTTCTAGAAATCAAAGGGGGGCGTTTTGGCCAGGTGGGGCGCATTATACCGTCTTACCCTAGTAATTAATTTCCACTCCGGGTGGCTTAATACCCGGCATATAGGCAATTAACTTTGAATGTACTGAAAATATCGTTCAGTCAAAATAGGCATACGACCGTAAATGTCCTGGTATTAGGTGGGACAGACCTGACACGATGGCCTTCCGACGAGACAGGAGTTTTTCGCAGGCCCAATAAGCCGCCATTAAAAACAACCATTACGTACGATATAGAAGATAATACGACTCGATACAATCGGCAACGACCTAGGCGACGAATAAAGGATCACGATTGGAAGCTTGCAACATGGAACTGCAAGTCGCTAGGTTTCGCAGGTTGCGACAGGATAATCTACGATGAATTACATCCCCGCAAGTTCGACGTCGTAGCGCTGCAGGAAATCTGCTGGGCAGGACAGAAAGTGTGGAAAAGCGGGCATCGAGTGGCTACCTTCTACCAAAGCTGTGGCACCACCAACGAGCTGGGAACCGGCTTCATAGTGCTGGGCAAGATACGCCAACGCGTGATTGGATGACAGTCAATCAACGCAAGGATCTGCAAGGTGAGAATAAAAGGCCGTTTCTTCAACTATAGCATCATCAACGTGCACTACCCACACGAAGTGAGACCCGACGACGAGAAAGAAGTGTTCTATTGACAGCTGGAGCAGACATACGATGGATGCCCACTGCGGGACGTCAAAATCGTCATCGGTGACATGAACGCACAGATAGGAAGGGAGGACCGGTTGTTTAGACCGGTCATCGGACCGGATAGTCTGCACACCACATCGAATGACAACGGCCAACGATGCATAAACTTTCAGCCTATCCAAAGGGGGTGGCAGCACTACGAAGAGCACCTGTATGGCTATGTGGCAGACAACGGTGGCGGTGTGGTAATGAACTTAGGAGCACGCGCGCAGGTTATGCGGCTTCCGGCTCCGAATCTCCAGAAAACCCAGGAGGAGATCGGCCGGCACGAAACAACAAAGCCCTTGGAGTTGACCAAATACCAGGAGAGCTGTTTATACACGAAGTTGGGGCCTTGGCTAGAGTACTGCACTGGGTAATTACCAAGGTTTGGGAGGATGAGGTTCTGCCGCAGGAGTGGATAGAAAGTGTCGTCCACAAAAAAGGCGATAAGCTGGATTGTAGCAACTACCGCGCAATCATTTTTCTGAACGCCGCCTTCAATGTACTCTCCCTAATTTAATGCCGCCGACTAATACCAATAGCAAGAGAGTTCGTGGGGCAGTACCAGGCGGGATTTATGGGTTAACGCTCTACCACAGACCAGGCGTTCGCCATACGTCAGGTATTGCAAAAATGCCGCGAATACAACGTGCCCACACATCATCTATTTATCGACTTCAAAGCGGCATATGATACAATCGTTCGGGACCAGCTATGGCAGCTAATGCACGAAAACGAATTCCCGGATAACCTGATACGGTTGATCAAGGCGACGGCGGATCGGGTGATGTACGTAGTTCGAGTTTCAGGGGCATTCTCGAGTCCCTTCGAAACGCGCAGAGGGTTACATGGGCTCACTGGTGACTGCCGAAAATGATACCAGCAGAGAAATTCGGAGACGCATAATGGCTGGAAATCGTAAGTACTTTGGACTCCGCAAAACGCTCCGATCGAATAGAGTTCGCCGCCGTACCAAACTGACAATCTACAAAACGCCCGGTAGTCCTCTACTTGGAGTTTTCGAAAGGAAAGTGCTGCGTACTATCTACATCGTACTAAACGCCCGGTAGTCCTCTACTTGGAGTTTTCGAAAGGAAAGTGCTGCGTACTATCTTTGGTGGGGTGCAGATGGTGGACCGTACGTGGAGGAGGCGAATGAACCACGAGTTGCATGAGCTGCTGGGAGAACCATCCATCGTACACTCCGCGAATATCGGACGACTGCGGTGGGCCGGGCACGTAGCCAGAATGTCGGATAGTAACCTGGTTAAAATGGTTCTCGATAACAATCCGACGGGCACAATAAGGCGAGGTGCGCAGCGGGCAAGGTGGATCGATCACGTGGAAGATGACTTGCGAACCCTCCGTAGACTGCGTGGTTGGCGACCCGAGCAGCACAAGTCAGACAAAAATGGTTGCAGCAACATGATTGTGACCAAATCTGGTCACATAAGAGTTGCAGTAACCTATGTGGAACATGTGTGCTGCCAGGGGACGTATAGCCATGGACCGAGCCGAATGGAAAAGACTCTTATATACCGCACAGGCCTATTCGCCCAGAGTAAGTAATAAGGCTTCTGAATAACTTTAATTTTATAGCGCAAGTAAAAAATGTTGATGATCTGTACAGCGTTCTTAAACAAGCGTAAATTTTCCCACATTGTATCATAACGTGCTTGTCCCATTCAAATTTTGAATCAACACGGATACCTGAACTTGCATTATCAACAAACTCAATAACGTCGTCGTTAAGTTTCAATAATGGTTTAATAAAACCATGAGAAGAGCTATTCGAAATGAAAATAGCTTTTGTTTTATTAGCATTTAATGATAGCATATGACGTTTAGACCATTCGTGAATTTGTTGCAAATCGGTGTTAATATCCTCAGCGATATCTGCGGCTGACTTTTTCAAACATGTGTAATATAGGAGAACTGTTCCATTTAACATCTCACTGAACTTATATTCATCTCATCGCAAAACAAAGAAATACAGCACCAATCTCGTTGCTTCTATTTGCTTACATACGTTCTCACTGCTGGAACAAATAAAAAAAATTAAAAAAAAAAAAAAACAAATCAAATCCCTTTTCATTGCTTTGTTTTTGATGGGATGGAAATAAAAGCTATGAGATGAAGTGCCGAACCGTTCCCCTATCTGTGCATCATCCGCGAACAGGTGAATTTTGCAGTACTTTACTATGCACGGTAGATCGTTAATATACAGTGAGAACAAAATGGCCCTAATATGGTTCCTTGAGTAACTTCTGATATTATAGGACAAAAACTTGACAAAATCATTGAAGACAGCCTGGGATCTTGCACTTTAATAAGATTCAATTAGGGCAACAGCATGATCCGAAAAAACGAATTATGTTTTCAATTTGTGACATAATATACTGTATCGACTGCTTTGGAGAAATCTAAAAGAATGAAAACAAGTGGACGTCCGTTGTCGATCACAAAACCAATATCGTCAAGTATTTTAATCATCGCCGTTTTAGTGCTATGTTTCGAACGATATCCGGATTGAAATTGATTCAGAAGGTTATGTCCGGCTATGAAATTGCAAATGCTAGTTTTAATATTTTTTTCAAACACCTTCGATATTGCACAAATCTTGCGAATAAATCATGTTGCTGCAGAGAACTATCAGATTCCATGTTATCGTGCCACATTGCATTGATGTACAAGCCATGAAGCAATAGATGAACTTGCATTTGGTAAATTTGGATGTCATATACATTAAACTATTTCATTTATTACGCGACACAGAGGATACAATATTTGAACACGTTGTCATGTAACTTCTGTTCTTATGTTGGTTTTTCATTATAGGTTTACCTGGTTTGCAGTTCGTCTTTGAGTGATAAAATGGCCTACTTTTTCATATCAACCAAATGGGTGCTTTAATGACCATTATGCAACTCAAATGGGTTGCATAAAATCTATTATAGCACTCATTTGGGTACTATTATGAAAAACCAACATCAGAACAGTAGTCACATGACTACATTTTGCTGAATAAGCTTGGGGAAGTGTTCAAGTAGTGTTTCTTTGCGTCACGTCATAAATTAAATAGTTTGATGAACATGACATCAGAATTTTCCAAATGCATGCCTAATGGTTTGAAGAGCTATGCAATTTAGTGCGATAACATGGAATCTGATAGTTTTCTGCAGCAACATGATTTGTTTGCAAGAATGATCATGTGGAGTAAATTTGATACATCTTATCTTATATCTTATATCTTATATCTTATATATATATTAGAGTGGGGCGTCATGATCATTTTTTCAAATCAATGGTTTTTCGAAGCCATTCTGGGTCCTGAATAACTGTGCAGAATTTGGGACCGATTGGTTGCTTCCTCGCTTTCCGCATCGCGTTTGAAGTTTGTATGGAAATTAGTATGGGAGAACGTATATTTTTGCATTTCTACTACTAAAGGCTTCAGTTCATCGTAAACCAAGTGGCACATTGCGTTAAAGTATAACCCAAAGGATGCCGAAAAACTTTGCCGAAGAAGGCACGTTGCTGGAACGTCTACGAAAAAAGTTATAACGCTTAGAACATTGAGTGTTCAAACCATATGCAAAAAATCGTTTATTCTGCCAGCACTGCCGTACTACGTAGACCAATAATTTAATTTAGTGTTATTTCAAAATAATTGATCTTATAGGGCTTTAGAGCTAATGAGAGCTATCCGGAATCATTTAACAAAGAAAAAAATCCGACGAGAAGGAAGATGGGTTTTGCCCTTCGAGAACCATAGGTTGTCCGGTAGTGCTGGCAGAAACATTGATTTCTTGCATATGGTTTACACAATCAATTTTCGAAACGTAATAACATTTTTTGTAGACCTTCCAGCTACGTACCTTCTTCGGCAAAGTCTTTCAGCATCTTCCAGACTAGATGCTAACGTATTGAGTCACGTGATTGATGATAAATTGAAGCCGCTAAGAGCAAAAATGTAAAAAAGTACGTTTTCCCATACTAATCTCCATGTAAATTTAAAACGCGATGCGGCATGCGAGGTTGCAACCAATCGAGCCCATATTTTGCACAGTTGATTGGGGTCCCAAAACGATTCAGAAAAACCTTGATCTCACTTGATCGGACGAAGTTTGCGTTTTTCCATACAACTGCGCCCCACTCTAATATATATATATATATATATATATATATATATATATATATATATATATATATATATATATATATATATATATATATATATATATATATCTATCTATCTATCTATATATATAAAACTCAATGTTTGTATGTTTGTATGTATGTTTGTATGTATGTTCCAGCATAACTTCTGAACCCCTTGGCCGATTTTAACCAAATTTGGAACACATATTCTTTATCTTAAGGAGACGATGATAGGGCGGTTAAGCATGCTGTTTGGAAAAAGGTGGAGGGTGTGGGGGGAGGGGTATTGCTTTGTTGTTGATCAACTCAGTGTAATTTTTAAACTCCTTGGCCGATTTCAACCATATTTGGAACAAACATTCTTTAGCTTTAGGAAACGACGATAGCATGCTCTTTGGAAAAGGGGGAGGGTGTGGAGGGAGTTGTATTGTTTAATTATCGATCAACTCAGTGTAATTTCTGAGCCCCTAGGCCGATTTCAACCAAATTTGGAACACACATTCTTTATCTTAAGGAGACGACAATGGGAGGGCAAAGCATGCTGTTTAGAAAAGGAAGAGGGTTTGGGGGGAGGGGTATTGCTTAGTTATTGATCAACTCAGTGTACTTTTTAAACCCCTTGGCCGATTTCAACCAAATTTGGAACACACATTCTTCATGTTAAGAAGACGATAGTGTGGTTGAGGATGCTCTTTGGAAAAGGGGGAGGGTGTGGGGGGAGGGGTATTGCTAAGTTATCGATCAACTCAGTGTATCTTCTGAACCCCTTGGCCGATTTCAACCAAATTTGGAACACACATTCTTTATCTTAAGGAGACGACGATTGCATGCTCTTCAGAAAAGGGGGAGGGTGTGCGGGGAGGGGTATTGCTTAGTTATCTATCAACTCAGTATAACTTCTGAACCCCTTGGCCGATTTCAACCAAATTTGGTACACACATTCTTTATCTCAAGGAGACGACAATGGGGGGTTAAGCATGCTCTTTGTAAAAGGGGGAGGGTGTGCGGGGAGGGGTATTGCTTAGTTTTCGATCAACTCAGTATAACTTCTGAACCCCTTGGCCGATTTCAACCAAATTTGGAACACATATTCTTCATGTTAGGGAGGCGACGATAGTGTGGTCGGGAATACTTTTTGAAAAAGAGGGAAGATATGGGAGGAGGGGTATTGCTTAGCAATCGATTAACTCAATGTAAGTCTTGAACCCCATGACCAATTTGAACCAAATTTGTTTCAAATATTGTCTGTCCTAAGGAAACGATTTGAGTTGATACACATTTAATTTTTTTTAACGGGCTCGGTAAATGAATTACCGATTTCCCAACAGCTGAGCTCTCGGTAGTCAGTTCAGTAAAAAGTTCAACAATTTACCGAGTTCTCAGTTCTGCATACTCGATAACGAAATGTCAAATATTTCCGAGCACTCGGTAAAGAAATACAGGTTGATCTGTAAAAAAATACGGGCTTCTGTAATACAAATTACCGAACAGAATGTAATTTCGCATCCTTTTTGTTTTAGCGGAAAAAAGAAAAACAAAAGTATTTTCTATTGTAACATATTTCATTATTAATTTCCAATACTAAGAGGGAATAATGGGGAGTTACATTCGCAGAGCTTTTAAACATCTGAATCTCAACTGCCGACTTCCTCAGCCCTTTTCTGAAGAAAAAACGGGCCGTTCTCAGCGGATGCTGTCGATTTCCTGCAATTTTTAAACTACGATAATTTTTCCGTTGGCTGGGAATTTTATGTTTTTTCTTACCTTAACATTAACAGCAACTCAATTATTTCCATTTCCATTGCAAATAAAACGTGAAACGTGCGCAACACACTTTCTCAAGGAAAACTTATAATTTCATTTTTCAGAGGACTAATATGGCGGTACATCAGGCGTCACGAAGGTCTTTCGGAGACTGAGAAGTCGGTTAATAAACTACCGTAAGCTCAGTAAAATTTATTATTTTTACCGAGTGCTCAGTATAATTGTTTGACAGAATTGAAAAATTTGATAAATACCGAGTTATTCGGTAATTTACACTACAGTATTTCAGTATTTATTTTATAGTGCTGAGGCATCGGTTTAAATTATTACAAAGATCGGTTAATTCTGATATGTTTACTGAGCTTTTGATTTAAATTAAGTTTTACAGGATAAAATCGGTAAAAAAAAACATTACCGAGGTAAAATTTGAGATTTAAGTGTGTAGGGGTAGGTCATTTTATTTTCATTTTGTAAACACGTATTCTCTACACAAAGGAAACTATTATAGACAGGCTGGGAGGGACTTTTGGAATGCGGGAGGTTATTGGGGTTGCTATTGTTTAGAAAACGTCTTAATTTAAAATCCGTCTTATTTAGTTCATCCGAGGTTCTTTGACATTGTACAATGTTCCGAAAACAAATTGCCCGAATTCCTCAAAAATACCAAGACCTCGACAATAACATTTTCCCGATAATAACATTCTCCGAAAAATGAGCAGACCCGACGAATGAAACGAATGAAAATGATATTTCCCGAAAACGATACTTCCCGATACACATATCCAAGAATATGACATTTCCCTGAATGAAGCTGGCCATTAACATGTCATTCGACATGAAGGCATTTGGGATAATTATGAACAGCATCAGTAAAATCTTTCATAGAAAGCATGCATTTGGGTATAAAGCAATGGTTATTGTTACCCTTCATCGGAATCATGGTTTGCCCAGTGAAAAGCAATGAATAATGTGTTTCCTTCTGAATGGTGGATGTGACTGCTTCTTTAAATGTAGGCATTTGCCCGGAATAAGGCAATGGTGGGTGTGATCCCTTCTTTAAAAATATGCGTTTGCCCGGAATAATGCATCGGTTGAGGTTTTTCCTTCTTTAGAAATAGACGTTTGCTCGGAATATGGCTATTCAAACCCACGAGTAAGTAAACACAATTACCCTGTTGACCAATTGGTTTTATCATTTTCCGATTGTGAAAAAAAAAACTGCGAACCAAACTGACAATTCCGAGCAAGGCCGGGTACATAAAGCTAGTATCATATAAACCCGTCGGAAACCATAACGAACGTAACTGCTGAAGGAATGAAGAAAATCCATCCTGCCGTTTTACCGGCCGGCCTTACTGTTGAGGTCGAAATACGTAACGGTTAAAGTTAATGGAATGGGATAGTATGAACTCGTCTTATGACAAGTAAAGACATTCCATTAAAAGTTTAAAATAAATTACTTTTCTTAAGAAAATAATGCCTATGTTTTTAGAAAACTGTACCTTACCTTCAGAATTTTTCTTTATTCATTGAACAGTTCGAAGAAGAATTTTTCACTTTTCTAACTGTTGAAACATTTGTCATATGATAAATCAGAAAGAGTGATTAACTTCAACTTGTTTTTGATTGAAAACAAGTTCACTTCAACATTCTTCAATAAGAATATTTTACAAAACAAAAAAAAAATATAACAGACTAGTCAACCCGGCAGACGTTGTCCTGCATAGTAGGCATGAGGAAATATCATATAAACCCGTTGGAAACGATAACCAGCATACTGCTGAAGGAATGAAGAAAATCTGTCGAGTCGTTTTCGAGTTATGCGGATACGAACACAGACTATTTCATTTTTATTATATAGAAGATTAACTGTTGTGTGGCCGGCAAAAAAAAACACCCTTACCAGGCCGGCAGGGTACCCGGGTACCCACGAAACTAAAATGCTTATATCTCTGGAAATTTATAACCGATTTCAACAATTTTGGGCTTATTCGATTAAAAGTTTTCTCTTCTATCGAGACGTTATCAGTTATGAACTTCAAATCAAATGCGCCAGCTTATGCAACAAGCGATTGATCTGAAATTTTTAGAGATTGATTTTCTCATCCAATGACACAATCCTGGGGGGTGCCCCGTAGAATTCAACAACCTTTTGTTTCCTGGGCCAGTCTATGCACCACTCTTCGATCCTAGGTGGCCTCTATCTGATACTACGAAAGTTTATTCTAGAAATTTGCGCCTTTTTGCCTTTCTCGTATTTTTATAAAAATGGTAACTTGGATTAGAAACCTCGCAGTTAATAACTGTGGAAGTGCTTAATGAATACTAAGCTGCGAGGCGGCAATGTCCCAGTGGGGGATGTAATGCCAACGAAGAAGAAGAAGAAGGAAGATGCAATCATCCTTCATTACAACCATGAACATTTGGCAAACTACCGCAATTCACTGCATTGATAAGAAGAAAACATCGTCGAAGATAAACCGATCAATACAAATACGACCCAATGATTCTAAGCGCGAGATTGCGAATATCATTCATTGATCCCGAGTGGCCACCAAGAAGTCCTCCTAAAATACCGGAATCAATCGTCATTTCTTACATTTTGTTTTCAACAGTTGCGTAATCGTGAACCATTTTTTGCAACAAAGTAAAAAAAAGGAGAAGAGACCTATTCCAAATATTCGTCTTATAATATTATCTTCATTAATCTTTTTTTAATATTGTGAGCGCAAAATCAATGCAAGGACCATAAATTGATTCCGAGTAGCCACCATGTGGACCTTCGGAAGTTCCGGAACATCTGGAAAAGCGTTCAATTTTTGAATTTTTTTATAACTATCCGAATCCACTGATAATCTGCGTGAAAAAAATTGTAACTAGATGCGATGAAGTACAGTAGCCGTTCGATAACTGCAAAATGTTTACTTTTCAGTTAACGAATGCCGTTCGATAACTGCAACGCATTCTAGACGTCAAACGGTTGTCAATCGACGTCAAATGCAATAAAAGTGCATCTAAATGTGCAGCGCAATGCAGCTGTCATTGAGTTTGACATCAGTTTGAAGTTTAGCGGCCCGATAACTGCAAAACTGTTGCAACTATCGAATTGCAGTAAAAAAGCATTGCAGTTAAATGACTTGCAGTTATCGAACGTCTACTGTAGTAGATGAAGAAACCGGCTAGTCTAATTAGTTTCACCTACCTCTCTGGCCGTGACGGCCGATCAATGACGGATTAAATATTTAGACTCACCACCTGTTTATTGATTTCAAAGCAGCGTACGATTCAGTGAAAAGAAATTAGCTGTGGGAGATGATGTCTGAACATGGTTCTCCGGCGAAGCTGATTACGATGATACGTGCAACGCGTGATGACTCGAAAAAAAAGTAGTCGGGTTGCAGACGACATATCAACCGCGTTTGTGATCGTGAAGAGATTGAAGCAGAGTGATGCGCTTTCAAATTTATTCTAAATATTGCACTCGAGGGGGTGATTAGGAGATCTGGCGTGAAGAAGAATGGCACTATCATCACATGGTCGCATATATTCCTGATATTTGCGGACGACATTGACTACATTGGTAACGATCGCAGGCAAGGATGTTAACGATCATTTAGTAATTTGCGTTCGATCATTAAGTAGTTTGTCAGTAACACATTCCAGAAGCTGAATTACAGGAAATGTTGTATGGTGGACTTCTAGTACGAAGGTTTTTCTACAACTATGCCTAATTCGTTGTTTGAATTCCACTAGTAACGGAGATATAGCTATAGATTCAGTAACTTAGACTAAATGATAACAAAATTCTAATCATTTAGTTTAAGTTACTGCAACTAGCGCTCTAACTCCGTTATTAGTTGAATTCTATTAACGAACCATTAGGCAAAGTTGTAGAAAAACCTTCGCACTAGAAGTCCACAATAAAACATATTTTCATATTCAGCTTTTGGAATGTGCTATTGATAAACTACTAAATGATCGAACGCAAATTACTGAATGATCGTTAACATCCTTGCTCGCAGGACAGTTGCGGAGGCTTTTGCCCTAATGACGAGGGTGCCGACGAGGATAGACTAAACCATCGACTCTATCAAGACGCAGTACATGGTTGCGGGTAAAGATAAAGGTAGACCTATTGATGTTACTGCTGAGGAAGTGCATGATGGGGAAGTTGTTGAGAAATTTGTTTATTTTTGAACACTTGTGACATGACGTTTCCTGTGAAGTAAAAAGACGTATTGCTGCTGCGAATAGGTGCTTCCTCGAATATTGGAAACGAAATTTGCTCTGATTCGTAAGGATTGATACCTTTTTTCTGGTACGGCTACTCTTAGCCCTCGAGGAATCTTCTACGATACCCAGAAGAGGAATCGGTTAAACCCTCAGACTGCTGGTCTGACCAACGGCAATCAATGAGGTGGGCTCAAAAGGCCTCGTTTGGTCCTCGAGTCCCAGGGTCGTTTTTCGAGGATGTGTGGGGGGGTTTTCGGACCTTGTTAAGTATGGATTGGGGGTTAGTTTTAGAACATTTTAATTTACTCACTTGCAGTGTTTTACAGAAGCTTATGTAGAACAAGAATGGTCGCAGTCGTCACTGCGGGGATGCGAGCTGCCGAGCGTTTAACGAGGGCAGCGGGGTGGTTCATGGACGAGTACGGAGCGGGCAAAACATTGGCGGGGACGGCGGCACGGTGCACAGCGAACAGGTGATGAAGACGTACAGCTTACCAGTATCGGGCGAACGAACAGCTTGGCGGCGGGGCTTGACGTAACAGCGGTCGAGAATATACGGGAAAAATACAGGTTCCCGACGACCACGCCGGAGTGGCGTGGTGGCGCAAAAAGTAAGATGGCTTCGCTTTGCTGGTAACGGACTCACGACGGTCAAACCAAGAGTGGTTGTTGCACACGTTAGAGCGGCAGAGTGGAACTTCGCTTCGGTGGTGGGGACGGCTGTGTGGCGGCAACTCCGCGATAGAGAGAAGAACACAAAACGAGAAGAACACAATACCGACTTACCTAGTTCACTATACCTCGGCTTGGTTGCGTTGGGTCCAAGGGTTCCGGATCACGAAATCTCACCAAAAATCAACTTTAGGCCTTCTTGGGGGAATAACTCCCTACGGCTAGCAACTTGTCAATGTGCCGAAAAACAGCGATCACTCGAAATTCCGATCAAGATTAGTTTTAATACTTTCGATCTTTCTCGTTCGGCGGTTGAGATCCAAGTCCCTACACATTTTTTCTGTTCCCATCCCTGAGGTTCGCTCCCTTTCATTCTGCCCCACTTTCCTGGTGGACCTTGGAAAGGCATATCCGCTTTTCTTTCCGCTGACGTTCTGTCACACCACGGTTATCGCTACCATTACCGAATCTGGCTCTGTCATAACGCCCACCTTGGTAGCGCTGTACCGAGTAATAGGGTTCTAAAACCTTCACCCGCTCCAAAAACCACAAGGCGGTGAAAATCGCTAAATATTTGTATAGTTTTTCTCTCTACTAAATTAAACAATTTTGTAACCATTTGTCGGTTACAGGATGTAAACAGAAGCGGACCGGAAAGCTTTTCGCGTTTTCGAGTGCTACGTACAATTCTCGATGGGCCGGTGGGCCGGTCATTTAGTGCAAATATCGGAAGAAAGAATAGCAAAAACAATATTGACCAGAGATCCGGATAGACTTTATGGAGGGCCACGAACACGCTGGCTGCTGCACGCGGTGGAATCGGACCTGGGAACCCTAAACGTTTAGGAAAACTAGAGGAACATCACCCAAGATTGACAATTATGGAGCTCTACAATACGTCAGTCATAGGTTATTTAGAGCTTCTAGTGGAATGTCTGGAACTTGTCATAAGACGATTTCGATAAGATATACCATTTTATTCCACCACTTGAAGTGAACGAACGATTTATTGAAAGTCGCAGAATTATTGGATGTATTTGAATGATTGGCCACTCGTTTGGATTTTTTAAAACCTCAGAAAGACCACCTTGTGGCTTTCCGTTTAGATTGTATCTATTATGCTCTCACATTTCTCAACAAGCGATTTCTAAAAACTCACAACTTTCTTGGACGACTTAAAAAATTGGCACATCTTCGAAAGTTTCGAAGCTTCCGGATGCTTACCTAACGACCACACGGTGTCAATGAATGACCCTCGAATTAATTTTGATCGCACACTGCTACAAAAGAAGTCAACAATTGATTACCTTTTCGGCTATTCCGGAGCTTCCGGAGCACCACTTAGTGGCCTCCCGGGGTCAACGTTTGGTTCTTGCAATTATATTGCTCTCATTTTGATGCATAAATCGTTTTATGAAACAGTACGGTTTACAAGGATGAATTTAAAAATTGGCCCTTCCTCTGAATGTTCCGGAGTTCCCGGAGGACCATTTAGCGGAATTTTGCTCTCACATTCATAACAAACCACTGTATACTAGGACGATTTTCAAGAATTTATCTTTACTCCGGGTGTCCCGGACCTTCAGTGCTCAGTGCTTTTACTCTCACAATTACAACAAGTAATAGTTTCTAGGACGGATTTCCAGAATTGGCATTACGCCAACAATAGATTTTTAGTCCAACATTTGAAAAGGGCGTAACAGCCAAACTTTATTCTTTCCCGTTCTTCGTCTATGTATATAGCTTAGTATGTAGATGAGAAATCAGGAAGAATAAATTTTGGCTGTTACGCCCTTTTCAAATGTCAAATGTCTAGATTTATAAAAAATCACAGCTTCAAAATATAATCTTCTACACCTGGTCATTTCTCCTGATGGTGGACCACTTAGTTGCCTTCTGGGGTCAAAGGGTGATCCTCGCAATGATTTTGCTCACAACACACGGGTTACAAAAAACAGCTGCTTTCTAATTTTTTTATTTATATTTATAAAGATTGATACCCATTATGCTAGGGATCTATTGAAAAGTATTTATTGCCTCTTAACAGCCTACGGGGAACCTGTCCTGGAATGGAAACTATAAAGTCAGCACATCTGGTGGCCCTAAAAGAATCAGAAACAAACTGCTGAGGCAATTTCAAGAAGTTTGATGCCCATATTGTTGAGGTTCCATTGAAACATGTTTATGACCATTTTTGGCCCCACTGGGAACCTGTTCCGAAGTGGCCACTCCGGAGTCAACTTGTCTGGTGAACCCAGAAGCATCAACAACACACGCTAGAAATAATTTCAAGATGTTTGATACTCCTATTGTTGATCTTCCCTTGAAAAGTGTTCATGGCCACCACCACCCTCGAGAAACCTGTTCTGGAATGACCAATTGGAGATATGCACGTCTGATAGACCCAAATCGATAAAAATCAACCTGCTGATGAAATATCAAGAAGTTTGATACCCATATTGCTGATTACCTATCGAAATCAACGATCAGTGTAATCTATGCAGGAAATGTCCCTAGAAATCCGGATTTCTCGGTAATCCGAGGGGCCGGACCAGTCCGATTCTAAACCAGCACGATAAAGGACAATATTCTGAATCGAATGAGCCCAAAATGGTAAGAAACGGTTGAAAATTGCCTGAGATATAAGCTTTTTAGTTTCGTAGGTACCCGGGTACCCTGCCGGCCATTTAAAGGGTAAAAAAATGTCGGAACCCCTCCCTCCACCCCCTCCTGAATCAAAATTTCAGTTAACCCGTATAATCGATTTTGGTTGTCATTATTGTGGATGTGACAGAGTTTCAACTTCCTACTATGAAAATTCATTTATATATCGCGAATTGTACCCGGGTACCCGGTCGGCCACACAAGGGTTAAATTATATGTTTTAGGGTTGGTCCTGATGGTGACGAAAACGATGACAGATTATTGATCGTTAATTAAAACATTGTTAATATAAATCCATCTCCCTGAAGCTCACAACAGAATCATGTACGTTTCCATCTCATGATAGGTACTCATAAACGAAACTAATACCGAACACTAATTCAAATAAACAAGCAATCATCTTGACTCCCCCAAATTGACCCACTAATAACCAATTTTGGGAGGTTCACACAAAAACAAATCATCGAATGTGCTGGGGAACTGGCCTCCGGTCATTCTCCCACAATTAAAGCGCAATCAGCAGCCATGGGGCTTATGAGAACGACTGGGTAGCGGCAGCCGGGCAATCACTTTTCGGCCGCTCGCACATTTATTATGTCGAATTACAGCCCCCAAAGCAGCTAAACGAACAAACTTTGTGACGCAGCACCTCTGGGGGTCTTGGGGGTAAGGAAGCACCCGAAAAAAAGAGCAATTTGCTTATTAATAGACCTAATTGAGAAAGTTTCATCGTCGTTAGGTCAGAGAAGTCCACTCCTACTTTGCGCTGAGGTCGATGAAGCACCGATGGTTATGGCACCGAGCTTTTCAAACTATAAGCGTCCATTGACAGTGACAGAGGCAATTAACGGTGGGTAGTATGGCGGGACCAGAGCCGGCGATGAGACGGACGCGTGACTCTAATGGGTGACTAGAGCTGATTCTCACTTTTTATAGGTTGAACATTTCCGTTTCTCGTTTCACGCGCGCGCTCCGAGTCGGGACCACAAATTGACGACACGTCAACGTCGGTGATGGCGGTGGACATTAAGGGTATGCGATTGAATTGGATTTCAATGCGAAGTAAGCATCAACATTGTGAAATTCAGTAATTGAAGAAAAGGGGTTTCTTGATTTGAAAAGAACCAGAAAAACTTTAGGGATCCACACTGAATGTTGCAAGCAGCAAAATTTCCGACAAAATATTGTGAGGAAATTGTCGTAATTTGGTTCCATCTAAAATTAAATTGTAAGAAACACTGCATTCCCTTATTCGGGCGGGTGTTGTTTTAAGCACCTTTTCTCTGTCACCGTTTTTTCAACTCACGTTCCCATATAGACACATGCATTTAAAAACAACTACACGGCTAATGTGTGTCGCGTGTGCCTCTTCTAAGCCTCCCGATGAGGTAGGTGGTCAAATGTGGCACGAGCGGGAAGGTATAGCGGAAACAGCGGATGATAATTGTTATAATAAAACCGATATTTAACACCCCATAATGACACGGCGAATGTGCCTCCACGAGTCAGCACGAGGTGTCATTTGAAATTATTAGGATTGTCAATGTGGGGCCCACCGCGCGAGAGAGTGAACTTTTTCTGCTGCTTTCAGGGTGGTAATTGCGTCTGACAATTTATTGTTAGTGGTTTTGTTTGTACCTGCGTGCTTGTACTCACTTGACAGATGATATAATTGCTAGGTCGGAGGTATGATTGAGCTATTTTGGAATAGGATTGGTGCAATCAAATAGCATGATTGGGATGCATGAATTAATTCGTAATATGCCAATGATGCAAGTTTTATTTTATGCATTGATCCCACATGCTTGGTATTCATGAACGTGGATTTTATGGAATTTTAAATATGATATCGTAAGGGTCCGAAACTGGAAGCCACATGGTGGGAGCGCATAGATGTGCTTCCGAGATAAAAAAAAACAGAGTCAACCACCTAGCGGCGATGATGCCTTTCTCGATTATTTAGAAAGGTCTTGAGTGAAATAACAAAGTCAATAACAGCACTTTAAGAAAGCAAAACGTCTACACAATTATTATTACCGATCACAGGCTGGTGTCTTCCACAAAATCAATACAAGGAATATCCGGGAGAATCGGTTACCCGAAGGAGTTTATTTTTCGAATCTCTTGATAATTGAGTCTTATTCCCATTTATCACTCGACCGCATTCCAAATAAATGACTTGATTTTTTTGGTCCATCACGAGAAATATACAGATACTGATCACATACCTTAAAGTCATATAAGATAATAGTTCTCCGGGCCATGGTGCACAATGATCAACTGAAAAGCTTATTGGTATTCGTCAATCATTCTCTGCTCTCTTTGCTTTCGATCTCCTGTATATATTCAATACATTGCCCACTACACCGTTGATGTTCATTTCAAATTTCTGTTAGCAGCTGCTAAAACAAGCGCAAAACATTACACTTTTACAGCGACCACAAAGGAAAGGATAAATTAAAAGCTCATAAAAATTAATTTGTACCAACAACTGAAACAAACGATTTCGGCACTTCTGGCGCCTTGTTAAACATGGTCAGCCCACCCGGCCAGCATCGGCAGCAGATTTTCGTTTGGCAAATCGCTTGAGTCCGACTAAGGCTCGCCGCGCCAAGGATCATCTCGGCTGGCAGAACTCCAGTTTCGTCCGTTCAACACTTGCGCAAGGGAAGTGTCTGCCCGCGAGGGGTGGGCGTTACAGCAATAATTCGGGTTTTTTTGGTGTTATTTTTTCCGGAGTTTGAAATTAGACCTTGTTGCCTGGCTGTCCGCGCGCTGTTGATGCTCACCACTCAATTTCGCGCGTCCGCCATGCCACCAGGCCGCCACGGGAACACAGTTTAGCATAAAACATGAATAAATTAACTACTAGAGTTTGTTTTCGGCTTCTTCAGGATCTTCCGACGTGGCGGAAGGAGCCCTCGAGGATACAAAACTGACCGAAGAGGAGCAGAAGTGACTTTCGATCATTTGCACTAATTTATTATGAAGTTGTGAGCACTGGTCCAGCGGCGATGAAAGCGAAACAAAAGAGGCTCGTAAAGCCGTTGTTACAATTCAAACTTTAGCTAATAAAAACGAGGAACGGTCAGGGGACGGCATATGGTCGATGGGAATGCCACCTAGGTGGCAGCGAGCATAAATTAATATCCTTCCACGGAAAATTGTAAATGTTCGGCACCAAATGCGCATTCTGGAGTTATGAAAACCTCGAAATTTCCGATTATCAGAATGGTTTATCGTACCGTCTACGGTCCCACCGCTGAACAAGAAATTAAATTAGTAACAGCACCACCCCTTCATTAGGGCTATATAGGGAATACACCAAGGATGGGTATTTGTTCGATCTTGTTGGCCAAAACAGTTTTTTTTTTTTGATAATAAAAGAGCAAGAATTCTAGTTTTAAAAAAACATGTAGTTGAATGTAGAAACAAGTTTAAATGTTACTTAATTATTGGCAGCAAATTTGATAACCCAAATCGCAGAGCCAACCCCACGGTGCAGTGGTTCTTTGTTGTGGAAGGAAATTGTATATCCTTCGTCACTTTCGGAAGGGCCAACAACGCCCGGCACGTTGTCGATCGATGACCACAAAGCGCGCAACCGGGATTTGAAGATTTGACGATTTACGACTCCGCCGGCCATGGTCATGGGACCGATCCTTTTTGATCTCTCCCGGGCGTACAAAGCTCCGAATGGAGGCGTCCACCGGAGGCCATATGAAAGCAACTAAATAAAAGTACTTCGGGCCCCGGTTCGGGCAACACTTAAAACGCGTATCTAATTTGACAGATCTTCCCCTAGTCTTTGTTTTGGGCCTGCCGGTTTTCCTTGCCGGTCAGTTCCTTTCTTAACTAGATCGTAAAATAAATTGAACACTTTGGTTTTACGATTTGACCGGGCTGTGAAGTGTGTATGCCGTGGCACTTCTCCTGGGCTACAGGAAGACATATGCGTTGTGCCCTTTATCGAAGCGAAATCTGCGGGTTGTTCTCTGGCGGTTGATGATCGCCCAGAAGTGGTCGCGAGATTTTGCGTTCTTGGAAGCTGCTGAAAGCCTGAAAATTGCTTATTTAGGTTTAATTTTACGATGATGAAGTGCGTTGTCGGAGGAAGTACATTTGCTGTAAAACGTGTACGATTCTGAAACATGTGTAGCGCAGATAACTCATGAAGATTTTCTTTTAGTTTTCTGACTAAGACATTTTGAGGGCATTACACTGAATCGTAATATGATCTGAAAAATATCAATCAAGGAACGCATTTTCAATGTAATTTACACTATATGAATATATTTAGTCAAAAGAAAAGAAAGACAGGAACACCGCTTTCGACCAAAAGTACTCAACATCTAACATTAGACAATGGACAGAAACATTTACACAGCACTCAGTGGAACAGTGTTTTTTTTTCGCTTTTTCGAAAAGTTTTCTTCTCAGGGCGATAATCTATTGGATGCATCAAAATTATCGCGAAATATTATATGCAGCTTTATTTACTGACTACTTGCTTAGTGTGTTGATATTTCAAGACCAACATTTGAAAAGGTCGTGACATTCAAAATTTATTCCTGCTGATTCTTCGTCCACATATATCACAGCAAAAAAAATATTAATATGCCGCGACGCAACTCTTCGAAACGTACCAGAAAATCCTACGTAAAACCCGATTTTGCGTATTTTCACATCATAACCACGCTTTATTGCATTACTCGTCGTAAGATCTAATCGGAGAAAATGTTTTTATTCCCACGTCAATCAAACATAATTTTGCATACCTTCTTATGCATGAGAAAAAATAAAGCGAAATATTACCCCGAAAGCAATACACATTTACATAATCAATGTAATATTGCCTAAAATCACTGCAATGCGAATGACAACAAACCGAACATCCAAGCGCAGTCGGACGGCATTTTGTTTGACGGCATTTGTTTGCATTTGACTTTGGAAGTGATTTCTCTGCAAAAATAAAATTAATCTGTACTAGTGGCAGCAATAAACAGCGGAAATAAATAATGAACTTCAGTTGAGCGGCATCAGCGTATTGGTGCGAGAAAAGTATCACCTAATCAAGCAGGTAAGTGAGGTTTGAATGAACGAAAATGCCCAGATCAAACTATATGAAACCAATGATGGATGCTTTGTTTGCAGATTGAACAAACGTGCGAAAAAGGATCCCGTTATCTCACAGGTGCGGGTATCTGGTGGCCCGCATAAGATTCTACCAATTTAAGCGAAATGATCTGTCAGAACAGAAACCTCCACGTTCCGCAGGTATGTTTCCATTCAATTTCGATCTCTATTCCACCGGAGCTAATATTTGTGACACTTACAGAGTTCATTTGGAATTGCAAACCGAAAGCAAAGTGGTAAAGTGAAATCATTGGAAGTATCTACTGAACGGATGCTGTCATCCGCAAAGTCATCTGGCTGTGAATGGAATTCAGTAATCATGTAAGGTTTTTCTCACAGTAATTGATAGTTAACGAGCCGTCAGAAAACGTATGCTGATAATGAAAATTCAAAAATGTAAACTTCAAAAATTTCAAAGTTCAAAAATTCCAAAATTTTAAAACTAAAAAAAAATTAAAATCACAAATTTTAAAATTTAAAGATAAAAATAGAGATAAAATTCAAAAACTCAGTAATTCCAAAATTTTAAAATTAAAAAATTCCAGGATTCAAACAGTTGAAAATTCAAAAATTCAATAATTCAAAAATTTAAGAATATATATTTTTTTTAAATCAAATCAAAAGTTTTATAATTCTAAGATTTAAAAACTCAGAAATTTAAAAATTAAAAGGATTTAAAGATTCAAAAATTCAAAAACTCTAAAATTAAAAATTTTAAAATTCAAATTCAAATTTAAAAATTCAATTAAAAATTTAAGGATTCAAAAATTTAAAAATTCAAAATTTTAATAATTCAAAGATTTCAAAATTTAAAAATTCAAAAATTCAAAAATTTAAAAATTCAAATATTCAAAATTTTTAAAAATTCTAACATTTTTAAATTTTAAAATTCTAAAATTTTAAAATTCTAAAATTCTAAAATTCTAAAATTCTAAAATTCTAAAATTCTAAAATTTTAAAATTCTAAAATTTTAAAATTCTAAAATTTTAAAATTCTAAAATTCTAAAATTTTTAAATTCTAAAATTCTAAAATTCTAAAATTCTAAAATTTTTTAAAATTCTAAAATTTTAAAATTCTAAAATTCCAAAATTCTAAAATTCTAAAATTCTAAAATTCTAAAATTCTAAAATTCTAAAATTCTAAAATTCTAAAATTCTAAAATTCTAAAATTTTAAAATTCTAAAATTCTAAAATTCTAAAATTCTAAAATTCTAAAATTCTAAAATTCTAAAATTCTAAAATTCTAAAATTCTAAAATTCTAAAATTCTAAAATTCTAAAATTCTAAAATTCTAAAATTCTAAAATTCGAAAATTCGAAAATTCGAAAATTCTAAAATTCTAAAATTCTAAAATTCTAAAATTCTAAAATTCTAAAATTCTAAAATTCTAAAATTCTAAAATTTTAAAATTCTAAAATTTCAAAATTTTAAAATTCTAATATTCTAAAACTCAAAAATTTTAAAATTCTCAAATTCTTGAATTCTAAAATTTAAAAATTCTAAAATTTCAAAATTCTAAAATTGTACAATTTTAAAACTCCAAAATTCTAAAATCTTAAATCAGTAAGTCAAAAATTCAAGAATTCTGAAATTCAAGAATTTTAAAATTTAAAAACTTAAAAATAAAATATTTTTTTTATAATTCTAAGATTTAAAAAATTAAAAAGATTTAAAGTTTTAGGAATTCAAAATCTCAAAATTCTAATTCAAATTCAAATTCAAAAATTTTTAAAAACTTAAAAAATTTAAAAATTGAGGGATTCAAAAATTTAAAAATTCAAAAAATTACAAACTTTTAAAATTCTAAAATTCAAAAAATTTTAATTCAAAAAATTCTAAAATATTTAAATTCTAAAATTCTAAAATTCTAAAATTCTAAAATTCTAAAATTCTAAAATTCTAAAATTCTAAAATTCTAAAATTCTAAAATTCTAAAATTCTAAAATTCTAAAATTCTAAAATTCTAAAATTCTAAAATTCTAAAATTCTAAAATTCTAAAATTCTAAATTCTAAAATTCTAAAATTCTAAAATTCTAAAATTCTAAAATTCTAAAATTCTAAAATTCTAAAATTCTAAAATTCTAAAATTCTAAATTTCTAAATTTCTAAAATTCTAAAATTCTAAAATTCTAAAATTCTAAAATTCTAAAATTCTAAAATTCTAAAATTTTAAAATTCTAAAATTCTAAAATTCTAAAATTCTAAAATTCTAAAATTCTAAAATTCTAAAATTCTAAAATTCTAAAATTCTAAAATTCTAAAATTCTAAAATTCTAAAATTCTAAAATTCTAAAATTCTAAAATTCTAAAATTCTAAAATTCTAAATTCTAAAATTCTAAAATTCTAAAATTCTAAAATTCTAAAATTCTAAAATTCTAAAATTCTAAAATTCTAAATTCTAAAATTCTAAAATTCTAAAATTCTAAAATTCTAAAATTCTAAAATTCTAAAATTCTAAAATTCTAAAATTCTAAAATTCTAAAATTCTAAAATTCTAAAATTCTAAAATTCTAAAATTCAAAAATTCTAAAATTCTAAAATTCTAAAATTCTAAAATTCTAAAATTTTAAAATTCTAAAATTCTAAAATTCTAAAATTCTAAAATTCTAAAATTCTAAAATTCTAAAATTCTAAAATTCTAAAATTCTAAAATTCTAAAATTCTAAAATTCTAAAATTCTAAAATTCTAAAATTCTAAAATTCTAAAATTCTAAAATTCTAAAATTCTAAAATTCTAAAATTCTACAATTCTAAAATTCTAAAATTCTAAAATTCTAAAATTCTAAAATTCTAAAATTCTAAAATTCTAAAATTCTAAAATTCTAAAATTCTAAAATTCTAAAATTCTAAAATTCTAAAATTCTAAAATTCTAAAATTCCAAAATTCTAAAATTCCAAAATTCCAAAATTCTAAAATTCTAAAATTCTAATATTCTGAAATTCTTGAATTCTATCTAAAATTCTAAAATTCCAAAGTTCTAAAATTTCCAAAGTTCTAAAATTCTAAAATTCTTAAAATTTAAAAAAATGGAAGCTATCTCCTCTAGTTTACCGGAGTGAAATACCTCAAGGAATTCCTGTAAGAATTCCTAAATGAATTAAAGTAATTTTCGCAGACCTGCAGAAACTCGAGAAAGAGAAAGCAGGTGAATTGGTTGAAAAATTTCCACGGTTATTTCCTTTGGACCTTCCGGGGAAATTCCTTCTTTTTTCAAATTACAAAGAGAAACGTTCAGTAGGAATGCCTAAAATTGTTTCCGTGGAAATTGCCGGGAAATTTTTTACATACTTTCTCGAGTAATTTCAGATGGGTCACAGTGGAATTTTTAAAGAATTGCAAGGGGAATTTCCAAAGGAACTACCAAAAAGTTCCCAAAAGATTTTCCGGGGGATTCTTGGAGGAATTTTGAAGAAAATGCATGGTGAAATTTCTGGGTTAATTTATGGATTGTCTGCAGGAAATCGTAATTGAATTCCTATAAGCATTTATGTAAGAACTCCTTGAGATTTTCCTGAAGAATTCTCGATGGATGGGAGTTGGGTCACGAATTCCATGTGAGTTTCGATAGTAGTTGAGAGGGATTTTTTAGGGGTATTCTATGAAGTATTTCAGGAAGAATTCCTTGGAGAATTACTGGTGGACATTCAGGGACTATCCGTAAAAAAAATCTTAAGCATACCCAGTTGAGTTTCTGGAGGAATTCATGGGAAAATTTCTGCAGTAGCTCATAGTGGAATTTCTAGACATCAGAAGAATTTTTATAGACAATAGATCAATCAAAAAGCAAAAACTGCCGCTATGAAACGAACAGATCGAGCCACCGGAACATGTTCTGTGAAAACCACACGAATAGAAATATGCGTATACAGTGCCGCCGTTGTTTTGAAGCGGTGAGTGCTAAATGAAATACCTTGATTGATCCATTTGAAGGAATTATTTGAAAAGGAATTCTTGAAGAAACTTCCGCAGATGTTATTTAGAGTCTTCTTTAGGAATACCCTGACACACTTCCGAAGGAATTCTTTGAGGTACTTCTGGGGGAATTTCCTGGAGGAACTTCCGAAGGAACTCCTGGAGGAACTTCCGAAAGAATTCCTGGAGGAACTTTCGAAGGCATTCCTGAAGAAACTTACTAAGGAGTTCCTGGGGGAACTTCCGAATGATTTACTGGAGAAACTTTCGAACGGGTTCCTGGAGGAACTTTCGAAGGAATTCTTGGAGGAACTTCCAGAAAAATTCCAGGAAAAATTTCTGAAGAAATTCCTGAAGAAACTTGCAAAGGAATTTCTGGAGGAACTTCCGAAGGAATTCCTGGAGGAATATTCGAAGGAATTCCTGGAGGAACTACCCAAGGAATTCCTGAAATTACTTCCGAAGGAATTCCTGGAGCAACTTTCGCAGGAGTTCCTGCGGAAACTTCCGAAGGAATTCCTGGAGGAACTTCCAGAAGAATTCCCGGAAGAACTTCTGAAGGAATTCCTGAAGAAACTTCCGAAGTAACTTCTGGAGGAACTTCCGAAGGAATTCCTGGAAGAGCTTCTGAAGAATTCCTGAAGAAACTTGCAAAGGAATTCCTGGAGGAACTTCCGAAGGAATTGTTGGAAGAACTTCCGAAGGAATTCCTGAAGAAACTTGCAAAGGAATTCTTGGAGAAACTTCCGATAGAATTACTGGAGCAACTTCCGATGGAATTCCTGGAAGAACTTTCGATGAAATTTCTGAAGGAACTTCCGAAGGAATTCCTGGAGGAACTTTCAAAGGAATCCCTGTAGGAACTTCTTAAGGAATTCCTAAACAAACGAATTTAAGAAGGAATTTCTGGATTATCTTCCAAAGAAATTTCTGGACTAACTTTCGAAGGTATTCCTGGAGGAACTTTCGAAGGAATTCCTGGAGAAACTTCCAGAAGAATTTCCGGAAGAACTTCTGTAGGATATCCTGAACAAACTTGCAAAGACATTGCTGGTGGAACTTCCGGAGGAATTCCTGGTGGAGCTTTCGAGGGAATTCCTGAAGAAACTGCCCAAGGAATTCATGGAGGAACTGCCCAAGGAATTCCTGGAGTAACTTTCGAAAGAATTCCTGGAGGAACTTCCAGAAGAATACCCGGAAGAACTTCTTAAGGGATTCCTGAAGAAACTTGCAAAGAAATTTTTAGAGGAACTTCCGAAGGAATTCCTGGAAGAACTGCCCAAGGAATTCCTGGAAAAACTTCCGAAGGAATTTCTGGAGTAACTTTCGAAGGAGTTCCTGAAGAAACTTTCGAAGGAATTCCTGGAGGAACTTCCAGAAGAATTCCCGGAAGAACTGCTGAAGGAATTCCTGAAGAAACTTCCGAAGGAACTTCTGAAAGAATTCCTGGAAGAGCTTCCGAATAATTCCTGAAGAAACTTGCAAAGGAATTCCTGGAGGAACTTTAGAAGGAATTCCTGGAGGAACTGCCCAAGGAATTCCTGGATTAACTTCCGAAGGAAATTCTGGAGTAACTTTCGAAGGAGTTCCTGAAGGAACTTCCGGAGGCATTCCTGGTGGAGCTTTCGAAGGAATTCCTGGAGGAACTGCCCAAGGAATTCCTGGAAGTACTTCCGAAGGAATTCCTGGAGTAACTTTCGAAGGAGTTCCTGAAGAACTTTCGAAGGAACTCCTGGAGGAACTTTCGAAGGAACTCCTGGAGGAACTTTCGAAAGTATTCGTGAAGAAACTTGCAAAGGAATTCCTGAAGAAACTTGCAAAGGAATTCCTGGAGGAACTTCCGAAGGAATTCCTGCAGGAACTGCCGAAGGAATTCTTGGAGGAACTGCCGTAGGAATTCCTGGAGGATCCTCCGAAAGAATTCTTGGAGGAGCTTCCGAAAGAATTCCTGGAGGAACTGTCGAAAGAATTCCTGGACGAGCTTCCGAAAGAATTCCTGAATGAAATTCCGAAAGGATTCCGGGAGGAACTTCGAATGGAACTTTTGAAGGATATCCTGAACAAACTTGCAAAGACATTCCTGGAGGAACTTCCGGAGGAATTCCTGGTGGAACTTTCGAGGGCATTCCTGGAGGAACTTTCGAAGGAATTCCTGGAGGAACTGCTGGATAAACTGCCGAAGGAATTTCTGGAGGAACTGCCGAAGGAATTCCTGGAGGAACCGCGGAAGGAATTCCTGGAGAATCTTTTGAGGAAATTCCTGTAGGAACTTCCGAAAGTACTTCTGTTGGAATTCCTGGACGAACTTTTGAAGGAATTCCTGGAGGAACTTCCATAGGAATCCCAGCAGGATCTTACGGCGAAATCCCTGGAGGAACTTCTGAAGGAATTCCCAGAAGACTCCAGAGGACTTTCTGGAAAAATCTCAGTCATTCAATAATGAATTTTCATCAGCGGGAAGAGAATGAATACAATTTACGGTAGTAGTTGCGGGATTCCAATACAAATAAGTAAGATAAGCGACAAATGCCATACTTTAACTTTCGGAAGGAACTCATAAATATTCAAACATATGATACAAACACACACATAGAATTTGAAATTATAAATTAAGAAGTTACGTCACAAAACAATTCAAAATCAATATTTAAAATAAAATATAAAAAAAAAATTTAATTTCATGAGGTGATTAAAAATTAAAATGTACAAATTTGTAGGTGTGGAAACAATCAAATGCTTCGGAATTAAATAAAATGTGAAATAATTTCATCTAAAAATGTGTTTTTATTAATGAGAGAAAACATCCGAATCCCCCTAGCCCCGCTACTGAAAGCGGGATTTTTCCTGACCGGTTTTTACGTCGTTTTTTTAATTACATCGACCATATTACATCTAAAATTAATCACATTGCTTTAATTTGAAGACGAAATATCAAGTACGTCAACTTTTTGTTACGTCATTCAGATGTAATAAAACATTCTATTTACGACGGCGATGATGTGCATCAAATCTGATGTGATATCACTTTTATTTTTACTGTGATAGCTATACTGATTATGGATCGACTGTACGTTTTAATTTAATTTATTGAACGGCTACTCAGTCTTGCACTTATTACAACGATTTTTTTATCTACCCGCCGTTTCGTCACGGGGATTGAGAAAAAAAACACGAAAAAGCCACACTACCCGTGTCGACACGTCGGGTAAATAAAAAGCTCGTTGTAATAAGTGCAAGACTGAGTAACCGTTCAATAAATTAAAATATATAGCTATATATGTAGACGAAGATTCACAAGGAGTGAATTTTGGCTGTTACGCCCTTTTCAAATGTTGGTCTAGATTTCTGAAAAATAAGTAGAGGCACATACGTGCCTCATAAGTAACATCAACGCAAAGTCTATCCTTGTCAAATCCTAAGGGACGCGAGGAACGAGAAAAGATGTGCACAGCAAAAAAATGTAATACATATCGCATCGGATTTGATGCACATCGTAAATCGCAACAATCGTGTAACAAAAAGTGACGTAATTGGTATTTTTTCGCCAAAATGAAACGATGTAAAACGTAATATGTACGACGTAATGACAAAAACGACGTAAATAGCTAGCCATCAGGAACCTCGCTTTCGGCAGCTGGGTTAGGGGTATAAGGGAATTTTCTTTCGTGCTTCCAAAATAACACTTCTAAAAATGTTACACTTGACTGACTTTACTGCCCATTAGACCTGTGCGCCGCCGCGCCACGCCGCCGCCACCGACATTTTTTGGCATACGACGACGCCGGTCAAGGTGTCGACGGCGCGCCATACGCCGGTTGCCTCCACGCCGTCGAATTTCATATTTCACGCCAATGATTGGCCAACACAAAAATCACAATATGCAGTGCTTTTGCATCTGCAAAACCAAAGCAACCTATCAGGCAGTAATTAAATAGCTATTATAACTTTAGCAGATTTGTTTATTATCTCTGTCACTTTTACCCGCATTGGTATGTTAAATGTTAAGTCATCTAAGGTCATCTTCTTGGCTACAGACCTACAAATCAACGAGCGTAGCGATGAACTTCTAATCTCATGTGTAACTTCATGTGGAATAACCTCATTCTGGTCGCATTGGGTGGTTCATCATCTTTTTGAAGGTTTGAATTTTACACATCTTAATTGGTCTAGTGCTTATATTCGTGGTCAGAAGTCAACACTATGAATGTTGGATTTGGATTCCCAGTCTGGTAGAATTTTTCCAAACTTCCCTGGGCATGGAGTATCATTGTGATAGCTTTGTGATATACGAATGCAAAAGCTACAGCGCGATGGGGCATGTGTCGCACCAAATTGAACATTTCCTTCACTCCTCCTTGTACTTAATCGCCAGAAATGTTCTGAAAAAAAAAACTGGTTTTGATTTATATTGATAAAAAAGTTTCAAAGAAATTTCTTGGTTTTCCTGAAATAATTTCCGAAGTAGGTCCTGGAGGAAGTTCTGAAGAAATACATGAAGAAAATTCTTAGTCTTTAAGACTTTCTGGATTTATTTCCGTATTTCAGGAGGATTTTCTGAAGGAATTTCTGGAGAAAATTTTGAAGGAGTTCTTGGAAGAATGAGCAAAGCAATTATTCAAGAAATTTAGAAATGTCAATAATTTCTTTAGGAGTGCCTTTGGAAATGGTTCTAGCAATTCGAGATATCCTAAAATGCGTCTTAGAATTTTGAAAGGAAAGTACGGAGAAAGTTCCGAAGGAATTACTAGATGAATATCCAAGGCAGAGCAGAGACACTTACGTGAAGCCCGCGGGATAGAGATAATCTCCTTTCAATAGTGTAATCCAACAGACTAATAAAATACCTGATTTGGATAAACAATTCCCATTTAAATTTTCTTGGTTTTCTTGAAATAATTTACGAAGGAAGTCCTGGAGGAAGTTCTGCAGGAACATATAAAGGAAATTCTTAGAGTCTTGAAGAATTTCTGGATCTATCTCCTTAGTAATTTCTGACGGAATCCTTGAAGAAAATTCCGAAGAAATCCTTGGAGGAATGTTCAATAAAATTATTTAAGAAATTTAAGAATATCGGTAATTCCTTTAGGAGGAAATTATATCTGATATCTAAAAATTCGCCCTAGAATTTTGGAAGGAAATGACGGAGGAAATGCCGAATGAATTACTAGATGAATTTCAGAGGAAATGGAATATCTTATGGAATATCTGGAAAAGTTCCAGTGAAATTGTTAAAATAATTTTCGAAGAAATTTTGTAGGAATTTTCAAAAGTATGTAGGGCAAGTGTACCGGTTTTAGCCACCTTAGTGCCTAAATTGGCCAACCCTGAAAAATCCCTGAAAAGCTGTTTTATTTTCGGAGTTATGGGAGAAATTGGGCAAATTAGGAACATGGCCAAATCTGGTACAGTTACCTATGTATTTATGCAGTTATCCACCATCCTGGCTTGAGTCTTGCTCTGCATACGGTTCCACCAAATAGTACAGTCGAATTTAATCACCATTCTGCTTTCAATGCACTGCTGTATGAAGGGCGAAATCGGAAGTGGCAGACCCGTAAGCAGAGACACTTACGCGAAGCCCGCGGGATACAGAGAATTCTAACAGTGTAATTCAACAGACTAGTAAATAGATTCGCAATCCTTTTTGAGCTTTCCGAGAGATAGCTTCTTGAGGGAGGGCGCGTAAAATTCATTACACCTGAGGGGAAGTATACCCATCTACATAGGTAGAATATTTTAAAAATGTTTCAAAAAGAATTTCTGTAGAAATTCCTGATGGATTTGTCAAAATTTATTTCAGAAGAAATTTTGAAGGAATTTCCAGTAGAATTCTTCAAGAAATTTCCTAGGGACCTGAGCAATTCCCGACGGAAATTTCAAAGAAAAACCTGGTTTCATTTGTGGAAGTATTTTAAGGAGGAGTAATTCCCGATCGAATTTCTGAAGGTTTACTAGAATGAGTTTCTCGATGACTTACCGAAATAATTCCTGAATATAGGCATATAGGAAATTATTTAAGGTATTTACGAAAAAAAAATCCTTTGAAATTTCTTCTTGAGGAAGGAATTCTTGAGAAAGTCCAAATATAGACCATTCCGATAATAAAGAAAAATCCTTTTGGTTTATTGAATAATTAAAAAAAATCAAATAATTTACTGTTTTATGGTTACATATAGCCTAATTCATTTAATTTCTATTTAATTTCATACAGCATCGAGAATGTTCTAAATTCCATAAGTTCTATAATTTTTCTTTCGAAATGTTTCGAGGATTTTGCACAACGTGTTTTTCTGCTATTATTTTTTTGTGGTTTTTCGAAATTTTCAGGTTATTGAGCCCTCCTTAGCCGTACGGAAAGACGCGCGGCTACAAAGCAAGACCATGCTGAGGGTGGCTGGGTTCGATTCCCGGTGCCGGTCTAGGCAATTTTCGGATTGGAAACTGTCTCGACTTCCCTGGGCATAAAAAGTATCATCGTGTTAGCCTCATGATATACGAATGCAAAAATGGTAACCTGGCTTAGAAACCTCGCAGTTAACAACTGTGGAAGTGCTTAATGAACACTAAGCTGCGAGGCGGCTCTGCCCCAGTGTGGGGATGTAATGCCAATAAGAAGAAGAAGAAGAAGAAGGTTATTGAAATTATTTTCCAGCCAGATCTCGTCGTTAATGCGAAAAGACAGACATTATTATGCGTCTGTATTGAAAATTATATTATACGTTCTTTTCTAGGTAATTTACCAAAAAAAAACACGTTCCAAAAATAACCCATTTCGCGAAAAAAAAATCAATCAAAATCAAAGCTTCATATTTTCCAAGTTCTAAACAAATAATTCGGAACTTATACATCACGTGAAAGAGTAGGATGTAATTTATAGGAGGTATCGACATTTTCATTGAATAACAAACGGTATTTTAATTGGTGACTTTTTCTTAGTGTATTAATAGTTATCGGAACGGTTTATATCCGCAATTTTTAGAGTCAAAATTGAGTTTGTTTACTGCTGTCCGGAATTTCTGAGAAATTCTTGGAAAAATATAGAAATTTTTATTTATATTCCAATAGCTACTTGTCCATTAAAAATTCCTTTGTAAGTTTCATTCAGAATTCCTTTGGAAATTCATTTTATAATTCCGTTCGAAAATCTTTTCAGGTATTTTTTGGTTATTCCTTCAAGAAATGAGTCAGAGATCCCTCCAGGAATTTCTTTGAAAATCTCTTTGGAATTGGACATTCATCCAAAGATTCCTTCAAAAAACCCTTCGGAAAGCACTTGTATTTATTTTTCCTATAGAACTTCCTTACGATTTTTTTTCAGTGAACCATACAAAATTCCTGCAGGAATAATTCCGGAACGAATTCTAATTTGAAGCAATTTTTAAAGGAATTTTCGAAAAAAAGGTATTTGAGTGTTAAACACTTAAACGATGGATTGAAAAAATAAGGAATTTATAAACGAAATTTCCGAAGATTTCTCAAAAGAATTTCAGAAATTATTCCCGAAAGAATTCTTGAAGGAAATTTTCTAAGATCTACATTCTGCAGGAATTTATGGAAGAGTTGCAAAAGGAATTTCCGGAGGAATGTCCGAAGGAATTCCTATAGGAAATTCGGAAAGAATTCCTGGAGAAAGTTCCAAATAAATTCCAGAGAAACATTTCGAAAAAATATCAAAAATAACTTTTAAGAGTTACCGAATAAATTCTTAGAGGAATTACAGCAAGAATTTTTGTTAGAAATTCCCGAAGGAATTTAAAATAAATCCTAAATCAAATTCCGAAGGTTTTCTTCTAAAGGGATTTCCGAATGTATCCCTAAAACAGTGTCCGTAGGTATTCCTGTAGAAATTCTTGGAAGATTTTTCATGGGTATTTTCTAAAGAATTCTTAAAGGAATTTTCAAAGGAATTCCTAAACAAGTTTTCGAATTCCCAATTCCCAAAGGCTCCGTGAAAGAATTTCCGAAGCAATCCCTAAACTAATTTCTAAGGAAATTCCTGAAGGAACTTTTGGAGAAATTTCGAAACGAATTTCCGAAGAAATACCCAAATAAATTTTCATGGGATTTCTTGGAAGAAAGTTCTGGAAGATTCTAGGAGGAAGTTCTGAAGAAATTCATGAGGGAAATTCTAAATCAATTCTTAGAATTCCTTTTTTGAATTTTCTGAGGAATATCTTGATGAATTTCCAAACGAATTTTTGGATTTATAATCGAATTTCTTTCCAATGAACTTATGAGCTATGATACGGCAATTTCCTAGTGAAGGATGTAATGTAAACTTTTGCTGTGGAGATACCAGCTATAGCTATTAGGATGTTCCCCCCATCAGTCTGACTGTAGCTAGCAATTGAACAAAACAATCTTAAATTCATAGAAAGCATCATATGCCTTGAGAATGGGTCATCGCTCTCACCGGCAGCTTGGAGGTCGTAGAGCAAAATCGTTCAAAATGGTCTCTTATATTTTAGTCTTCTTGGCCTCAAATACATTCACTCCATTCTACAAGCATTCTAAGTAGTTGAAACAGTGACCCATTCTCACCCCCATTTGACCCATTGTCACCCCCGACGACGGTATGCTCAAAGTTCTTCACGCCGATTCACGCCGCCGCCGCCGCCGCCGATTATTGCTTACGGCGTGACGCCGCCGACGCCGCCGCCGCCGGTGTAAAAATAGCCTTACGCCGCCGCCGTTCTCAAATACTTCGGCGCACAGGTCTACTGCCCATACATTACAAACAGTCCCATGTTTGCTTGATTTCCTATCTACTTGGCACTGTTATAAATTTATGGGCAGTTTATTTCTCATAACTTTGCGCGTCAATATACAATATAATAAAAAATGATTGATTTTCGCTTCAACTAACAGTATTTTAAAACAATGAACAACACTAAAAATTAAAAAAAAATGGCATTTTTTGTTTTAAAGTGGTCGAGTTTTCAAGATTTTATTTATTTATTTATTTATTACTACCGTCTCGAAAGTATTTAGATTTTCAGTTATTCAGGCTTGAGGATACGTATAGTACGATTTTTGATTTTTAGTAGGGGAAGTGGGGGTAGCACGCCCATAGGGGTTAAAACGCGCCACCCCTGAATAAGGTTAAATATCCCCATTTTGATTATTTTCAATAGTCTATACGATAAAGCAATGAAAAATATTGCCATTGGATACATATATTTCATGATTTTTCTCTAGTTATACATGAAAAACTCGAAAAAACGATTTTTGCGTGTTTTGATGCAATTCCAGCTCGGTGGAATTTAGTCTTTCTGTCGCTGTTATACATTGATAAATTAATAATTGAGCCATGAGCCATGCTGCTTACTCGTGTTCTTTATGTTCCACACGAAATCGTCGTCAAAAATGGTTTTAAAACGATTTTATGGGCCTTCAAACTTCTGAGGTCGGTGTGGGGCATTACGCCCACTCATTTCGTATGACCGAAACAGCTGAAACATTCGGTTAATTGCCTTAATGTAGGCAATTAAAATGAAAATCAGTACGATAAGCACATGCGCGTTTTAACCCATCCACTGGCGCATCTCACCCGCATGGTTTCAAAATCATTTTTTCGGGTGCTTTTTAAAAATCAAATTTCTGTGCAATAAAATGGACAATTAGATATCTGTTATCGGTAGTCAGTCGCAGATATGCTGTTCTTCAGTATGCGCTGATGAAAACTGGCTGAAATGGTGGTTTTCATTGATAAAAATGGCATTTTCCTTAACGTGGGCGTCCTACCCCCAGTTCCCCTATAGTCGGCAGCAGCGCGATAGAATATTCTCAATCCAGTTGAAAACCGGAATTGGGGGATAGCGAAGTTGGATTTTTCTCACAATCCGTACGTTGAACCTAACTTCGGAAGTGGTGCGCTGTTTTCATATCGCGAAGCGCTATTCAGCGCACCACTTCCGAAGTTAGGTTTAACGTACGGATTGTGAGAAAAATCCAACTTCGCTAGCACCCAATTCGGGTTTCAACTGGATTGAGTATATTTTTAGTCGTCGACAGCGATGTGGCTGCGCCACTACGTTTACAATAGCGTGTAGGGGAACTGGGGGTAGGACGCCCACGTTAAGGAAAATGCCATTTTTATCAATGAAAACCATCATTTCAGCCAGTTTTCATCAGCGCATACTAAAGAACAGCATATCTGCGACTGACTACCGATGACAGATATCTAATTGTACATTTTATTGCACAGAAATTTGATTTTTAAAAAGCACCCGAAAAATATTGATTTTGAAACCATGCGGGTGAGATGCGCCAGTGGATGGGTTAAAACGCGCATGTGTTTATCGTACTGATTTTCATTTTAATTGCCTACATTAAGGCAATTAACCGAATGTTTCAGCTGTTTCGGTCATACGAAATGAGCATGGGCGTACTGCCCCACACCGACCTCAGAAGTTTGAAGGCCCATCAAATCGTTTTAAGACCAATTTTGACGACGATTTCGTGTCGAACATAAAGAACACGAGTAAGCAGCATGGCTCATGGCTCAATTTTCAATTTACCAATGAATAACAGCGATAGAAAGACTAAATTTCACCGAGCTAGAATTGCATCAAAACACGCAAAAATCATTTTTTCGAGTTTTTCATGTGTAACTAGAGAAAAATCATGAAATATATGTATCCAATGGCAATATTTTTCATTGATTCATCGTATAGACTATTTAAAATAATCACAATCGGGATATTTAACCTTATTCAGGGGTGGCGCGTTTTAACCCCTATGGGCGTGTTACCCCCACTTCCCCTATCATAGTGAATTTATTTTATACATTGTCACATTGTCAATTTTATTGACTGCACTTTACAAAGAATTCCTTCGAAAATTAGTCCAAAAAACCCTTCAGATTTTTGTCCACAGATTCCTTCGGAAACATCTCCAGGAACTCCTTCCAAGATATTCTCCAGAGATTTCTTCAGTAGTTCCTCCGAAGATTTCTCCAGGAGCACCTCCAGGAAAAGGTTTTTATTCGAATATTCCTCCAGGATTTCCTTCGTAAATTCTTAGAAGAATTTCTACGGAAATGTTTTTTTTTATCTTTATTTAAGTGATTTTTGACCCTTCCTTCGGAAGTGTCTATAATTTCACTTTGCACCTCTTGAATTATGAAATAAAATGTATGGCAATTGAAACAAATTCACTTTAATATTGAAAATATAATTGCAACAAGTGATATGAAATATCACTGAAAATATGCTTATTTTTCGGATTTGTTCCAAAGAAACAATTGGTTTTAATTGAGGAACAAATAGTAGCATGTACCACAAAACTTTCTCAGAAAAGCAAAAACGTAAAAATTTGAAGGGATTTCAAAAATTTCTTTAGTGGAAGCTAGATAACAAATGTGAGCATGTTTTGAGATACTAATAGACCACTTAAATGCATGTATGTGTGCGTATGTGTGCAAATTCCAAAATTTACTACCATATAAATCTCGCTCATTTTTGAGGTATTAAACATCATTAGTTTTACAAAATTAGGCAGCCATAAGGCAAAATATATATTATTATTGAACGCTATTGAGTTTTGTTCAGATCAATGACTGATTAAGTTAGTTCTGGATTAATTAATATCAAGGTCTCTGGAAATTACGAATATACATGCTGCCAGCGTTACGTTAGTTTCTAACCAACCATGTTACCACATGTTACAATAGCTATTCAATCCGACGAGCGCCTGATAGATAGGCAACCTGACGTACAGTGCGGAATCATTCGTTTTGTTGTCACTCAACCCATGGAATCCGCCTTTTGGTAGGCAATTATTTTTGTCATTTACACTTTCAATCGCCGTGGGAGGTTGAGTAGTTTTATCTCGTTTTAAATACTGGAGTCTGAAAATATTTCCTTTTAATTAAGGAAGGGTCATAATCTCACTGTAGGTGGATAAATCTGGGTTTTTAGTTTCAAAATCAAGTTCATCACTGGGATGAAAGGGAGCTTTAAGAGCTCCCTTTGCGGGCCAACCTTAGGTCCCGCCGATGTTGTTCAGCAGGGGCTGAGTTGAAAAAAAAGGGTCGGCCGGAAGGACCGCCCTACGTGCCAACCAAGGGCATCGCCAAATTGCTTTTATTTTTCTTAAGCCTAATTAACTCTAACAATTTAAAACATGATGGTAATACATAAAAAAAATACGGACGATTGACAATGCTACAATTAAAACGTTGGAATCAAAATAGAGTAGACGAAAACAAGGTTTTGGTTTCACGGGGTTGGTGGGAAACTTTGCCTTTGGAGCTCCTGCTGATATTCAGTCGTATCTCAATGTCCTGCTGTGGTCCTGTTGATGCGCTGTTCTCCGGTGGTAATATTTGCCTCTGAAGGATTGAAGTTATGGTGAAATCCTTTGATTTTTCGACCTTTCTTTTAGAAAGGATCAGAACGCCACTTTGTAATGTGGCAGTATTCAGATTCCGAAAAATTCGGAAGGAGCCTGCGAAAATGCTCGATGGTTTTTGATCGATCTCCTTCGGTGAAGGAATGACAAAATTTCGATTACGGATTGGCGTATCTTGCTGTTGATTTGAAGTAGGTCGAAGCCCCCCCAGTCGAATCGGAGTGACGATCGCTGGGGGGTGGGACTTATATTTAGGAAATGCCCGTTCGCCTGTCGTGAGGGGCCTCATTCCCGATGCTTTCTATTATGAGGCTATCAGGATGTTAAACTTTATAGAATAGTAGGGCGCATCCTTCAGGAAGCAAAAGATGGCAGTCATTGCAGCATCATCATCCGCCAGTGCGCCCCGAATACTGCCCGGTATTCCGTAGAGATTTCGGAGGTAGTCGTATTTGGGACACCGACAGACAAAGTGCTCCACACTTTTTCGGTGTCGCATAGATCACAACCCCACCAAAATTGTGAGAGACCCTTGCGTGGCCGGACTGGTATGCCTTGAGATGACCTGCTGCTCTTTCTGGGTGGCTGGTTCGTACCAGGAGTCGGTGGTTCCTTTAATCTTTCTAAGGAAATGCCCTCTATTGTTGTTCCATGTCCGATCCCAGTCCTGGCCGACGACGCTCTTCGTCCATTTCTTAACGTTGGCCATCGTGACGGAACAGGTGTATAATAGACCCTCATGTCCGACACTTGCCAGGGCGTCGGCCTCGTTATTTCCCCTTATGCCGCAATGGCCGGGGATCCAGGCAAAGGTGGTACCGGGTATCATGCCTGATAGTATTCCCTGGATCCAGGGGTGCTTGGGGGTCTCGCTTTGGAGGGCAGGAACCACGCTCGCAGAGTCCGTGAGGACCACAAATGGTTTATTTGCTGGGATAGTGGCCGCAACAAATATGGCGGCGGCTTCAGCGGAAAAAATGTTGCACTGGCGTGGCAGGCTCTCCGATTGTGTCCGTAGACTCCGAAGCCGACTCTTCGGATGGATACAGAACCGTCGGTGTACCGGATCTCGCTGTTCCGGAAGCGTGTTGTAAGCAGTTCTAAGACAGACCGTCGGAGTTCCTCTGTGTTGTCTCCCCTTTTAAACCGCGAAGCGATGGTGCGGTCGATGTTTACTGAAGGCGTCAGCCAGCCCTTCGCTCCGTGCCATTGGACTCGCGCCACTGGGTGGAGGCTGGTACCGGCTACACTTCTCAGGATCCGGTCAGCCTCATCGAGGAGAGGGATCCTGACTTCACCAGAGGCAACGAAAGAGGCGGCTTTGTGGCAAATGGCCATTAAAATACGGTGCCGGAAAGGGAGGATGCCTGCGTCAGCACATGCAGCTTCAGTGGGGGTGAACGGGAGTAAGCCAGAGGCTGTCCGGACGTAACTGTTAAAAACAGGCGAAAGGGTGTTGATTAGGCTTCGGTAGGCAGGGCATGTAAGCTCTAGGCCATAGAGCAGGCGGCTATCGATAATGGCTTGTCCGACGTTTAATCTTGTGCTCCTGTTGTTAGTGCGGTGTTTCTTTGAGAGAGTTTTGAAGAGATTAACGCGGGGTTTGCAAGCCTCCTTTACCGCCCGAAAGTGCGGTTGAAAGGAGAGTTTCTGGTCGATGTCGACACCAAGTATACGGACGATCTTCCGGTTAGGGATGGCCTCCGTACCGAGTTTTATGGATGGTCCCGCTAACTGATGCCGGCCGCTGCATACTTCGGAAATGCCTCTAGAGGATCCTCCTCATTTCATCCTGGGTTTTTCCGAAATTTCCTCTCAGAGTCCTTCCCGAAATATCTTCAGGTGACCCTTTGGGAGTTCTCCAGGAGTTCCTCCAGAAGTTCCTCCAAAAATTTCTCCAGAACTTTCTCCGAATATTCATCCAAGAGTTTCTTCAAAAAAATCTTACAGGAATTCCTCCGGAAATGTCTCCAGGAGTTCCTAAGGGAAGCTTGTCAGGAGCTCCAACAGAAAATCGTCCCGAAATCGCCCCACGAGTTTCGCCAAATAATCCTCCAAATGTTACTCCAGAAAAAGCATAAAAAATTCCCCCAAAACATTCACCAGGAATTCCTCCACAAGATCCCATTCTACCCGAAATTCCTGTAGGAGTTTCTTTTGAAATTCCTCCAGGAGTTCTTCAGGAAAGTTCAACACGAGTTCCTCCAGAAATTCCTTCAAAAGATCCTCCAAAAAATTCTCCAGGAGTTCCTCTAGGAATTCCAATGAAAATTCCTCCAGAAGTTCCTTCGAATTATCCTCCGGGACTTGTTTTAAAAATACTTCCGTGAATTCCTCCGGAAATACCTTCAGGAGTTCCTTTAGAAATTTCTTCCGTAATTCCTTCAGGAGTTCTTTCAGAAATTTTTCAAAGAATTTCTTCAGAAATTCCTCCAAGAGTTCCTTGGAAAATTCCTTCGAAAATTTCTCTTAAAGTTCCATCGAAAATTCCTCCAGGAGTACCTCCGAATATTCCTCCGAGAGTTTCTTCGGAAAATCTTTCAGAAATTCCACCAGAAATGACTCCGGAAATTGCTTCAGGAATTCCTCCGGAAATTACTTCAAAAACTGCCTCGAAAATACGTCCGTGAGGTCCACCAGTAACTCCTCCAGAATTTTCTTCGGAAATTCCTCCAGAAATTCCACTAAGAGTTCCTTTGGAAATTCCTCCTTGAAATCCTTTCTGAAATTCCTCCTTCATCTAAAAATTTCTCCAGGAATACTTCTGAAAATTGCTCTAGGAGTTCTTTCAAATTATCATCTAGGAGTCGCTTCGGAAATTCATCCAAAAATTCTTCCGAAAATGCCTTCGATAGTTCTTGCCAAATTTCCTTCATGAGTTCCTTCAGAAATTCCTCCAGGAGTTCCTAATTACTCAATGAGTTTCTCCAGAAATTTCAGAATTCAGAGGTTTCTCTGAAAATTCATCCAGGAGTTCTTCCGAATATTACTCCAGGAGTTTCTTTGGAAATTATTCCAGGAATTCTTCTCGAAATGTATCCAAGAGTTCCACCAAAATCTTCTCACGAAATTGCTCCACGAGCTTCTCCGGAAACTCCTCCAAGAGTTACTCCAGAAAAACATTCATAAATTCGCCCAAAACTTTTACAATTCCTCTGAATATTCCTTCTGGAGATTCTTCAAATTATCCTTTTCTACCCTGAAATTCCTATAAGAGTTTCTTCGAAAATTCCTCCAGGAATTCCGCTGGGAAGTTTTCCAGGATGCCTCCAGAAATTCCTTCAAACGATCCTCTAAAGTATTTTCATAAACTCCTCCAGGAATTTTTCTGAAAATTCCTCCAGGAGTTCTTTCGATCTACCCTCTGGGAGTTCCTTCAGAAATTTCCAAAATTTATAAATTATTCCAAGCATTCCACCAGAAATGCTTTCAGGAGTTCCTTAAGAATTTTCTTCAGGAGTTATTTTAGAAATTCCTCCAAGAGTTCCATCGGAAATTCTATTAAGAGTTCCTTGCCAAAAAATTCTCCAGAAGTTCCTCAGAAAAATTCTGATAAAATTTCTAAAAATTCTCAGAATTTGACTCCAGGAGTTTCTTCGGAAATTCTCCTTGAAACGTCGCCAGGAGTTCCCTAGGAAAGCCCGCCATGAGTTCCACCAGAAATTTCTCCCGATATTGCTTCTCGAGTTTGTCCGGAAACTCCTCCAGGAGTTAAAATAGAAAAACCTTCAGAAATTCCCCCAAAACTTTCACCAGGAATTCTTTCAGAAATCCCCCAGGAATTCTTCTGAAAACTGCTCTAGGAGATCATTCGAATTGTCCTATTCTACTTGAAATTCCTCCAGGAGTTCCGCTAGTAAGTTCTTCAGGAGTTCCTCCAGAAATTCCTTCAAAAGATCATATAAAAATTTCTCCATAAATTCCTCCAGGAATTTCTCTGCAAATTATTCCAGGAGTTCCTTCGAATTATCCGCCGGGAGTTCCTTCAGAAATTATTTAAATAATTTCTCTGGAAATGCCTACAAGATTTCCTACGGAATTTCCTTCAGTAGTTCCTTTAGAAATTTCTCCAGGAATTCCTTCAGACATTCCTCAAGGAGTTTCTCCAAAAATTCCCCCAAGAGTTCCTTCGGAAATTCCTTAAAGAGTTTTTCTGTTAATTTCTCCTAGTGTTTTTCTGATAATTCTTCCATAGGTTCCTTAAGAAACTCCTCCAGGAGTTCTTCCAAAACTTTTTTCAAGAGTATCTACAAGATATCCTCAGAAAATTCCTCCTGGAGTTACTTCGTTATTTCTTCGAGGAATTTCCCCACGAATGCCTTAAGGAGTTCCTACGGAAAGTTAACCAGAAATTTCTCTAGGAATTCTTCCCGAAACTTCTCAAAGAGTTGCTCCGGAAATTCCTCCAGGAATTCTTCTAAAAATTCCTCCAAATTTTTTTCCAGGAGTACCTGCAGAAAGTCCTCCAGTAGTACCTCCTGAAATTCCTCGAAGAGATCCTTCGAATAATCTTCCCGAAGTTCTTTCGGTAATTCTTCCAATAATTCCTCCGGAAATGCCTGTAGTAGTTCCTACAAAAACTCCGCCGGAAGTTCCACCCGAAATTCCTCCAGAAATTCCTTAATACAGTTGCATCTGCAATTCCTCCAGGAGAATTCCTTCAGAAATTTATCCAGGAACTCCTGTGTAAATTCCATCAAGAGCTTCTATAGCAAGTCCGCCAGTCTCGATATTCTTTTACGAGCTCCTCTAAGAATTCCTTCGGAAATTCCTTCCGGAGCTCCTTATGGAATTTCATCGAGAATTTCTCAAAAATTTTGCCAGAATTTCCTCCGAAATTTGGCCTCCCAAGGAGAAAGTTCTGGGCGAATGTTTTGAGGAACTCCTGGAGGAATTTTTGAAAAAAAACACCTGAATAAATTTTCGGAGGAACTCTCAACTTATGGAGGAATTAACAGAGAAATTTCCGAAGAAGTTATAGAGATTTTTAAATTTTTAAATAGGGGAAGTGCACCGGTTTTGGCCAACTTAGTGCCTAATTTGGCCAACCCTGGGAAAAACATATTTTTCCAAAATAATCGATCAGTTGAAAGCAGCGTTGAACCGTGAGGGATATATCTTTGGTTGGAACTAATAAAACCCTCGCGAATTGCTTTATTTTCGGAGTTATTCACGAAATTGGCCAAATTAGGAACATATACAAAACCGGTACAGTTCCCCTATATAAATTTTTGAATTTTGTTTTTTTTTCTTATTTTGAAATCTCTTTTTTTTTTTATTTTTATTCTCAAAATTTCAAAATTTTGAGATTTTAAAATTATTGAATATTTAAATTTTCAATTTTTTACATTCTTGTATCCTCAGATTTTCATTTTTAATTTTTAAATTCTAAAATATTTAATTTTTTAATTTTTATAGTTTAGGGTTTCTTACCCCATTCCCGGCCTAACATGCGTACGACTGCATTATATAATTGATATTTATGACAAGGAGCAACTTTTCCTGAATTTTGTTGGCCGTGTAATACTGCAATGGGGTTCACCTCTGCTTAAAAAAATGCTATTCTTGCTAAACGCCGTTTGAAAAAGCTTTTATTTGATTCAAATTAACATGGTGCAGCAAATTTACACAGCAGCAGCCGTATTATTCATTCTATTATTCTTCTGTTATTCATTCATTACAAAATCATGCATTTACTTTCGTTCATCTTCAACAAATTGTATAATCATGTTTTGTTCGGTAGGCCATTTTATCTCCAATACGGTTACTGTGTATGATACGGTTTCAAAACAAAAATGTTTTTAATTTTCAATTGGATGGGACAATAACAGTGATCTTCATGTGTGATGTTAAATTCGTAAATATTTCAATAAAACCCACTTGAGAGCATATTTAAAAATTATAATAAATCATCTGTCAGTTTGTTAGAAAAAATAAAAATAACCGAATTGCATGGCATAATAGAAGAAATTTTAAATAGTTCAACGTAGTTGATTTTCGTTGAATAAAACCGGAATACCGCAGTTTTAAGTAGATTTGGGCCGTCTGCAAATTTGCATAAGGAAGATCCATTAATTACGCAATAAAACGAAAAATACGCTCCCTTTGAAAGTTAGAAAAGTGAACCAACATAGTTTTGCCATCAGTACGTTTCTGAATATAAGCGATTCCATAAGGATTCCATTTTTTTTTGTCCGCTGGCACAAAATATATTTGGTCAGTTCAATCAAAGTTAATTGCCTATTTCCGGGGATTAAACCACCCGACTTAAACATTAATTTACAATGTTGTGCAAACTCATATGTGAATATGTACGTTATGTGGAAGATATTGATTTGGAAAATGTATTGGAGGTAACCACTTTCCCTTCGATGGGGCTCAAAAGACTCTATCTAGTAGTTGAGCAAAATATGCTGAATAGAGAGAGTATTAGCCGTTTCAATTTTCATGGCTAGATTCAATTAAACCTATTTGAAAAAAGTTCATAGCATTGTTCATTAAGATCATTGGCAGTGCAGTTTCCATTAATTTCCCACCAAACATGTTAGTCACCTCTCAGAGAACTAACACTTCTCGAACTGTTTTTTATCCGAAACAACCATCCTCCACTCAACTAAGCCATCAAGCAGCCAAGCTGTCTGGCAAGTGTTTTGACTTCCAGGAACGCATTAAGAAAACCGTCGTCCTTCACCTTCTTCTTCGCATCGCAATCCGTTCATCCTACATCATACCGATCGATAGCATCGGTCCCTTGCGGGGCACAATACTTGGTTCGTAATCTCCTAAGCTAAATCACCGACTCCTTTTACAGTCGATGACGACTTCTCGAATGCTCCCATTGTCAGCCTTCGTTACATTGTAATAAATTTCGAAAAAAAAACGCCTAATTCTTAACAACACAAAAAGAGCGGGTCCCAACCCGGTGAAGGGCTGCTGCCGTGGCCCACACCCAGCTTCCCCGCCATGCCACGGTATGACCGATCGATGGAGTAGGATACTATTGTTTGGCCGGCGATAAAATAAATATCTTAAGAGCGTCCTTTAGGACGAACCCTGGCAGCCAGCGGATTCCTAGATCAAGCTGAGTCGATTCTTTTCATTTCAACTTGACCGGTTGATTTAATGACCTGGATCACGCTTTTCCACGACGTTATTTGTATTCTTTGGAAACTATCAAAAGAAGTGGAGGCGAGCCTATTGGAAGGATTCAATGCAACCGTAGCACTAGAAGCGCGGGTCCCTTTGTTGTCCGAATGTGTCCATTTGGATGCGGGAAGGTGTTCTATGATAGAGTATGTGTGGAAGACGCGATTAGAAGTTCTTCCATCCCTTCGAAGGCTGAAAGAAATCAATTGAAAAGGGTATCAAAACATTCGTTTTGAGAGCCATTGTGTCGATGTACTTCTGTCCAGGGCTTGGAATCTGTTGGGGTCGAGTGTTGAGCGGGGATGCGAAGAATGGAATTTGTTTTCCAAACTTCCATATAACAGCAATAAATATTATTATTTCAACAAATTTTGTAATAAAAAGGGATAGTTTCGAACATATTGTTCGTCTTTGATTCAATCCGCCTGTTTTTTTGGTGCAGTGCCGTATTGTATTAGGAATATATTCACACGGTTGGGCGAGTTATGATAGCATTGAAGATTATTCTACTGGTGAAGATTATTCTACACATGTTTCAAGCATGAAAATAAACTAAGTTTCAATTAAAATTTAATTGAGTTGTTTTACTCATTTTGCATACTCAATAGACCTGCTCACCATTTTCAAAAGTATTCCAGGTTCAAAGTGCCACCCCTCTATTTCAATGAGTATTCTAAATGGAGTTTCTGACTAGTTTTCAGCCAAATCAAACAAGATTTGTGATTTTTCAGACTTTTTCATAGAAATTTCGTCAAAATGCAATCATTTCACTCCACATAATAAAAGCATTAGCCGTTGATAGCTTCTTCAGACTATTATCTACCACTTTGTCATTGATACTAGGATGTTTGGAGGGCATATTCTATGACTTTTTATTAGATTTAGCTGAAAAAAATGCCTGAAAACCAGAAAAATAATTTTAGGTGCTTCTGGGGGTAGTATAAATTTTCAATATATGCCCAATTCAATTTTTCCTTTCATTTCCTTCGAGTGTTACGGAAGTTTCGTCCATACATCACTTTATTCTGAAAAATAAGCTTCGGCATGTAATAATGAAGTTTTCATGAAATACTCAACATTTGAATAGGGTAGTCAAGCAAGACCATTCCCCCCATGCTAAAACAAAGTTGACCATGATTTATGAGCAATGTCATCCAGTATTTTCGACCCACTGGTATGGATCTAGAGTGGGCTATGTGGTAGTGTCAGGGCCTGCAGATCAAGAGGTCCACGGTTCAAGGCGCCTAGCAGTTAAAAATATTTTATTTATCAAGCCAGGTGGCTAATTCCATTTTGTTGATAATCTGTCGCGGTCGGAAACATACTTTAAATTGAACGTGATAAAAAAATCTTCTAAAGTTTAAAAAACATCTTGATTTATTGGTTATCCTCTCCTTAGTTATTGTACCACACTCATGGCACAAACAAAACCTGATCGATCCCTCCCATTAACAAACCATTACTTCACAATTGATGACTAGGTACAATGATGGACATGAACTTATTATATATGAAATCAGTGAAAGTTGTTTGAAATTAGTCACTGGCATGAGTAATGCAATAACTAGGAGGAGGGTATAGAATCAATCACATTCAAATGTAGTTAACGACCCCAAAAGGTCATTGAAAACATGGGCTTTTCCATAAGACTTGACAAGAAAAAATCTTTATCTACTCGGCGGCTCGAACCGTGGACCTCTTGATCTGCAGGCCCTGACACTACCACATAGCCCACTCTAGATCCATACCAGTGGGTCGAAAATACTGGATGACATTGCTCATAAATCATGGTCAACTTTGTTTTAGCATGGGGGAATGGTCTTGCTTGACTACCCTATTCAAATGTTGAGTATTTTATGAAAACTGCATTATTACATGCCGAAGCTTATTTTTCAGAATAAAGTGATGTATGGACGAAACTTCCGCAACACTCGAAGGAAATGAAAGGAAAAATTGAATTGGGCACATATTGAAAATTTATACTACCCCCAGAAGCACCTAAAATTATTTTTTTGGTTTTCAGGCATTTTTTCAGCTAAATCTAATAAAAACTCATAGAATAAGCCCTCTAAACATCCTAGTATCAACGACAAAGTGGTAGATAATAGTCTAAAGAAGCTATCAACGACTAATCCTTTTATTATGTGGAGTTAAATTGATGCATTCAGACGACATTTCTACGAAAAAGTCTGAAAAATCACAAATCTCGTTTGATGCACCTCTAAATCTCCATGGATTTGGCTGAAAATTGGTCAGGAGACTCCATTTAGGATACTCATTGAAATAGAGGGGTGGCACTTTGAATCTGGAATACTTTTAAAAATGGTGAACAGATCTAATACTCAATCTAATGGAGTCGAAATGATAATGTTAAATGTTTGTTATTTACAGTTTATTCGTACCTATTGTTAGTTGAATTTATTCAAAATATTTTTAGCTTTCTGTTCATACTAAATACTTGGTGAGTGAATTAGTTGGAGTATGATTATTTGGTAAACTAGTCGATGAGTATTTGAACTGCCTTCGAATTGTTTTCGCCTTAAAATATTGTTGGTATTCCCGCTGGGGCTCTATGCACTGACGATCATATTCCTTCAATTTCAGCAACCTCTCCCAATCACTTTCTTTTTCAAGCGGAATGCTATCACAATGATCTGTCATCCAAATAAGCTGCACCGATTTTTCATCCTTGTAGCCTCTTGGACACACCTTTTCCTCTGCAATTCCATCACCCACGCACAGTAGATAACGATCTGTTTTTGTTTCCGCGGAAACAAACCGTTCTCCTGCAAAGCACTTATCCGTGCGAACATATGATTTTGCATTGTATGGAAACCATTGATTCACTACAGCAGCACGTTGACAACGTCGCTTCACAGGGTCAAACATCATTTCTTTCGGACACCGAAATTCATATGCCGTGCCCAATATACATCTGTAGTATCGATTTGTGTGGTAGTCGTTCTTGAACACAACATCCAACCGTTTGTTCTTCTGTGGACAGTTGTAGTTGGGTCTAGACACTGTGTTGTCAAACACCCTAAGATGTTTTTCGCTGGTTGCACTACTTATGGAAAGAAGAATGAAATACATCAAATTGATGACCACGTTCATCGTTGCCGGTGTTTAATTTAGCAATGCTACCTACTGGAAGTGACATGCTATAAGTAAGTCAACGTAGTTATTATACCTACTATTATGAACAATTCTAAATTAAACCTATTGTTATTGTCAACTGAAATATTTACTAATAAGCACACGATGCACATAGAAACAACAGCTTCGCGGCAATGCACGTACACTCGTTGGATTCCATAGAAGTGTTACCTAAAGAGCAAACATAGATCCCCCTGTGGCGGAAACATAAGCCATTTAACAAAAAAAAAACACTAATTATCTGTGAAATCTTTACTTGTTGTATTACTTATACACAAAATATGATGATCATACAATATTTGATCATTTGAACACGTTTTTCGATGATGTATTTTGGAAATGGAATATTAATATTTTCACTTGCTTTAGGTTGTAAATATTAAATTGTGTTATTAGAGCTTATTTGACTCTCCAGCTTATTTTCTTACACCTCCCTCTAATTCCAACCTTTAGGGTAAACTGGGTAAAATGCACCCCCAGGGCAAAACGACCTTTTGGCATATTTGGCCGTGTTTCAAACATATTTCCAAGAATGTTTAGTTCTAGATTCGTAGTTCAAGATCCGAACTACATGCGCTGTAGTAAACACTCTCAAAAAATTATCAGAAATGTCCTCAAAAAAGTCAAAGGGTCGTTTTGCCCCAGGGGTGCATATTACCCCAGTTTCCCCTATCAATTTCATCTTATTTCTGTGGCTTTCTGATTTCTGAGAAGAAATAACTGAATTGAAGTAAGTTTACCAAACCTGTAAAAAACCTGTAAATGGCTATTTGATCACATGAAAAATCTCACTATCCGGACCTAGAGGACAGCTATCGGGTACAGAAAAGGATTTTGTATCACAGTTAAATTATATATGTAACAAATCATGAGCTACAATGTTCTGAAAACTCATATTTGAATAGTCTAGCGTACTGAGGGTGGTGGGTTCGTGTCCCATCGAAGGGAAAGTGTCTATAATGATTCGAAAGGAAAAAAACATAGATTTACTTTGAGACTTCGAAACGATACGAAAACAAGGTTCATTCAATTCGAAATTTTACGAAACGAAACGAATTTTTTTTTCCTGCCGAATTTCTATTGAATTAGTTTTACATTATGTACGCAACTCTGATTTAATTTTTTTGAAATCAAATAACTTCTTATTTGTAACAGACGAAGCAGTCTGTGATAAATTGTCACTTTCCTGCTAATCTACCATTGACGATAAGGTAATAGATCATCGTGAAGTGTTAGCTCCCCAATCGGATCAATTTTATATCAGTTCAGTTTTATATCAGTAAGTACGAACGTAAAAATTGAAAGGGATTTCAAAAATTTCTTCAGTGGAAGCTAGATAGCAAATATGAGCATGTTTTGAGACACTAATAGGGGGCTTCCGGCCTGCAACGTCAGGCAAGTATTATCATGGTTTTGAACTTTCGGTGCCTGAATCCCCACTAATTTGCAGCTCTCCGGATCGTCGATCAAATGGGTTGCGAATTTATTACCAGAATGTTCGTGGATTGAGGACCAAAATTGACCCGTTCTTCCTGGCAGTTTCGGAGGCTGAATATGATTTGATTGTTTTGACGGAAACGTGGTTGGATGACAGGATCCATTCTTCGCAACTTTTCGGATCAATGTACAACGTGTTTAGAACTGAACGATCAACGTTAAATAGCCACAAACTGCGTGGCGGTGGTGTCCTAATTGCAGTTTCTACTAGGCTAACCAGCTACCTGAGCGTGTCGCCCATCTCTAGTTTATTAGAGCAACTTTGGATTGTCGTGCAGCTTCCACGAGACACTCTCTCCGTAGGCGCAGTTTACCAGTTTCCTCCTGACCGGAAAAATGACTGCACTATTATCCGTGAGCATGTGGATTCGTTAGCCTCAATTTCTTCTAGTTTAGGCCTACACTCTCCGGCGCTCCTATTTGGCGATTACAACCAAGCCGGATTACCATGGCGCTTCACCGACAACGTCATACCTGTGATAGATCCACTGCTTTCGCATATGCCGGTGGCCGGCTGTACTCTGTTGGATGGATTTAACTTTAATGGTTTCACTCAAATGAATTCCATTCCGAACCGAAACGGACGATTGCTAGATCTAGTTCTGGCGAATGATCCCGCATTACCGAGCACACGCATTTACCTACCAGTCGAACCACTGATCAGTTTAGATGCCGACCACCCTGCTCTCGAAGTGTCTTTTACTCTACCTGATCCGATTCGTCATTCGTCGCCATCTGAATGTTACTCTCTTGACTTTCGACCAAAATGGCCATATCTCTGCGTATTCATTCATTCATTTATTTAGTTAACATCTAAACAGATAACACTGAATCAACAATTTGACGCCACGTATACCTAACCTCTGCGTATACCTAACGGATTTTCGATCTGCAGCCAGCATTGGTCAGCATATTAGTTCTAGTTTCTGGGAAAAACATAAAACATGATGGCAGCAAACGTCATATAAAATGACAAGCAGCAGAAAAAATGCCTTTTTAACATACTCTCGAAAAACCCGGAACACCACCGGTGGCCAAGGGCCAATCAGAGGTTTCGCATAGGGCTAGTATACTAGAAAAGTTTCCGCGTCCGATGGTCCCAGTTTCATCAAAATCGGATCATTCTACGCAAAGTTATGCTGATTTGAACTTCGACAATTTCTTGCCTATCTCAACCTTTTTGTCTAACCCCTGTATACAGGTCATTCCATACCAAGTGACCGAACCACTTGTAATCGACTTTCACCGATTTTAATCAAATTTCGTGAATTTGTTTATCTATCGATTATATGTAAAAATCCAAATTTATTTGATGATTGGACAACCCCTCGGCAAATGGGAGCACCCCCCGTTTTTGACGATTTGTAAAAACCATATTTCGGACAGTTTTTAAGCTACAAATAACTTCTTTTTATGCATTTTGAAGAGAATTCTTCAAACTTTTTGAGAAACATATCGATTTTGAGTAGAAGTGTTGCCAACTCTATTGTTTTTGCGTTTTAAGTATAAAATCGTATTTTTCTGCCAATGAGTATATTTTTATTTGGAAAATAACGCCAGCATCGTGTTCTCCAGAAAATTTTGTTTAAGAAACACTCGAAACCCCAAGGTACTATGAGCCGTTCTCGAGTTATGGAGTTCTGAATATTATATGATTCATATGGAACTTATCAATCACATAAGATTGTGCTATGCATACCGAACCTTTATCTTTTATCGAATTGCCAAGAATTCGAAGATATTGTTTTCTTCAAATAAATTGTAAAACATGTAACTTGAGCCTTTGAATAGAAAATAATGTACTTGGCAACGTAGTCACTTTGGAAGGAATAGCTTTTCTGTATTGTTGTAGAGCGTACTATTAACTATCCAGGTTTTTACGCTAGCTATAAATTAACAAGGGGTGAATCAAATTTGACATATGCTGTGTACTTAATTCAAAGTAGGATATCTTGGTAGCCATGAATTAGATTCTATGTATCCGTCATATTTGCTAACATCAAAAAAATTATGTTTTGAAAAACTAGTGCATTTTCTAGAGAATAAATTTGTATTTTGTATACTACTGAATATGTAACTAATTTCAATATTTCCAGGACTCTGGTTGTGCATTGCAGAAGGATGTTCGGCAGCGATGATTGAATTTTAGTTGTTTTTAGGTGGTATGTGATCAACATCTGCAAGCAATCCAAAAATGAAAAGCCTAGATCGTTTCGCAACAGCCAACACGCCACTATGGGAGCAGGAAGATCTCTCGGTTTGATCTGGAAGTGGTCTGTTCGTAGTGGTGATGTTGTAATTTCTGTGAATCACAGATCAGATGACGAACCATGCCCAGTAAAATCTGCTTGCATAAATGAAATTGCCATGTGATACCAGCCTTGACTATAGTGAAGTAAATTATATTCCCCGTATTTAAATTCACTTGCATTAGGTACTAGTAGCCATCGTGATGTTTTTAAATAGTTTCTTAAAATGAGTTATGAGCTATTTACATATTTTCTGAGGGTTTCATTCCATTATTCTTCCCATAGTATGATTTGCTCATACATTTTCCTTATGGGTGGAGTTTTAGATAACGTCATAAAGCCTTTATTTCCCCTACGTAATCAGTGCATATTGTACTTTATCTGGGAATTCAAAAAAAATCCGGTTGACAAGCTAACTACCCAATCGGATGATTTGGCAGCATAGTCAAAATTGAAGTCAAAATGATGCTGAAAACCGGGAAAAATATCGAGAATCGTACACCCAGGAACATGCCAAGCTCGTCTTTAATGGTAACCTAAAATGAGTAAATGTTTTTAAACTTAGAATATTGATAGAAATATAAAAAAACATTTTAGGAACATGCTCGAATTTCGAACAAAATTGGACAGTTCAATGTTTTTGTTGAAAATTTTCACTAGTCATAGATTGCTAAGATCCATTCATGCAAATTATAGTGAAATTTTATAGTGGACACAGTATGTGTCAAAAGGGGTGATTCAAAACATTATGGCACTGTCGCGTAAAAAGCTGGATTACTCACATAGATACTATATTATTTCACCTGCTATGGAAAGATTTTTTTTAATTTTATAGAACATTTATTAATTTCGAAAGCTCTCGTCTCATATGCCGTTGAGCGTTACGGAGCCGAAATCTTTATACTATTTTATTCTTACAAAATAACGTTAGATTAAGTGAACCGAAAGACTCGTGTTTCAATCTGGATTAGGAAATACAGTATCACAGTAGGGAAGGAGGAAATGAATAATACTAAATTTATGACGATAAGGAAAAATTGATGAAGTTCTTGTTTCATTACTGTTACGGGACATAGAAATGAAACAAGAATTTCATCACCGTGAAACAAACATTTTCTAAAAAACAACAAAGGAAAGACATACGAGAGGCAGTTACGACAAAAAAACGATATGGTTATCTAAAACACCCTGATTAATTTACTGGTAATGGTGCCTTTGTCGTGCATTATGGAAATAGTATTTTGACCATAATTTTCGAGCCCATAATCCCAACCAGTAAAATTTTAATAGGAAACAATGGGACAGGATTTCCCGTAAAATGCAACATGGTGCGAACAAATCGGTTAGCGGCAAGCCCCTAAATTGTGGATGAGACTTTTTCACGCACACACATACATACACATACACGCACAGACATCACTTAAATTCGTTGAGCTGAGTCGATTGGTATACAACACTATGGGTCTCCCGTCTTCTATAAAAATATCGTACACTTAGTGTACGAGAGAGGTAAAAATAAATTAGCTCATAAGGAAGTAGACTTTCACTATGTTATTATGGAAAAATAATGTATGAAAAGGCAAATCATTATGTAAATGGTACTTGTACGTACAGAAGGAGAGGGTTAGTGATTTGTGACTATTTGTGAGGGTAAGGGTAAGAGGGTTGAAAATGGCGAAAAACGTTGGATGCAATTTTTAAACGTATTTTGTAGCTATATAAAAGGGAGAAGAAGACCTTAATGTCAATACTAGTCCACTAGAGCAGAATTATCCACGAAAAGTTTTTATCTTACTACTACTTTATCAAACCCACACTTCACAGCACGCAAATGTGATTTGACGATAGCCATGAGCTCTCTCTCACTCACCATGTAATCAAAAATTGTCAACAGTGTGTGTATATTATCAAAGTATGCAAATAGTAGACCAATAACAAACATCATAAAAATGGTCTTCTTTGAGATAATGATTTTATTTGCTATATTTTGAAAATAAATGGATAATATTTGCTGTTTGACGGCCAATATACTTTCGCTATATTTTTTGCATTTTTTACTCCTAGAGAGAATTCAGATTTTCGTAAACCATGTGACATATTGTTTTAATTTTGAATAGTTGACCTTAAGGATGCCGAAAATCTTTGAAGAAGAAGGAGCCTTGCAGGAACGACGACCAAAATTGTTTATTCTACCAGAACTTTATTATTTTAATCTTTTAGTGCTGAGGAACAAATTGTAGTTATTCAGATTAATTTTTAATGGAAAATTCCGGAAACAGAAATGGTTTTTTTGTCTAACAAGGACAGTGAGATCAAAGCCCACCGAAGGGGCGATTACCCTCCAATACCTTTTCCGAACTAAATCTATCACATGTTGTACATATGTATAATCGAGTTTCAGACATAGTAAGGACAGTTGATCAGATAGTGCTGGCAGAAACATTTATTTCTTGCATATGATTCCTACAATCAATCTTCAAAGCGTTGTAATATTTCCAGCAATGCTTATTCTTCAGCAAACTCTTTCAGCATCTCTCAGTATTGAGTCAGATTATTAAATTAACGATAAAATAAAGCCGCTAGGAGCAAAAAATGCAAAAAAAATACATTTTTCCATACTAATCTCCATATAAATTTCAAAGGCAATGCTGTGGGGAAGTGGGGAAGCAGCCAATCGAGCTGTGTATGTGTGTTATGTATGTGTCAATGCGTATATGTGTGTATGTTCGTAAATCAGTAAAAAAATACTACAATGTTCACAGTGAAAAAAGGACTTTTCATTTTTAAAATCCTGTATCTCAAAATCGGAACATAGTGCCTCGGTGTTTTAAGCGTTACCAATGTAGAAATGGTCAAGGAACACGTTGGTGAGGTTATTTCCTGAATAAAAATATACTCATTGGGTAAAAAATGCATTTTTCACAAAAAAAAACTTAAAAATTATTCATTTGGCAACACTGCACATCAACAAATTATTTTTTTATAAATCCTTGAAAAATCTTCTTTCGAATGGTTACCTTAGATTCATTATAGACTTCACAGTTCCAGAGATATGTACAAAACAATATGATGAGTTTCATACATTTGTCCGAAAAGGGGGATGGTCTTATTAATCGTGGGGAGGTCCAATCACCACGAAATTTTGGTTTTTGGGGTATAACCCATACATAAACAATTGGTCAAAATATCATTCAATTCTAAGAAAGTCGATTGCACGTTTGCATTTTTTCTCGGTCACTTCATTTGGAATGACCCACACACATTTTTCAGATACCTCATACAAAAAGTGTGACATAGGGGGAGAGGTGATTGAAAGTGGCCATTTTTGCATTACGTTATTAATGGATCTTACCTAATGATGAAATGAATATTTTCATTTTCACAAGAATCACTCGGTGGTCAATTGGTGATCCATACACAATGTCATGCTCAGAATGTCGGGCAATAACCCGGTGAAAATGGTTTCTGATAGGGATCCGCAAGGGACAAGAAGGCGAGGTGCGCAGAGAGTGGACTACAAAGTTGGCGACGTGCAACTGCAGACCGAGCTGAATGTAGATGAATTTTATGTATTGCAGAGGACTTAGTTTGAATAAATCAAATGAAATAAATTCCAATGTTAGAATGTCAAATGGTACTATGCGATGAAATTCAATATTTTTTGGTTTATTTCATGGATGTTCCGGAATTTTCGGAAGGCCACGACACGTATAAGCCACAACATCAAGTGCATCTGAAAAATCTTAATGCTTAACGATAAAATTTTGAAGTTTTCTTTTTATGGGATCCTCCACACGGTGGTTAGAGGTGTGCGCCGTAACCGCCGACAGTTTATGGCAATCCCGTTGAAACTCCAGAGGATTTCTCGTGAAAAAAGCTATTTTTCTTGAAAATTCCATACAATTTTTCGTTGAAAAATCGAAAAAGCTTTTCGTAAAACTAAGAATTTTCATTGAAAATTCAGAAGAATTTCCTTTGATATCTCGAAAATACTACCGTTGAAATTCTGAGTAAATCTCCTTAAATATTTGGAAGATTTTTTTGTAGAATTAAAAAAAAGGAAGTCAGAATCACTGTCCTTGACCAGAGGTCGCACAGACTGAATACTTAACACTTAGCATTAGACAACGGACAGGACATTCACACAGCACCCAGTGAACCAGCGGAGCGTTTTCCGCTTCACGAAATGTTTTCTCTTTACTATGGCGGGAATCAAACTCACACTCTATGGCTTGCAAATACGCTCAGACGACTGACGCCACTAACCACAAGGCCACGAAGCCTGGTGCAAATTCCAGAAATTTCCCGGGCTAATTATAAAGAATTTCCTTTGGGAATCTCAAAGAATTACCTGCGGAAATTTCCAAGGACTTCTTGTTGAAATCCACAGAATTTCACGTTGAAATCAAATGTTTTGACGGGGAAGAGCCGTTTGTTGTTTGGCCGAATATGTCATTAATCTAACACTCGACTGGCATTTGACCGAAATAGATATATGGCTGATAATGTCGTTCGGCCGAACAGGTCATTTGGCTGAAAAGTTGTCTAATCGAATAGGTCATTTAGCCAAAAAGGCCTAGATGGTCGTTTGGCATAAAAAAGCCATTTGGCCGAAATGAACATGTGGCTAAAGTGTTGTTTGCCAGAGCTGCAAAAAAATCGTTTGACCGTAAATGCTGCTTGCTCGGACGAGGTGACATAAGGTCGAAAACGGTTTGGCCAAAAATGTCATTTGGCTGGAAGCGACGTACGGGTGAAGATCATACGGCCGAACTGATAATTTGGCCGAAAAGACGTTTACTCCGACAGCTCATTTGGTCAAAAATGGCGTTTGGCCGAACGGGTTGACGTTTTTCGCTATATAATCCAATCAGCCGAATAACAGTTTCGGGCAAATTGCCCTTCCTGCTTAAATACTATTTCTGTCAAATGGAATTTTCGACGATAAGGCCTATTCTACAAAACGACTGTTAGAGCATATGGCTTTTTCAGGCGAATGACTAGTTTGGTCGTACCGTCAAACCGTTCTCCACATGATAACCGTATCGAACAAATGGAATTCGGCTAGATACCTTCGGCTTAACGTATTATTCGGCCAAGTGGTATTCGATCAAATGATTTTCCACCGAGTGATTTTCAACCAAACGACCCTTCGTCTTTTGAAAATTTTCTCGTTGAATTTCCGAAGAATTACTAATAGACAACATAAAAAAAAATCGCGTAGAAATCTAAAGAAGTTCGAAAAAAAATCGTTGGAAACAGTTTTTATGAAACTTAAAAAATCATAAGGAAATTCTGTTTAGTGGAAACTCCGGAAAATTCTCGACGAGAAAAAAATCAAAGCGTGCTACTTCTAAACAATTTTAAAGAAATGAAAAATTTCTTTAAAATTGTTTAGAAAATTTTAAAGAAATTCCTGTGAAAACTTTAGAGCATTTCCTGTTGAAAATTCGAAAAACTTGGAAGAATCTCCTGGGACAGTTCATTAGATTTTTCCGGCGAAATAAAAAGATTCTCCCGTTAATATCCTAAAAAAAACTTTACGTTACGAACGTAATAAATAAACCGCCAAGCCTTCGCCGACCAAAATTATGACAAACGCCGCCGCCCACGATTTTCGGATCGGCGCTGACCTCTAACGGTAGTCAGAACCCATGAACGGACCAACGGGATATTTTATTAGATTTCATATAACTAGAATAAAGATTATTTGAGCAAAAGTTAAATTTTCAGCGACAACAAAAAATGGCTCGATTATCCGGAGGGTTCGATTATCCGGAGTGAATTTTTTTCAACACTCCGGATAATCAAGTCTGGCCTGTATTTTAAAAAATCGTAAATAAAAACTGTGTTAAAAATCATTCCAACGCAAAATCAATGTGAAAGAGGCGCTCTAAAAAGATCAAAAGAAAAATGTGTATAACATTAGGTTTGGAAAATCGACGGTAAATTCTTCTCCGACTTCACTAACGTCCGCACTTACCGCAGTGCGAATATTGAATCCGATTTGAGAAACGACTGGTATTATGATTCTCACGTCCGAATGTATGAGTGGCGATAAAAGGAAAACAAACACTCCTAGATAGTGCAACTCAGCAATGATTGGGTTAAAATGAGTTTATTTCCATATATTTTTTGACTCCTTTGCAATCATTGTGATGACCCAATCAATTTTGAGGTTATGAGCAGAAGGAAAACAAACATGTATTTACACATGCCGAAGTGCACATTAGTGTGCGAGCGCTAAACGTCATTCATTCCAATGACGGCGAATGTGAGCAGTTAGTGGAAGAGAATAATTCAGCATGGGCAGTATTGCTGCAACACCACACGAGGGCGAACGAGGCACGATATAAATGGGCGCGGAACAGCCAAAATTCGATTTTCCGGAAGAAAAGCGCCAGCAGGAAAATCGAGACCGTGAAGAGACGGAGCAACTACATATACCGCGATAATAACACACGAAAGTTCTATGAAACGTCGAACCGTTCACGTAAGGGTCTCCGAGTAGCACACTTGTCACATATCAGTCATTGCGACTCATATGCGACCAAATCCAGTCACATTGGAGTTGCTACAACAAAATCGATCTGAACTGTGCTACTAGGAGTGCCTGATATGTGTAAGGACATGAACGGGAATCTTCTAACGAACGAGCGTGAGGTGATCCAAAGGTGGCGGCAGCACTACGAAGAACACCTGAATGGCGATGTGGCGATATGGTGATGGACCTGAGAGAACGCGCGCAGGACATAATTTTATCGGCTCCGGATCTCCAGGAAGTCCAGGGAGAGATTGTCTGGCTAAGAAATACAAAGCCCTTGGGGTTGACCAACTACCAGGAGAGCTATTTAAACACGGTGGTGAGGCACTGGCTAGAGCGCCTCACTGACTGGGTCATTACCAAGATTTGGAAGGAGGAAGTTTTGCCGCAGGAGTGGATGGAAGGTGTCGTATGCCCCATCTACAAAAAAAAAGCGTTAACCTGGATTGTAGCAACTACCGTGCAATCACATTGCTGAACGCCGCCTACAAGGTACTCTCCCAAATTGTATGCAGTCGACTAGCACCAATTGCAAGGGAGTTCGCAAGGCAGTACCAGGTGGGTTTTATGGGCGAACGCTCAACCACGGACCAGGTGTTCGCCATTCGCCAAGTACTGCAGAAATGTCGCGAATACAACGTGCCCACACATCATCTACTCATCGACTTCAAAGCCGCATATGATACAATCCGGATTTCCGGAAAAACCGCGAGTTTGCGTCGGTGGTAGAGGAATTTGTGTACTTGGGCTCACTGGTGACTGCCGAAAATGATGCCAGGAGAGGCTGGAAATCGTACGTACTTTGGACTCCGCAAGACGATCGAATAGAGTTCGCCGCCGTACCAAACTGACTATCTACAAAACGCTTATTAGACCGGTAGTCCTCTACGGACACGAGACCTGGACGATGCTCGTGGAGGACCAACACGCACTGGGAGTTTTCGGAAGGAAAGTGCTGCGTACCATCTTTGGTGGGGTGCAGATGGCGGACGGTACGTGGAGGAGGCGAATGAACCACGAGTTGCATGAGCTGCTGGGAGAACCATCCATCGTTCACACCGCGAAAATCGGACGACTGCGGTGGGCCGGGCACGTAGCCAGAATGTCGGACAGTAACCCGGTGAAAATGGTTCTCGACAACGTTCCGACGGGCACAAGAAGGCGAGGTGCGCAGCGGGCAAGGTGGATCGATCAGGTGGAAGATGATTTGCGGACCCTCCGTAGACTGCGTGATTGGCGACGTGTAGCCATGGACCGAGCCGAATGGAGAAGACTCTTCTATACCGCACAGGCCACTTTGGCCTTAGTCTGAATAAATAATAATAAATAAGGTACGAGCTTAATTTTTTAGTTATTATACTTGTTTTGAGTCCTTTTTTGCCAGCTTGCTGTGAGTTCAAAAATTAATGTTGATTTTTTTGTTCAAGTTTTGGCAAAAAATAAATGCAAATTCATCCGAAGGTTAAAGCTCTGTCCAGTTACAATCCGGAATAATTTATTGTATTGCAGCGGCACGGAAAGTGACCACAGTAAGATTTTTTTTACAGCGGTATGACTACCTAGGCGCCCACTTTCTGTGGTATAAATTTCATGGTGTTTCGTGCAGCGAGTCAAGCATTGTTCCAGATGGAAACCGAGAGGAGATAAAAATTCTGCATACCCCTGTTGATAATCCTGCTCATCGACGGTGGAACCTACGTCAAAATAGATTAAGGACAGCTTCCTGGCCAAAAATTCACATCGCTTGATGTGTCTCAGAGTGATATCTGCATACCGCACGATATCACACGATGCACTTTGCGTGATAGCGAGCATGATGCCAGTCGGGCTTCCAACGATAATTCATTCGAAAACGTTCCCATATTAAAATCAGAGTCAATCGCATAGTTTTAGGAGTGTTAGGCCTTGTTCCGAACTTACTGTTGAGATTGATGAACTTATATTGTGACATAAAGCTGTGAATAAACAAATAATAGAACTCATTAGTTTTGAAGACTATTTCAATTGTTCCTAGATTTGATCGTTTCAGTAACTTTTCCGGAATCCCACAATGCGTAATCGTTGAAATTCAAAAACCTTCATCAAGAACTTAGAAGAAAGTAACGCTAGAATCGTTTTTTTGGCTCAAAATTCCCATCGAAAGCCATAGAACTCATGTGCCTTTTATATATGTAATGCGTTTATTACCTCTTGCTTATTGTCAAAAATCTATAGAATCTACTCAGAATTATAAAATAAAATAAATTCGTGTATAATTCAATGACAAAATCCTATATTTTCTCACATTTAATTTGAACAAAGTTTTACTGTTTTAAATTTTACAAACATATCACGAAAAATATGTATGTAATATAGGGGAACTGTTCCGTTTTCAATCTCACTGTACATATATTTATCTCATCGCGAAACAAGAAAATACGGCACCAATTTCGTCGCTTCTTTTTGCTAACATGCATGCTCACTGCTGAAAAAAATCACAAAAATAATAAACAAATCAAATACCTTTTCATTGCTTTGTTTTTCGTAGGACCAATATCGGAGCTATGAGATGAAGTCCAGGAGCAGTAACCCTATTTGGTAATAATCAGTTCATGTATTGGACGTAATGAGAAAGAGATACGAGTAAAAACATTTACATGTTTGTCAAAGGGTAGTACCAAATCTTTCCAATGAATAATTTTAATGTAGTGCTAAGATTGACTATATTTATAAAGATGGTAGGTACTTATTCTAAAGTCTTATCTGGTCTCATCTTCTTCTTCTTCTTATTGGCATTACATCCCTACACTGGGACAGAGCCGCCTCGCAGCTCAGTGTTCATTAAGCACTTCCACAGTTATTAACTGCGAGGTTTCTAAGCCAGGTTACCATTTTTTGCATTCGTATATCATGAGGCTAACACGATGATACTTTTATGCCCAGGGAAGTCGAGACAATTTCCCATCCGAAAATTGCCTAGACCGGAACCGGGAATCGAACCCAGCCACCTTCAGCATGGTCTTGCTTTGTAGCCGCGCGTCTTACCGCACGGCTAAGGAGGGCCCTGGTCTCATATTTCTCTTGAAATCGAATTCTTTGATTGTCCGAACTGAAAGCCAAGTGACTGTAAGATGTCGATCGTTGTTTGCCGTGTCACCTCTCCCACATTGTTACTCCATTCGGCCCTCCAACCCTCTCAGCTATTCGTCGTTCCTTTCATCGTCGCAATCTGTGGAAAAGAAGGAATGACCATCCGCCACATCACATCACCTACCGAAAGACCCCAAACCTCCAAACCGATCGCGATCGGCGGCAAAGATACGCTATTAATCGATTCAAATTTTTCAACGATCACATCATTGTTCGCAAACAAAGATGCTTAATTTATCCGGGCACGATCGGCCGATTGATCCAATCAAACGAGCCGTCCATTTCAACAAGTCATTCAATTATTTCGAGTCCATTCCGGGCTATCGCCCGATTGGCTCATCATCGATCGCAGTTTGAAGCCCCGGTTCGATTGGTTCGAATTGTCCGGGGTCGATGGGCCATCATTATCCACTTATGTGGGAAAAGACAGCCAGCCTCCTCGGTGGATCTGGAGTTTGACCGCACACATGGAGCTCGGAAATTTGTGAATGCGAGGAATTATTTTGTTTGGTGTTTGCATTCCAATCGTTCGGACACGCAGCAGTCGGCTTGTCTAGGAATTTCAACGCAACGTCATCGTTCCTCGGAATGGACCGTTCGAGAGTGGTGATGGGGAATCCTTTAAGCGCGATCCGCCACCTCCCTCGATGGATCTTCGGCGATGCGTTTGATAGATGATGCTCAATAATATTAATTGGGCGATATCAATCTCACAACATTCCAGCGAAGTTTTGGATCATCCAAATCGGATGATTGTGAAATATGTGGTGGTTCAGTTATAGGTTGGGTTTTCAATCACTCAAGATCCTATTTTAAGGACAGTTGATATAAACCCCATATTTCCACAATCGATGGCCGCTTTGCAGTAGATTTACTGCCCTTTGTCATAATTTATATTAATGTCATTCGATTGAATCATACCACTATTGAGTCAGTCCAAGGCTTCAAGTCTATATAATGAAGACAAAAAAAATCACCATACTTTAAAGTTTCACAGATACGTATTTCAAGAGTAAGACCATCTTTAGTGCCTCGTAATTAACTCGACTTATTATACTAGTTAGATAAATCCAAAACCAAACTCTCATAACGACTTATCTGCTTTTGTAAACAAAGATTCAAACGTCAATCTGATGAATCTGATTGTTTGCGTTAGAGTGCTATCAGATTCGACGTGTTTACAGAAACCGATAAGTTGTTTTGAGAATTTGGTATAGAATTAGTCAAATCGAACAACTTGGCTTTGGACAAATTGAATGAATTCGACAACGGCTTGTTTGACTGTTTGAATCGATGATTGTGTCCCATTTTGCTAATAAGCCAAATTGTGCAATTTTTTAAAAACATTTTAAAAAGGGCAGATGGTTCGAAAAAATCCCTTATCGAATTGTAATATAAATACATAAATACACAAAAACTTGGCTAATTGGTATGCATAAATAGAGAGAACCGAGGAAATGAAAAGCAAACTGGGAAAACAAGGAAAATTTGTTAAATTACGGAGTTTCGGCAAATAAAAGAATAAAACTTAAATTAAATCCGATTAAATCGGGGGAATTGGTTTAAAAACAGAAACTAGAAGAATTTGGGAAATTTTTAACCTAATCAATTAAGACGAATCGGAGAAGTTAAGTGTGGGGAAACTTGAAATGTATTTCAGGTCTTGAAGAAAAGTCATCGTTACATAATTTGTTAGCAGAAACTAGTATCAAGGAGTCCACCAAACATGTTGAATATTTCCAACACCGATCTTTAAAAAAAATATAAGGCTTATGCATGGCCCATTTTTAGCCCTTGTACTATCATTAACTTGATGAAAAAACTTTTATTTTTCACGTAACACACAATTTAAACAAAAAAACGGTAAGAAAAAATCAGAATGGCACATGTTTCTTAAACTATATATTCTTGAACCATTTGTCAAAGATTTACCCCTCATAATTTCCCAACTCTTTTGAAACTATTAGATTCCTGTGGCGCGAGGGACCTATTGCTCATATTCAGATTCCTGCTTCTACGTTTCTCCCGTTTTCAAAAAAAGACAGCCGCGGCGCTGCTGAGGATATCACGCCGCCGTCCATTGAGTTTCGTTCCGATGAAAGGAAACCGCGCGCGTCTTTGGCTCATAATTTCTTTGTTTTTAATTATTGGTTATACAATCGGATTGAATTATAGACCCGTCCGTAAAATGTTCCTGACTCGCCACGCTGCGTGATGCGTTCGCGACTGCTGTTGCTGCTGCCGCTCCGCATCGTCGTCGGATATAGAACCCGCGCGCTCGATAAGTTAGGAGTTAGCGTCGAAGTCATGCTGTGGCGCGCTGTGCTTTGTCGATTTAGACTTGGGGAAATCAGATGAGCGCCGAACCGACCACGAGCTAATCTAAATCGAAGGAAGCTGCCCTAATCACGAATCATATTTTCGGTGAGCGAAGCGGATAATATTAATGCATATATAGTTTTATCTCGTAGCGAAAGTGGAAGTAATAGAATGGCCCCAGCTGAGGTCCAAAGCGGTGGGATCGATCTTGTTTAGTTTTGATTTCCCAGCAGGTCACTCACCAACATGTATATTAGGGCCATAAAATCAAGAAGATGATGTTTCCCCGGGAGTAGAGCGGTATCGCGTAACAAGAGTTCCTCTCGGGGAAATCGTGGTGCGCCCAAATATATTGCGGTCGGCCGGCAGAGAACGTCTGCTATCCGCCGATGGGTAGTTTGTCTATCAAGAAATTAGGAACTGATCAACGTTTGGGGGAAGACCGAGTCGAAACAACCCAGCTTTGGCGGCACAACACAGCAAAGTGCATGATAATTAAAAATTATTAATCCGAAAATGAGGGAAAACAACTGTTATGTTCTTGGCCAGTGAGTCGTGAGTTTCTAGTTAGGCGATTGCCTCTGCATGGCTTCCTCTGCGAACCGGCTGTCGGTATTTTGTAGGCTCGTTTTCCTTTCGGGCACGTTTGTTTGGTCGTTACCCGATGACCGTATAATCGGTAATGGTGGCGCTTGTACAAATCACGTGTTTATGTTGATATAAAGACAGCTGGAGAGTTAAGTTGGTATTTAATGAAGCATACGGGAGACGATATGCATTATTTATGAAAAGAAACATGGTTGTCAATAAATTAAGAAATGAGGATAGCTAAACATAGCTCTAAGAAATTTCAACGTTTCCGTCACGTCTAACTATACCGTAACAACAAACAGAAAGTAATTCTTACAGCTCTAAATAAAACCTTATTATGTAGAGATTCGAAGTTTAACGAAACAAAAATGAATTTAATACTTTTGGGATCAAATAAATGTTATGTTTAATGGATTTAGAGGCTTGCGCATCCGCGCCACGCCGCTGCCGACAGTTTTTGGCACGCCACCGCCGCTGACATTTTTACATCGGCGCGCCGCCGTTGATCTATAATTTTCCACGCAGAATCAAATTCTAAAACGTCCACAGAATTTTCCGCGGAAATTAAAAAAATTCAGTAGAATTCACAGACAACATCCCATTGAAATTCCTGAGACTTTTTCGTGAAAATACCATACAATTTCCTGTGAAGCTGTCCGTCAAAATTGAGAATAAAAAATCGAGTGGAAATTCTGAAGGATTTCATGTTGAAATCCAAAGAATCTCTCTTTTAATAGATTTTTTGAACGGAGAAGAGTGGTTTTGCAGAAAGCCATTTGGTCGAAGGCCACTAGGCCGTTGCTTGGTCGAATATGTCGTTTGACCGAATATACCATTTGGCCGAAGCCTATCTAGCCTAAAGGTTTATGGTCGAAAATGTCATATGGTCGAACAGTTCCTTTGGCTGAAAAAAAATGTTACCCGAATAGCTCAATTTGAAAAAAAAAGTTCGTTTGGCAGAAAGCGCCATTTGGCTGAACGTTTCGTTTGGCTGAATTTATTATTCTGCAAAAAAAATCGTTCTGTCGAATAGGTCATTTGGTAGAAAATGCTTAAAAACCGTTTCGGATAGACGTTCAATTCGGCCAAATGTACAGGGGTTGGACAGAATGATCAGGACAGGCAAAATTTTATCAAAATTTAAATGACCATAACTCCGTGAAATATCAACCAATTTCTTTGATTCTGACAGCGTTCGACGGGAAAATAAATCAAGTTTTGGTAAACTAGTTCAAATCTATAGTCAGAAGATATTTCAAGCTCCATTACCTCCAGTTTGACGATAAAATTTTTCATAGCATAGCATAGCATAGCATATGTGATTGTACAAATCGTGGGTGGCTATACAATGCTCAATTCAAGCTCCATCTGGAATAAGGGCGAATGTCGCAAGAGAGGACTCTCCCCGTCGACCCCCCCTCCCCTAAACAAAAGTGACAAGAAGCAGATCTCTCTGTGGTTTATCACCTCAGAACGAAAGAAAACAATGCGAACTTGCATTCTGAGGTGATAAACCGCAAAGAAATTCCCTTCCCGTCACCTCCATTCAAATGAGGGGAAGTCGACGAAGAGAACCCTCTCCCGCGACACCCGCCCCCACCAGACAGAGCTTGAATTGAGCAATCTACTGTATATTGTCGCAAATTGGTACTTGGGATTAGTACCTTTTCCTATACAGTAGCAGTTGTATACCTGGCCACGTCCTTACAATCACGGAAGGAAGGGAAGGAATGTTAGTTGAACATCTACTAGTGAAGATGCAGGGAACCCATACTACCTTCATAGATGTCTCGGGAAGGAAAATTTGTGTTAGTGGGAAAGGTGAATAATAGGGAGCTCTATTCGACAATATAGAGCGTTTGTTAATAACAGTATATGCTGTAAAAATAATAAAATTTATTCATCAATTTACTTACGAACCGTCCTAAGGGAAAAACAAAACAAAACACAAAATTTCGGCAAATCGCGCGATCGTTCTGCCGTTCGAAACAAGAGCCAACACGCACTGAACTAATTAACTTTATTACCGGCCGCGCAATGCAAAACACAAAATTTCGGCAAATTGCGCGATCGTTCTGCCGTCCGAAACAAGAGCCAACACGCACTGAGTTTGACGATAAAATTTTTCATAACACAAATTCGGTGAGCCCTTTCCGATTTATACTTCTGTTCCACTCTGTTAGTTCTCTTGTCTAATCTAATCTAATCTCATACTTGCGCAGCCAATACTTGAAAGCATCCTGGAAAATGACGGTTTCTAAATTCCGTCATTTTTCTTTTCATACGGCCAGGCCAACTACGCAGTATGTACCGCAGAGATGATTTCTAGATACTGAGCGACCTCAGAATTTGTAAACCCTTAAAGTCGATCCATACCATGAAACCGAGGGGATAGGAAGAAAGCGTGGACCTCCCGTACCAAACGCTTCCAGTTAGTATAAATAGTAATCAAATATTATATTAATGAATTTTTCGTTGGGAGCGAAGCTATTTAAAAGTTATGAAATGCTCCATTCGGCAAGTGATGGTTGACATCGTGTTCAGTATATGTTCACTATAAATAAGAAAATAAGAAAACCATCATTAGTAGACGGTAACGTCAGCTTGTTCCCTCGGTAACAGATGTGATGACAATTCTGAAAATAAAAGAAGCGCTAGCACAACATTAGAAGATTAGACACTTTAATTATACTCATGTTATTTTTTAAATGCTTTTCTAGACTGCTATCAGAAATCAAGGGGGGTTAAATCCTTGATTCCAATCTAAGAAAAACATTACAGGGACATGAGTATTACTATTTGCGGTCGGGTCGCATCTAGGAAGTTGGAAGGAAGGATTAGTGTAGTATTTACTTAATGACTTACCGACAATTTCATAAGCACTACAGAATTGGAAATTGGGGAAGGTTTTCGTTGGGTCAGGATTTGCCTGTAACTGGCAATGTGACCGTGGTAGATCTTACCCCGTAACACACCACGTAAAGGTGTCTACCCAGCATTACGGGAATCCACTCTGTTAGTTCTCTTGTCATATCTTTATTCCAATTCGATTTTCTTAAAATTATTAGTGATATTCCCACGTTGTGAAACTTGTACAACATTTGAACAAGACAATTTTTTAAAGATTTGTTAGTGGAATGTCTGCAATTGGCATAGGACGGGTTGGGTACAGTCTTATTTTGTTCCGCCACTTGATTGTAGTTTTGTGGATGCGTATTTCGGCCTCAGCGGGGGGGGCCGTCTTCGGTGTCTCGCACTTGACTCAATTCTAGTGCGAGACAGTGGAGGCGGCCTTGCTGAGGGCAAAGTGCGTGTATGTAGAGTCGGAAGGTGGAATTGTGTTTTTTTGTATTTTATTTAGCAGATAGATACCCACCGAACAATAGCAATATACAAAAGAGTTTGTTTGATTTGGTATATTTTTGGCTTTTGATTTTTTCGCATGTCTTGTCTAAATCTTGGGTAATTTTTTTCCAAAAACAAAAAAAAATCCGAAATTTATTGTAGACATCCTCATGAATGTAAATATTTCAATATCCATCAAATACTTATGATAAATACATACACCTTAAGCTTCATTTTAAGATAGCAAACTGTGTCGCTGTCCTGAAAAAAAATGATAGAATTGCTGTTCATTTTTTTTCGAGACATTTTATCGAGTCGAGACAAAAATATACTGAATTAGATGAAGCTGAACATCCTGATATGATTCGATATGTTTCATTTTTCCCAAATCGATCTCATTTTCCTTACGTTTTCGTAATATTACGATTAATAATATTATTTTATATTAATATACCTTTGCACACATCACAATACATTTTTAAATATTCCAAATACAAGTCATATAAGGCTAGTCTGATTGATTTCTCCATACTGTATATCAAATATCTCCTTCTTCTTCCCACGACTTTTTTCAAAGATTTCAATAGGAAGGAATCACCTATGAAAAAGATGCTAGAACAAGAGTTATTTGACATAGCTAAAATTAGTGGAAAACAAAAAAAAAGTTTATAATTGAAAATCAATTGTTACTTGATTGTTTTCAATATTAATTATATATCAACTATTTTTACACTAAATTAATTATATTAGCAGACTAATGCTACCATAAAGTTTTGCCAAATAATGTTTTTTGTTGTTGAAACATTTTGTTAAATGTTGGAAGGTGCAAAATTTGATGGAGCTCTACACTGCTGTTATAGGCATAAGTTATAACTGTCCCATGCCCATAAGAAATCCCAGTAAACATGGGAAGGAAAGGGCTAATGTTTCCATATATTTACAAATACAGATCTCGTGATTTTTGAAAACGTCGTGAGTCCGGGGGAGAGGCTCTCTTTGTTTACTTTCTCTTTTGATTATTACCAAGTTATACTAACATTTACATCGAATTTTTCTACAGAGATTTGAAGAAAATAGCTTTGTCTAGCGTGCTGAGGTGAAAATATTGCAATAAATGCAAAACTAGCTTCGATATTTGCGAAAGAGAGCGTAATGAAAGAGAGTCTCTCGTTTTGACTTGCGACGTTTTCAAAAATCATGCTAGAGATATTTACTTTTACTTCAATGTTTTCATATATTTACAAACCTTCAGGTTTTTACAGTTTTGAAAATATTTTCACTAATTTCTGTATATTCTCAAACATATTAATGTGTTTTATTTTTCATAAAAGACAAATCTGAATATTAACAGCGGGTGACCTGGGAAACATTCCGCCGTCTATAATTTTTATATTAATAATTAAAGTTTATATTTCGAGTTAACAGATTAGTGCGCGTCGATTCGGTCTGAGTATTGTAGATCCAGTTGAAAACCGAACTGAGCTCTCGCGACAATCGCATTTTCTCCCGTTTCCGGATGTCGCAACTGAATCGCGAGTAGTGCGCATCTATGCCATAGTCGTGCGCCATCATGCGCACCACTCGCGATGCAGTTGCGACATTCGGAAATGGGAGAAAATGCGATTGTCGCGAGAGCTCAGTTCGGTTTTCAACTGGATCTACAATAACACGATTCTCAGTATGCAGAAGCGACCGAGCCTGCATTGTATTAGTTTTTCTTTTCTCTTCGTCGCAGAATCATGAAGGTAAAGAGTGCAAGTTTGTTCGTGTTTTGTGTTGGACGCAGTACGCGGTCGCGCGGTTATCAAAATGTCTGATTCTGCTGTGTGGGCGAGTAAATTGGAAAGTGAAACAATCAGTTCAGTGCAGATTTGATCGTGTTTTGTATTGAACGTAGAATGATCGGAGATCGCGTCCAAACGTGTTTTCTTCAGTAAGCAGAACGATCGGCCGGTCATCAAAATTTTGTTGTGCTTTGTGCGTGTGAGTGAATTAATTACAAAGTTAAAGTTTGAATCGCGTCCAGACATGTTTTCTTCAGTAAGCAGAACGATCGGCTGGTCATCAAGGTTATGTTCTGCTTTGTGCGGTAAGCAGAACGATTAGCCGATCACCGAAATTGTGTTTTGATTTGTGCGGCCTTTAACAAAAAAATTAGTTTTGTTTTCATCGATCAAACTACACGCTATACACGGCATACCGTTTACCAAAACGAACCCTGCCACACTACCTTCCCCATATATCCAACATCCCAATGATTTCTCGTGGAAGTGCAGATGACTCGTCGGCTTCTATCAAAGCGAGTATCACGTCAACAATTTCCTCCCCTTTCCCTAATTGACCTGCATTCGGACACGGCCGGCGCTGGTATTGCTTGTTTTTGGATCACCAGTTTTTACACATTGAAGATGATGTTAGTCCCAAACTTCATCTGTTGGTTCTCTGTGTAATTACAGCTGACCTGGCATTAACGGAGTAGCAACAGTGGGCGGTCAATCATGCTCATGCTCATGCTCATGCTAGTTCAAATCTATAGTCAGACTGCTGGATAACGGAGGTAATCCGGATTATTTGAGGGTATGTCTTAAATGCTACTTTTTGAAGGCTTGTATTTTTCAATTGGGTGAAATGTTTACCCTTTTTATATTTTTTACAGAAACTAGAGCTTTTCCTGAATTGATTGATATGTTGATGTCATAGATCGGACAACAAACACCTGAGATATGGCCGCTCCCGTGAAATCCGTGAAACCGGTTCCACCAAATGTTGCACGCACGCTATTGTTCTCGTAAACAGCATCCTTGCACCAAATAGTACCCCACGACCATATCTTTTCCATTTATATCAATATGGGAAAATTATGGCTTATAAAAGTCATTACAATGCAAATATTTTTTGTAGGGGAGAATGGTCTAAAATGTATCCATGGGAAAAATAGCTCAACGAAATCGTTTATACTACATTTTTGAGCGCATGTGTCTATTATCTACACACTCAAATTTTTCCATCGATCTTAGCTGTACAAATCTCGGTTAAAGTTCATTCGATTAAATTAACGCAGGATAACGACGGCACTTTTGACTGTCACGATGAATAAAAAATGAAATTAAGAAAAGTTTCGCTATTCTGAGAAGTACCAACTTTGAGAATAATGTCTCGAAGTTGGATCCCAGTTCGAAACCCTTTTGGAATTTAACGAAAATTCTCAAAAAAAACCTCAAAAGCCAATTCCAGCGCTTAAAGAGGAAAATAAAATTTTATTAACAAATGGCAAAAAGGCTCTCAAAAACTTGCTCAGCAGCCCATACTTTTAGACTATGTCTCACTAGTCACACAATTGAGGATCAGGTTACACGAAGCTTCGAAGACATTCTCAATCAAGATAATGTTTTTGACCCTTCGTTGGGAACTAATTTGGATGAAGTGAGATCTAGTACTAGAAAATTTAAAAATATGAAAGCCCCGGGTGATTATGGTATTTTCTACATACTTATCAAAAAAACTTCCCGAGAGCACTTTATCCTTTTTGGTTAATAAATTTAACAAATGTTTTCAATTGGCATACTTCCCAGATAAATGGAAAAACGCCAAAGTTGTTCCAATTTTGAAGCCGGACAAAAATCCCGCTAAGGCTTCTAGATATCGCCCAATCAGTTTGCTTTTTTCAATAAGCAAACTGTTTGAAAAGATTATTTTAAATAGAATGATGGTTCATATTAATGACAATTCTGTTTTTGCTGATGAGCAATTTGGTTTTTGCCATGGGCATTCAACCACTCATCAGTTATTAAGAGTTACGAATTCAATCCGGCTCAACAAATCTGAAGGATATTCGACTGGAGTTGCTCTTCTTGATATAAAGCAAGCATTTGACAATGTTTGGCATGAAGGTTTGATTGTAAAATTGATGAATTTTAATTTTCCTCTGTATATTATTAAACTGATCCAAAATTATTTATCAGATCGCTTACTGCAGGTAAACTATCAGAATTCTAAATCTGATAGATTACCTGTAAGGGCTGGTGTCCCCCAAGGCAGCAACTGGAGCCCATATTGTATGACATTTTTACTTCTGACTTACCTGATTTACCACCAGGGTGTCAAAAATCTTTGTTTGCAGATGACACGGGCCTTTCAGTTTTAAAGGACGAAGCCTTCGTGTCATTTGTAGTAGATTGCAAAAAAGTTTGGATATTTTTTCCACTTACTTGCAAAAATGGAAAATTTCCCCGAATGCTTCCAAAACTCAGCTTATAATTTTCCCACATAAGCCGAGAGTTTCTTTTTTGAAACCTTCTAGCAGACATATGTCACTATGAATGGGGTTCCAATTAATTGGTCAAGCGAAGCCAAATATTTAGCACTTCCGTTGGGCGAAAAATTAACTTTTAAAAATCACATTGAAAGCCTTTAAGCCAAATGTAACAAATATATTAAGTGTATATATCCACTTATAAACAGAAAATCAAAACTTTGTCTTAGGAACAAACTTTTGATTTACAAACAAATTTTAAGACCAGCCATGTTGTAGTTGGACTAGTTGCTGCAATACCAGAAAGAAGGCACTCCAGAGGATTCAAAATAAAATTTTGAAAATGATTCTGATGTTGCCTCCGTGGTATAGTACCAATGAACTTCATAGAATTTCTAATATTGAGACATTGCAACAAATGTCCAACAAAATAATTTCCAATTTTAGACAAAAATCGTTGCAATCTTCTATTGCAACGATTAGCTCATTGTACCCTTAGTATAAATTAGGTTAAGTTTAGTTTAAGTTGAAAACATTGTAATTCCTACATGGTTCAATTAAACCAGAGGAAAAATCCTAACTGCCAGAGGCAATTGAAATGTATTAATAATAACTAAAAATGTAACATATCAAATAAGGATGATAGTGTTGAGAAAATTCGATCACGGAACACCTAGTGTAAGAGATGAATGCACGTATTAAGTAATTAGCAAATAAAATTAGTTAAAAAAAAAACAAAAAAAAACCTTATTGGAGAAAAATTGACTTCATAACATATAAATCAAAGTAAGCAATGATTTTATTATTTTCATCAGCTTTTTTCACTTTGCCAGTCCATATGTTTTAACTGAATAAACACAACGCTTCAATATTTTCCGATTCTCTCATCAAGGGTATGTACTTTCGTATGATATATAAATTAAACAAATTGAAGATAGTAATTTTAATTAATGGTCACCCTTTTCCCCATAGTGCATTGGTATCCATCCATCGGTAATTAACTGGACAATACTTTTTGACAACGAAACAACGATATAAAACTACATCTGATTCAGATCCAAATGATACACATATAATCGATGAAGTTATTTTCCACTCGACAACAATCTAAAAACAACTAAAATGGTTGCATTAAAAATGTTGTTCAGTTGTGTCCCACTTGTTCCATGTATGCAAAAACACAAGGGCACGTGAAAATTGTGGACTTTGGCAATAATAAATAAATGAAACCTTTAAATTGTTTTCGATGTTACACGTTTATTTATTTGCTCAAAATATTCACTGCCTGTGTAATAGTATACTGAAAAACGAACATTTTGTTGGAAATCCGTTTAATTAAAATAAAAGTATTAGTATACCGAAATATTTTTATGTCGGTTAAGCACATTGATATTTCTGCTTTCAAGAACATTGTTACCATTAAAAATGTTCATTGATTTATCGGTAGCAATAATACCCACTTTCCCCGTATTTTTACTTGCCCCGGGTTACGTTGTCATTTAGCCGGAATAGACTTCTTCTTATTATTGGCATTACATCCCCACACTGGGACAGAGCCGCCTCGCAGCTTAGTGTTCATTAAGCACTTCCACAGTTATTCACTGCGAGGTTTCTAAGCCAGGTTACCATTTCTGCATTCGTATATCATGAGGTTAACACGATGATACTTTTATGCCCAGTGAAGTCGAGACAATTTGCAATCCGAAAATCGCCTAGACTGGCACCGGGAATCGAACCCAGCCACCCTCAGCATGGTCTTGCTTTGTAGCCGCCCATCTTACCGCACGGCTAAGGAATAGACATATGGCCGAAATGGATGTTCGACCGAACTGGTCATTTACCCGAAAAAGTCGTTTGACAAAATAGGACATTTGACCGAAAATACCATTTGCCGAAATGGTGCTTTGACCGAAAAGGTCATTTGGTCGCAATGGTCGTTTGGCAGAAGCCTTAACATTTTCTAAGCAGTTTTCTAAGGGCCTAAGCAAAAACACCTCGAATACTTTAAAAAAAAAGTTAACTTGAAAATGGCTTGTCCGATCGTTTTGATCTCTTCGACAAAGTATAAGGTAATCATTGGGGATAGTGAAAAAATATACACTTATTATACGAACTTACCATAATGCCGTACAACAGGAAGCCTGTAACATGTTGAACAGCATAAAAGTGGAGTGGAGTGTCATAAGCTGACCACCGATGAAGGAAAGTGCATTAGGATTATTGCAACATTCACCCAGTATTTAAGTATTTTTTTTATTTAGTATTTTAGTATATTTATCCCCAGAACGAGTAGATTTTTCACGTTTTCTGGTTTCTGTTTCATAGCCGTTGCTTCAGCTTGTATGAAATCATTTGGCCGCATAGGTTTTTTGGCCGAATAGGACATTTGGCTGAATATGACATTTGGCCGAATAAGACATTTGGCAGAATAGGGCATTTGACTGAACATGTCATTTGAAAAGCGAGAAGTGAGACATCTTATCACTCACTTCTCATTTCTTACTGCTTATTGTAAAAACTTTGAAGTGAAGTGAAAAATGAGGAAAAACATGAGTAAAAACTTTTCACAACAAGAAGTGAAAAATGAGGAGTGAGAAGTGAGACGTCTCACGTCTCACTCCTCATTTTTCACTTCTTGTTGTGAAAAGTGACGTCTCATTACTCACTTCACGCTTCTCACTTTTTACAGTGAGAAGTGAGAAATGAGAAGAGAGAAGTGAGACGTCTCACTTCTCACTCCTCATTTCTCTCTTATTGCTGTAAAAAATAAAAGCGCGGAGTGCATAGTGAGACGTCTCATTACTCACTTCGCGCTTTTCATTTTTACAGTGAGAAGTGAGAAGTGAGAAATGACATGTTCGGTCAAATGTCCTATTCGGCCAAATGATCTACTCTGCCAAATGTCCTATTCGACCAAATGTCCCTTTCGGCCAAATGACCTTTTCGGCCAAATAGTTTTCGGCCTAATGGTTGGTTCGGCCTAGTGGCATTCGGCCAAATGGGTTTCGGCCAAACAACCCTTCCCCGTTTAAGGAATACCTTCGGAAATTGTTTTAGGAGAAATCCTTCAGAAATTTCTTCAGGAAATCCTTGGAAAGTCTAAAATATTTTCGTATGTCACTTGCGAAATTTCTTCGAAAACTTCTTCCAAAATTCCTTCATTCGAGAATTCCTTTGCAATTTTTTAAAGATTTTTTCCCGAAATTCTTTTAAAAAAATCATCTTTCAGTATTTCTTTTAGAAATTTGTAAATTTCCTTGGAAATTTGTTTGGAATTCCTACGGAAACCTCTTCAAAATTTCTTTTAAGAATACATACGGAAATTGTTTCAGGAAAACGTTCCAGAATGTCTTTAAAAGAATTCTTATTTTGATTTTCTTTATGAATTACTTTGGAAATTGCTTTAGGAACTCCTTCATGTTTTAATGCTTTTCTTCAGCAATTAATAATAATTAATTTTTCTACAAAGTTTCCGGAATTTTTCCTGCAGCATTTTTAAAAGGAATTTTGTATGGTTTTACCAAAAGTAAGAGGAAGTTCCGAAGGTATATCCGGATGAATTTACAAAGACCTCTTCAGAGGATTTTTCGAAGAAATCCCTGTGGGAACGACAAAAGGAGTTAATGGCGTAATTTTCCAAATTATTCCTAGAGGGAACTCCTGGAATGGAAAGAATTTCTGAAGGATTTTCAAAAGAAATTGTCGAAGATATTCCTGGAGAAGTTTAAGAATAAATTTTCATACAAATTTCCAAAGCTAAACCTTAAAGATTTCGTAAAGATTCGGCAAAGAAATTTTAAAAAGAATTCGCTTAAACTATTTCCGAAGGAATTCTTACAGGAATTTACGAAGGAACTTCAAATAGAATTTTCGAAGAAATACCTACCAGAATTCCAAAGAAATTCCAAGATTTATCCAAAAATTCTTTCTGAAGAAACCTTAATATATTTTAGGAACATCAGTTTTTTTTTCAGAGAAATTTTGGCGTATATAATAAAATTTCAGGGGAAAACATTCGATTTGGTGCGCCACGTGCCCCATCGTGTCCCAGGTTAACTCCGCCAGTGATAGGAAGCAAAATTGGTTTCTGAACAACGGACACGGTGGCGTTAGCCTGAGCTTTAGCTTGATTGATTGCCCGTAGTTGCTACTCCATTATGACCAGACCTGCTGTTCTTGCACAGAAAACCAATAGATGTTTGCGTGGGACTAGCACTCATCTTCAATATACAAGTACTGGTGATCTCATTTGTTAGGTCATACTGGCGCCTGTCACGTCAGAATGCAAGACAATGTAGGAAAGGGGGAGGAAAGGATGATGCAATCACTCGCCCACTGCAAGCCGAATATACCTCTGCACTTGCCACGAGTTCATATGGAATTTATTGGAATTTTTGGGTTAGGTTCGAGAGGCAGAGGTTCATCTTGGTTAACGAGCTACCAATGAGATAGGTAGGAGAAAGCAACGGATGGATTGTCTAATTGTATATAGGAAACAAGCTTTTTAGTTCATTTCCAATGAATCGCCCAGTTTGAGCGTGCTTACAGCGGTACACTAGGAGTCCCCCGTAACGCTGGGTAGACACCTTTGCGTGGTGTGTTACGGTGTAAGATCTACCACGGTCACATTGTCAGCTACAGGCAAATCCTGACCCAACGAATACCTTCCCCAACACTCAACTCCGTGGTACTTATGAGGGTGTCGCTGAGTCGGTGGCCTCTCGTTAAGTACTACATCAACACTTCCTTTCTCTCCAAAGTTACGGTGAAGATGGGCGTGGCCAGGATTAGTAATCCTCATGCTTTTGTGATTTTTATCCAAGATTGAAATCAAGGACCACACCCACCTTGATTTCTGGTAGCAATCTGAATAAGGATTTCAAAAGACAAACATGAGTATCACTATTTTCCAATCTACGATGTACACCGTACCTATGCTATGCTTACAGCGGCATACAGGGAGTTAACTGTCTGAAATCAGTATGGCGAAAGGCGTCTAAGGTTCAATTTCTGAAAACAAAGCACCTTAAAAAAATATTTGATAGGCTTAGTAGCGGACACTTACCTGCATAACTGGTACCAAATAGTTATTCGTGAAAAGTTCCAACTTTTGAGAAACCCCGCGTTAGATGCCTTTCGCCATACACATTTCTGGTGGTTAACTCATCCTGGCTATTTGCACATATACGATAGCGCCTGGATGCTGGCAGCGGCGGGTAGTAAAAAAACAAATCACTGCCAATAATGTAGCAGCGACCGCTAGAATAGTCAAGTTGAAGGTATAAATGGAAACGGTATGGATGTCCATTTCCAGTTCTATCAAATGCTAGAACACGAGAAATATAGAGAAAGTTTCAAAGTAAGAGAATGGAACGGACCTGGGATTCAACCCATGACCTCCTGCGTAGGCAGAAGTAGTAACCATATGACTACCAAGCCCGTTTAAAAAAAAATTGGAGGTTGCGTGATGCCAAACACTAATGGCAGCGGCGCTCATCTGTATTCCGAGTTTCCAAGAATATTAGGAGATACTTTGAGTGCATGTACTTCGGACTCCTGACGAAAAACCGCAACGGCCATTATACAGATCTACGCTATGACTATGCAGAAACATTGTGGTCCCGCTTTTTATTTTATTCCTGCCATTATTACGCATAACCTTCTTCTGCTTGTTCAATGGCTCTACATTCGAACTGGAACTTGATCTGCTTCTCAACTTCAACTATTCTATTAGCATTCCCTCAATTATTAATTGAAAGCTATTCTATGCCCGCCATTGCATTCAAATCTATCTTGTGTATGTGGCAACCACAATGGATGCATTATGGCCAATGAGTCGAGAATGTTTCTCACCCGAAAACATACTTGACCGGACCGAGCCTACGCCTTCACTCGCCAAGCTAACTGGATATCCCATTGTAGTGTGTCTTTTAAAACTTGACCAACGATTATATTTGTTCTACTCAAACTTTTCCAGAACTCTACACATCATCAACAACAAGATTCTTCCACTATTCTTTATAATCACGAACTAACAGGCTTGTTATGGAAAACAATAATGGTCCTCGAAGATTTTCAAAAGTTCGAATTACCCGCGAAATGACCCACCATATGAACCAAATGTTTTTTTTTCTGAGTTATATCAACCAGACTATCAAATCAGCTTATATCAAGTGACCAAGTATCCACATTGCTGGCTATTACCAGAACCATAGTCAGCAGCAAGGGGTGAATTACGGTTATCGTGCGTTTTATAACTTTTATAACTGGCTCACAAGCAAGTTTAATTCATGTACCTTTTGGCCTGACTTAGCCGCAGCAGCAACATCCAGCGGCAGTGGGTACGTGAGCGATGGCACACGCTCGCGGGCACACGTCAGTTTCCCACGGATTCGCTCGGAATGCACGAACAGCGGTTGTAATAAAGAGGCATGTACACATGCCGTCAGAGCATATTCAACACTCTTTGGAAATCCCGATTCCTCCCTTCGTTGCCAGTGCCACTTGCCGGTACGTACATGAAGGCACGCCGTCATCACCGGCAGCTCTCCATGTTTGATTGGTAAGTCCTCCCGCAGGACCCATGCTATCAAAGCATATAAATGCACTTAGCTCTGAATCAGGTTGAGTTTTCTAATGTAAAATTTTCAAAATTGTTATACATTTTGTACAAATCTCTGAGTTTCCTGAAACGACGAAACTTATTGTCCCCGGCACTAGGAGGCATGGGAATTGTCTCGCAGTGTGATTCCATTGTAGAAGAATTTGTATCATTTTATGTCGAACAAAACGATGCGACGAAAAAAGAACGAATTACGAGGCGCATTTTAAAAATTAATATTTCATCACCATTGAAAACTGCGCGCGAGTCTAAGCGAAGGTAAAACGATCAAAGCCCTTTGTAACGCACAGAGAAAGTTGGGATGGGGCAGAGAATTGAAATCAGGTGGCCATAGAGCAAATGACCCATTGATAATCGCAACAAAAGGAAGATATACGGTTCAGCTATTCGTCGTCGAGTTGAGTCGAAGCTGCTGGTCTGTGGGAGGAGGGATAATAGTAGCCGGAAATTTATGATCTAAAGCCTTTTCATCTATTCAGTTGTGCAGGGATTCATAGCAGCCTTCTGCTAGAGATGCTGCGTGGGAAAAATTATCTTGGTGAACTGTTTCCGTGTAAAATTTGGGATATTTATAGAAATCATAGCAAGTCGTATAATGCTCAATATGCATCAAACATTTAAGAATTTTTGGTTTATGAAGATTGTAGTATTGAATGTTTATTGAACAATTAAATATTTATTCCAATGACGATCATACTATAACTCAAACATTAAATGAAGAGTAAATTACATAAAAGTTTAACATAGAATATCACCTATTGCACCCACTACTTAACCATTCGTACATTGAGTAATACTAAGGAATTTTTATAATATCAACCGCTCAAAAAACTACCTAACCGGATTCTCCATCTGAAGATGTCATGAATCACTTTACAATCTGTGAAAAAGATTATCAAAATTTTAATTCTCAATACTTTGCACCTTCTCTCAGCTTTCCCACCACGAACTAAACTAATCTCACAAATCCCAAAACGTGCAATTTAAAGTCTATAAACCGTAAATGAGCTTCTCTATGGTTTCGGTCCAGACCAGACTCAATTATGAGCAGCCCAAAATTAAAATCCACTTCGCGGTGCAGCGCCAAAGCGTCAAAATGTTATACAAACTAGCATTTTGTGTCCCGAGTCAGAACCTGACAATTTGCTCCAACATGGTTCTAGCCCCCGCCCTTAAACACCGGTTGCGGTAAGCTAAGGTCATTTCGAAGGAAATTAGTTCGACGGATTCTTCGCTAAAGACGCACATTATCCCATCGACAGTCGTCGAACGCAACTTTGCTGATGACTGCCAACCAACCACGCTGCGGTGTTTGAGTTTAAGTGTTATTCCATGGAACAAAAGAAATAAAATAAACAGAAAAGGTTTACCGCGATTTACGACGGCGGCGACGACGACGGCCGATCCCTAATGTAGACGCCACCGGCGAACCTGGCGGCTGGGAACTCCTCGTGGGTATTGCCACTGGAAATCTCTCACGTTGATGGTGGATTCGTTTCGTTCCAGATCCAGACGGTAGGCAGCACAGCATACAAAGGGAAACTATGTTGTTTGTTAATGAGTAATTAATTATAGATTATGAAAGGTGATTTAATTCCAATCTCAACAGCCTGTGTGATACCATATGAAGGTTCGTTCCTCAAAGAAATGAAAGAGGGCTACCCTTATGAACAGGATGAATAATATACCTTCTTCATAATAAATTCAACATGTAAAGTAATTAACTGAGGATTTCACTAGCAATAATTGGTGTAAGGTGTTTACAACATTTTATCTCACATGCAGTATTTTTAGAATGCGTTATTAGAAAAATACCAATTTTGGAGGACAAACTTGTTCGTAACCGCTTCAGCCTAATGAACAGAAAATCGTGAATGATCAAAATCTTGCCACCATTCTTCTTCGAACTGTTATCTATGTTTTACACGTGTTTCTCGTTCAGCACATATTCCAGCTACAACACCATCTATACTAACCATACTGAGCCCTTCTGTGATACTTTGCACAGTGGCGGGCCCTCATACAAATCCCGGACAAAACCTTAGATTGCGTTCAAAACTTCACCACAGAGTAATTTTGAAACGTTGAATTCATTTCGAGGTTAAAATGGTTATCCGATATACTTTATGTTATCCAAGGGCTTCCGCAAGCCCAGGCCCTAGGATCTAGAACGAAGACAGTGTCCTCATTCTAACATTGCACCAGTCAATTTCCCACTATGTGCAATTCACCACACTAACCATCGGAAAGTAGACAAAAAATAGATTTTAATACATAATACCCACACGGGTAGTAAAAAGTATCTAATATCAAGTACTTTTTATTCAAATCGGGAGTTTAGTGTGGGAATCCAAAATTAGGTAAATTGTTCTTGAAATTATGAAAAATTTACTTAACATTAAGTAAAATATACTAAATTTTTAACAGAAACTATAACCAAAAGTTAGGTAAATTTCACTCACTTCACAATGCAAGAGAAAAAAAAGTACCTAAAATTAGGTACTTTTTTCTAACCGTGCAGGGAATCAATTTTTCTTGGACGCGCTTGCGAAACAAGCGACAAAACAAGGCAAAATTTTCAAAACGACTTATCTGCTTTTGTAAACAAAGATTCAAACGACGATTTGACGAATCTGTTGGCTCTCCCACGCAAACCAACACCATCATCAGGTAGCAGAAACCTTCACCTATCTATTGGTGGTGTTGGTTTGCGTGGGAGAGTCAACAGATTCGTCAAATCGTCGTTTGAATCTTTGTTTACAAAAGCAGATAAGTCGTTTTGAAAATTTTGTCTTGAAAAGAGAACCAACGACAAAGCTTTGTTTTTGTCGAAGATAATAATGACAAAGATCCGAAAATTTTTGTCAGCAACAAAAAGAAGACAATTTTGTTGCTAACTTTTCATCCCTTTATTTTGCATTATCTCTACAGCAAATCTCGGTTCTAAGCTATCATAGTTTCTGCTTTTATGGGAATATTCGAGAATCTAACTATGATTACAAAATTAGCATCGTATTCTCAGAAAAATCAGAGCATGCAAGCCAAATGATTCTTGTCCAATTGTGTTTGGGTTCTGAGAAAGGCTTATTGTGAGGTGCGTTTGTCAGTAACAAACTCTGTTGACGACAAAGGGTATATTGTTAGGCATTGCTCGAATATTGATTCCCTGATAATACCAGATCTTTTCGAATCTTTCCCAAAAAAGTTTAGCCTTCAAGTTTAGTTTCATTCTCCCATACATATTTGTTCGGGAGACACTTTACGGAATGAAAAATTAATTTACAAGTCGCAATCAAAAAATTTTGGAACTAGCTCATTCAATATATACATGTTAAATTAAAAAAAATATGGGCTTAACGAAAATCCGCCACTGTGCTTTGGTCTGAGTCTACTGGAAGTGATAGTGGACTCAATATATGGTAAAATGCCCAATAGTGGACCCCCTAGTAGCAAAATTTTGCTCTTCCTGGCATAAGGAGTGGGCATTTTTAACATATTAATTTTACGTGATATCTAATATCAAGCTCTGCATCTCCTCTTTACGATACATACATAAAACATTTAAATACTCGACGTTATTTGTTGAAATTAACATTTTAAAGTCTGACTTTATTCGTCCTATAGTAGACCCCCTGGGGGTCCATAATAGGAAATTGCTTCCCTATAGTCGACACTTCATTTGATTTTTATGTTCCGTTTCGGGACGTTCTTCTTCCCTATTATGGACCCCCCAAAATATTCCTATAATGGACACTCTCGTGTTTATTTTTTATAGAATTGTAAAAAATCATCTAATTTTACTTTCCATAGCATTTCAAATGCATGTAGTCAAATCATAGGACAGTAAGGTAGGTTCTCCCGATGGAATTTCATAGCAAAATGTTTACATTGTGCTGTAATAATGCAAACATGGCTAGAGGGTCCACTATTGGTTGGGGGTCCACTATTGGGCACTTCACCCTATGTAATATTAAAAATATTGGAAGTGCAGCTCAATCGTGTTCTACGCAAGGTTGGACGTAGCTGTACAGTGTACATATGTATTGGATGTAGTTATAACACTTCTGCAGCAACATCCTGAACAAGTCTGGGAATGCCAATATCGCAGCTTTTAGAGCCACATTCGGGGCTCCATCCGGTCACGGAGCTTTATTCATCTTCAAACCTTTCGCAACTAACGATAGCTCGTCATTGGAGACTTGAAAGCCTGCAACAGTGTAGGCAGTCACGCAGTAGAACTATCCTGCTGGAAAAGACCGTCCACAATGATCTTCAACTAGTCCGGACACATTTCCGCCGACGTCGCTGAACCTCTGGTCTCCACTGTTACGACCCGTTGGACATTGCCCCAAGGATCAGCGCCAGCTTCTCGGTACACTCATTGAAGCAGTTGGGCTTTCCGACTTTAATCTCCCATTTTAAAGCTGTGCTAGCTTGACGGAAAAGTATGTCAGACTGCTCTCTAACCGAATCAGATATTGCCCTCTGGAACTGAAAATGCCTTCTGGCTTTGAGAAATAGGCAGCACGAAGGATGAGAAGAGTTTAGTACCAATTAATACCTAGCAATTCAGCAACCGGCACCTATCCCATCCTATCCTATCATACAGTGGCGTAGCCAGAAAATTGGTCTGAGGGGGGGTTTCTGAACATTTTTTTTCGTCCAAAAAAAATTTTCTTCTGAAAATTTCGTCTCTTGGGGGGGGTTTTATACCCAAAACCCCCCCCGTGGCTACGCCACTGCTATCATATCCTATCGTATCCTAATTGAATGGTTGGTGTTGGCAATGATCTTTTGGCTGCCTCGCAGTCGCATTCACTACTGCGGCGATGGTACGACTGCAGTTCACACTGAGATCCATTGTTTTTTCTCTACATTAGCTGTGATAATAAGTATACTTAAGGGCTGTAGGATCACTCCAGAACTGAACTTCTGAGAATCCATAGTGTCATTTATAAATTGACTCAGCTCGATAAATTGAAGTATTATTTATTTATTTATTCAGACTAAGGCCGAAGTGGCCTGTGCGGTATATAAGAGTCTTCTCCATTCGGCTCGGTCCATGGCTACACGTCGCCAACCACGCAGTCTACGGAGGGTCCGCAAGTCATCTTCAACCTTGCCCGCTGCGCACCTCGCCTTCTTGTGCCCGTCGGATCGTTGTCGAGAACCATTTTCACCGGGTTACTGTCCGAAATTCTGGCTACGTGCTCGGCCCACCGCAGTCGTCCGATTTTCGCGGTGGATGGTTCTCCCAACAGCTGATGTAACTCGTGGTTCATTCGTCTGCTCCACGTACCGTCCGCCAGCTGAACCCCACCATAGATGGTGCGCAGCACTTTCCTTTCGAAAACTCCAAGTGCTCGTTGGTCCTCCACGAGCATCGTCCAGGTCTCGTATCCACAGAGGACTACCGGTCTAATGAGTGTTTTGTAGATTGTCAATTTGGTACGGCGGCGAACTCTATTCGATCGGAGCGTCTTGCGGAGTCCAAAGTACGTACGATTTCCAGCCATGATGCGTCTCCGAATTTCTCTGCTGATGCCCTTTTTAAGGGAAGCCCCTTTAAGCTTTTGAGTCCCTTTAGAGTAGCCTTCCGCGCCTCTATATTAGAGGCTTCTGAGCCTCTTGTAGAGAGGCTTCCGAGCCTCTTGAAAGCGGTTTTCGAGCCACTTAAAGGGAAGCTTCCGTTGCATCTTGAAAGAACGCTTCTGAGCCTCTTGATAGTATGCTTCCAAGCCTATTAAAAGAAGAATTCTGAGTTTCTTGAAGCGAGGCTTCCGAGCCTCTTGAGAGGAGGCTGCTGAACCTCCTGAAAGAAGGCTTCCGAACCACTTGAAAGTAGACTTCCAAGCCTCTTGAAAGCAGGCTTACGAGCCTCTTGAAAGAAGGCAACCTAACCACTTGGAAGGAGGCTTCTGAACCTCTTGAAAAGCGGCTTCCGAGGCCTCTTGAGAGGAGGATTCTGAGCCTCTTGAGAGGAGGCTTCCAGGCCTCTTGAGAGGACGCTTCGAGGCCTCTTGAGAGGACGCTTCCGAGCCTCTTAAGAGGAGGCTTCCGAGCCTCTTGAGAGGAGGCTTCCGAGCCTCTTGAGAGGAAGCTTCCGAGCCTATTGAGAGGAGGCATCCAAGCCTCTTGAGGGGAGGCTTCCGAGCCTCTTGAAAGGAGGTTTCCGAACCTCTTGAAAGGAGGCTTCCGAACCTCTTGAAAGGAGGTTTCCGAACTTCTTGAAAGGAGGCTTCCAAACCTCTTGAAAGGAAGCCTTCGAGCTGCTTGGAAGGAGGCTTCCGAGAGGCGTAAAGGGTGCTTCAATCCTCTTGCAACGAAGCAACCGAGTTTCAGTGAAAAAAAATCAATTTGTTCATTCGACGTTTTGTTCGTTTGATCTTTTGTTCCGAAGCCCTTCATACATTGTGCTGGTTGTGTCAGTTGGGATTTATTAATCGCATTGCATATTATGTAGGTACAATATAAATTTCTTAAATAGAAAATACACAATTATCAAAACTTTAGCAATGAGTTTTGATTGAAACTGTAATACGTTCACCATTACGCATTTTTGTTCGAGGTTCTCCCTAGAGCAAGCGAAGGTACCCCCAGGGGTACATGTACCCCAGGTTGAGAACCGCTGCTCTACGCGTTTCGAAGAGACTCGAGAATGCCCCTGAAACTCGAACTACGCACATCACCCGATCCATCGTCGCCTTGATCAACCGTATCAGTTTATCCGGAAATCCGTGTTCGTGCATTAGCTGCCATACCTGGTCCCGATCGATTGTATCATATGCGGCTTTGAAGACCATAAATAGATGATGTGTGGGCACGTTTTATTCGCGGCATTTCTGCAGTACTTGGCGAATGGCGAACACATGGTCCGTGGTGGAGCGTTCGTCCATAAAACCCGCCTGGTACTGCCCCACGAATTCCCTTGCAATTGGTGCTAGTCGACGGCACAAAATATGGGAGAGTACCTTGTAGGCGGCGTTCAGCAATGTGATTGCACGGCAGTTGCTACAATCCAGCTAATCGACCATTTTGTAGATGGGACACACGACACTTTCCATCCACTCCTGCGACATTACCTCATCCTCCCAAACCTTGGTAATTACCCAGTGCCTCACCACCGTGTTTACTCTCCTGGTAGTTGGTCAACCCCAGGGGCTTTGTTGTTTTTCAACCGGCCGATCTCCTCCTGGATTTCCTGGAGATTCGAAGCTGGAGGTCGTATGTCCAGGGCGCGTGCTTCTAGGTTCATTACCATACCGCCACCGTTGTCTGCCAAATCACCATTCAGGTGCTTTTCGTAGTGCTGCCGTCACCTTTGGATCACCTCACGTTCGTTTGTAAGAAGGTTCCCGTTTATGTCCTTACACATATCGGGCTGTGGCACGTGGCCCTTACATGAATGGTTTAACTTCTCATAGAACTTTCGTGTGTTATCAGCGCGGTACAGTTGCTCCGTCTCTTCACGGTCTCGATCTTCCTGTTGGCGCTTTTTCCTTTAAAAAATCGAGTTTTGTCTGTTCCGCGCTCGTTTGTATCGTGCCTTGTTCGCCCTCGTGCGGTGTTGCAGCAATCTCGCCCATTCTGCATTCTTCTCCTCAACTAACTGCCCATATTTGACGTCACACCAGTCGTTTCTCCGGGAGCACCGTGCCTAGTGCAGCGGTTGTGGTGTTTCCAATGGCGGATCGAATATCTCTCCAGCCATCTTCAAGAGACGCTGCGCACTGCGGTAAGTGCGGACGTTCGTGATATCGGAGAAAAATTTGCCGTTATTAGAACGTGGTCGATTTGGTTTTCCATTACTTGGTTAGGTGATTTCCATGTGGCCTTGTGGATATTCTTGCGGGGGACGAAAGTGCTTCGGACTACCATTCCGCGGGAAGCTGCAAAGTTTATGCATCGTTGGTCCGATCCGGTCCGATGACCGGTCTATACATTTCCTCCCTTCCTACCTGAGCGTTCATGTCACCGATGACGATTTTGACGTCCCGCAGTGGGCATCCATCGTATGTCTGCTCCAGCTGTGCATATAATGCTTCTTTCTCGTAGTCGCACGCAAAAACAAGCGTTCGTGAATTAGTCCCGAATCCATGATTTAAATCACGGTGTATTTTTGCAGGTTCACGAATTCGAGAAGGCTTTTTTTGCGTGCGGGTCTCCCTTCGTGTGGGCAGTGCACGTTGATGATGCTATAGTTGGAGAAACGGCCTTTTATCCTCAGCTTGCACATCTTTGCGTTGATTGGATGCCACCCAATCACGCGTTGGTGCATCTTTCCCAGCACTATGAAGCCGGTTCCCAGCTCGTTGGTGGAGCCACAGCTTTGGTAGAAGGTAGCTGCTCGATGCCCGCTTTTCCACACTTTCTGTCCTGTTCAGCAGATTTCCTGCAGCGCTACGACGTCGAAGTTGCGGGGATGTAATTCATCGTAGATTATTTTGTCACAACCTACTAAACCTAGCGACTTGCAGTTCCATGTTCCAAGCTTCCAACCGTTATCCTTTATTCGTCGCCTAGGTCTTTGCCGATTATATCGAGTCGTATTATCTTCTATGTCGTTCGTTATGGTTGTTTTAAGGACGGCTTATTGGGCCTGCCTAAACCTCCTGTCTTGTCGGAGGGCCGTCATATCAGGGCTGTTTAGCGTCCCACCTAACACCAGGACTTGAGCTTGTGCGCTTTGAGCGGCACACGGTCGCTTTGGCGGAGTCTACTTGCAGATACATGCAGCTTTTTATAGATGTTTAACAGAGCCCACTGTCAAACTCCACCACATCCTAGGCAGACACCACAACTCGCACAACTCGGGAGAGATCGTCAAGCCCTTGGACATGGTCCCTGCTGTCCCCTCATTTCCTCGCCTACCAATTGCTTAATAAAACATCTACAACCATGCGCAACGAATCCTATCTTTTCGACACACCTGCACTACACGCCGCTGACATCTGCGGAATTCGTACACACCACTCCCCGTCGTGAGCTCGAATATCCTCCACTTGGCTGCACTTCCTATTTTTTTCCAGCAACATTCAATCAACGAACACCTACAGCTATATCACAAGGGCACCAGATGGACGATTCAATTAAAAAATGATTTTTGATTCCGGCGAACTCGCAATTAAGGAGCCATACAACTTGACCGCGCTTCCTGTTTCTCCAGGTAAGTTTAACAGTGGTATATGTCCCGCCGTTGCCGGGAAGGATATTAACGTAGTCTCAGTAGTACTCCCTTTTTCCAGTTGAACAAAACTACTTTTCCTGATTCGTTGTCTGGTGTGCTTCCTTCTATCCATCAACTCTCATCGGACACAAATCTAAGGATTAATTACCAAAATTTTGTTTATATATCTTTATTTTTGTGATTTTTTATTCGTTTTATAACAAGTTCATCATGTATTACCAAATTGTTCGTGGCTTAAGCACAATGGATGATGACATGTTTCTGGCGATCTCGAAGACTAACTATGATGCTATAGTTTTAACCAAAACATGGGTGAAGGACCGGAATCACTCAGCGCAACTATTCGGCTGTCAATATGCGGTATTCCGAAACGATCGCAATCTCCTCAACAGCACATTGATTCGATTGGAAGTGTGATGTCCCGACTTGCACCAAATGATCTCGCCTTGATCATCGGCGAGCTACTCACTGTGAAAAATAAGAAGTGAGAAGTGAGCAGTGAGCCACTTCGCACTACTCACTTTTCACAATGAAATGTGGGAAATAAGTAGTAAGAAGTGAGACGTCTCACTTTTCACACCCTATTCCTCACTTTTCAAATGGCCCTTTCGGCCTAATGGTCTGTTCAGCCAAATAGTATATTCGGCAAAACAACTTTCAGCCTAGTTGCCTTGGGCCAAATGGCATTCGGCCGAACGGTATTCGGCCAAACGGCCCTTCCCCTTAATGGAGACATCCACAGTTTGCAACCCTGGGTAGACTCGGAATCTACGCTCCAACACGGTCTCTGTGCTCTAGAAATTTTCTTCGCCTAGACTTTCGTACCGTCAACTATGGGATAGGTACATGATCCGATCCGATCCATGTCCGCGCGTTTCAACGATTTTTACTCACTCTACGACTTCAACGGTATCTTATCATCTACATTAAACAACCGAATTCAACATGTAATACTGGAACGAGATCAAGGATTATTGTCCCTGACCTCTTCTTTGATGTTGTTATATGAGTTGTTTTGTATCGACCAGATTTTACCTAATTTTATAAGCTAATTTGTAACGTTTCTATGTCTTGTTATTTTTGTAAAAAGATATGGGGCTTTTGTGTCTTCTAGAACTCGGAAAAAATGTGGCTGATTCTAGTACGCTTTTCTCCATCACACATTATTTCATTAATATTACAAAAGTCCGATGAAAAAGATAAATAAATAAATACCTACAAATAAATAACTCAAAAAACATGACCCAGATTCGAATGAACGATGTGAAAATACACCGTGATTTGAGTCACGGATTCGAGAACAACAATTGGGAATATTCTCCGTGATCTTATTAGTTCACGATTTTGTGAAGTGCTTATTGTTGATTTTTTCAAAAAAGTAGTACGACGGTGATAGTTTTTTGTTCGCATTAATTCCTCAATCCCTTAATCCAAGAGTTTCTCTATGAATTACAAAGTAATATAATTGATTACATCTAATATATTCGAGTTGAAAATAAAATCTCATGACCTAACTCAGTTGCTTGTTACTCCAAAACGCACATCATCAATAGTTACGTAGGTACTACACGCGTTGAGTAATCATTGCCGGGAAGCGCTCGGGGGCAGCAAATTAATCCCACCGAGAGGTCCCATACTGGGTCCAGCGCGGGTAAAAAGATAAACGCTCGTAACATCTGTGACCTTTGACCGAAAAGTAGTGGGCACTCTCCGCCGGTCCAGTCGATGTAGAAGGACGCAACTGCAAGCCGAAGGCCTCCTCCTGACTCTCTGACAGTTACGACGGCAGCACCCAGCCAGCAAATGGGTAGCAACAAAAGGCACAAAATAATAAGAACTCGCGCGATTGAAATATTTATGAGCACGCGGGAGAGAACATAAACAGCGAGCAGGCATAAATAAATGCGAGGGAAGCCATAAGAAACGAAACTGGGCCTCGGGCTAACTGAAACTGCACAAATAAGAGCCCAAGACGGATTCAGCCATGCTCTCGCAGTTGCTCGCCACGATCCTTGATCGCGATTCAGCTGCTCCCACAATTCCATTCCACACCGACCGGCCGACAAGGTGCCGCTCCGCTGACTGACTATGTGCTTTATGGGATACACATTTGAGCGACGACGACAACGAGGACGCATATACACCCATATTAGACAAGCTCATAGAGCAATTGCATTGGAATTTTTTATTCTGAAATTTGTTTAAAATAAAGCGAAAACATATGATTGTAAGAAAAGATTGGCATTCGCCATCGTGAACGCTATTGCGTTGTCAACATCCTATGTATATTGTTTCGCGAACCAGTCTACTACAGATCCATCCGCGCCTGGCTCGACTCTAATTTCGGAGGAATCTCAAAAATGCTGAAAAATGTGCTTCTCATCGTCAAGCCGTGGAAACCGAACGTGAAAACCGTGACTCGAAGGATTCACCTCGATCTCCTATCTCGGAATCATCCAGACATGGCTCACATTCTTCAACCCGATCCTGCCCGCGTCGTCGTCGCGTTGTGGCTTCCGAGATGTGAGATGCTGATGGCCTTTGCAAAGCGATAGTGAAGACGTTAAAACCACTCTTAGAAACCCACTACCGTGTGCATCGAACGCCCGAATCCCCGAGGACCCAAGCTGCCGTTGCCGCAGTAAGGCCATAAATATTGATGATTAATAAAATCCAGATACTATCTCATTACCTTGGGGAATCTATCTAACTAATTTTGTTCGGGATAATTTCGGTTAATTTTTTAACACCACGTCTTCTCCTTCTCCGGAGGATCCACTGTCGGATGGAAGACATCACTATCGGGTGCGGGTGACAATAAAACAAACACCTCGCAACCTCGGAATGACAGCTCTTCAGGCTGAGAAATGTCCCAATAAGTCCAGAACAAATTTCCGTCCCAGCGCGACGACAGCCGTCAGCCGTGTGTGGATGGAGGGGCAACAGGAGATTAAAATGCGCAGATAAGCGACAAGCGCTTGCACACGGTTTCGGCTCAGACCTCGGACGTTCCTGCGCGATGTCGGGACTCCCTGGTAAATATTTTCGTTAAATATCAATTTTCGGGCTTTGGGTGCCTTTTTTATGACTATTTTATTATCGGAGAGGGTATAAATTTCCTGATTTTCTACTCGACGGCTTGGGAGGGATGGATGCGTCGCATTGTCCACTAATGGGGAAGAGGTGCAGCGAGGAATGACCGACTTCGTGTGTGTTTCGGCTCTTTGTTTTATTTAATGAGCCGGGAAGCTAGCCACAGCCAACGAATGCTAGGGGAATAGTGAAGGACTGGAATTTCGTTAAGCGAGCGTCCGATTCTGGTGACAAATTGTAATAGGCGTCGAGGTAAGACGATTGTGCTAATGAATGAATGTAGGGAGAATAGAGTCATCAAAAGTTTCGTCGCTGTTGTAGGTCGGTTTTTAATGTTTTTGTCGGTCAATGTTGTAATTCCGACATTGAGATCATCAAAGTGAATTATTGTGGTAACCCTAAGTGTCTGGATTAGAAGAAATACAGTTAAGGTGATTATACAACAAAGCCACACATCGGGAATTTTGCAAACCACGTGCTTTTTGCAGTAATTTGAGCATGAGTTGAGAGAACCATAACTCGCATAAGAGTAAAAACATTTGTAGATCATTTGTTCACTTATGCTGAGCAGTCGACTTCAATTTCAGCACTGTAACAACATTATTAAGTCAGATTTAAGATTTCTTTTAAATCAGAGAGGGTGCTGCAAACTACAAATACGATTTAGTGCGAAATATGCGAACGAACGAATGCTATCAACTAGGCTTTTCCCCCTAACGAATGCAACTTGTTGCGAGAAAATCGGTTAAGGATTCTAATTCTTCTTCTATTGCTCTACATTCCAACTGGTAAAGCCTGTCCACGTTAAATTTCGGACACCCATCTTCCAACGCGATTTATTAACTTTTTTACAAACCTCTGGCACGATCATTTTACTTGACAGCTCAATCTTTATGCTTTACTGCTGCTTACAGCATGTTTTAGCTCTTGTTCAAATTGATGAAATTACGACAAATCACTTGAACATTATCTAACTGTCCGAAATTTAACGTGGCCTGCCCTATCAGCTCGGTGGCCACTATCCGGGATGCGGATGCTCGCTGGGCAACTCGATTTAATCATCGAGCATGCGAGCGCAAGGCAAAAAATCAGTAAGAAACTGAAACAGAACCTTCGTTTGGTCCACAGGATGTTCGAGTCGCAAGACAAGAAGAGGACGCTTTTATCAGGGGTAGCAAAATAAAATTTTCAATGGAGAATTTAAAAAAAATCCAAATATATTTATGCAGTTACCGATAGAGAAATCAAGGTATGAGCTTATTGCTCACAAATATAAAAGTTCCACAAATAATGCAAAATTTCCATAAGCAATTGAGAATTTTCCACAAAAAAATAAATCAGCATTTTAAAAACAAATTGCAATTATGAAAAAAGAAATTTCCATAAATAAATCAAAATGTTCCACGAAAAAAAACACAAAATTTCCATAAATAAATCAATATTCTTCTTCTTCTTCTTATTGGCATTACATCCCTACACTGGGACAGAGCCGCCTCACAGCTTAGTGTTCCATTAAGTACTTCCACAGTTATTAACTGCGAGGTTTCTAAGCCAGGTTACCATTTTTGCATTCGTATATCATGAGGCTAACACGATGATACTTTTATGCCCAGGGAAGTCGAGACAATTTCCAATCCCAAAAATTGCCTAGACCGGCACCGGGAATCGAACCCAGCCACCCTCAGCATGGTCTTGCTTTGTGGCCGCGCGTCTTACCGCACGGCTAAGGAGGGCCCACAATCAATATTCACAATGATCAATTACAAAATTTTCCACAAAATATTATTTTTTCTAAAAAAAATTAAAAATTTACACAAAATACCGTTTTGGCTCAAATCCCGAACATGACTCACATTCCGAACACTGGCGTTTTGGCACCCACAAAACTAAAAGTTCCATCGGTTTTCAGATCTGATGATCAAAATTACAAATGAATTCAAAATCCTATAGAGAGAATTACACGAATAAAGCCAAAATGGCTATTTAAAAGCAAGTGTTCGGAATATGGGCCATGTTCAGAATTTGAGTCAAAACGGTAATCAAGCAATAAAAAAAAAATTCCATTAAAAAAATACAAAAAAGCAATAAAAGTGATAACACTTTCCAATGAAAAAAATTTCATATTTTTATATTGCTTTATTTTTGTTTTGTATAAAATTCTTAATTCTTTATGGAAATTTTGCATTATTCGCGGAAATTTTACATTTAGGTGGGTGTACCAATTGTCGTCATACATAAGAACAACTATTTTTAAAAAAATAAGTAAAAGACATGTGGGTGAACTTTATATATCAAGGGAAAGGTTTTACTTCCTGCTCATTAGAGCAGCTGTGAAAGCCACAATAAAATTTGTTATTATCCTCATAATTAATTAATCCATAATAGGAACGCATGCACCAGTTGTGGCACTATTCTTAATTTTGGTTCCTTATTTGGCAAATCCCATTGTTTTCTTATGGGACTGGCCAAATAGGGACCACTAGTGCGATAACTGGTGCAAAGGACGTCAAAAATTAAGGAAAATCAATTTTTACAATTATGTTTTGCTTGTTTTGGAGGAGATCAAAGGTGTTATCGTATCATATGAATATGCTTTATCGATATAAACTAGGTTTGCGATGATTTGATTGGCCATTTGGCATATAAAGCACTAGTGCGACAACTGGTGCTATAGCCACAACTGGTACATCTAGCCTATTTATTGCTCAACCCTGATTTCTTTAAATTGGCAATTTTTTTATTACAGTGTTTTTGTTTTTGTTGAACAGATTTTAGCACTCCCCGATTTTATCACGTTTTCGACCCGATATTGTCACGTCCCGATTTTATCACGTTTTCGACCCGATTTTGTAACCCCAAAAAATTTTGTCATTCTTTTTATTTTCGTAAATAATACCACAAACAACATTGATTTTAATGAAATAACTTTCACCGCCTGTAGTTTATTACGAACGGCTTCTGAGTACCTGGGAAACATTCTGTAAGCAATTTTGACAAGAAATAACGGGTAACGTTCACGCATTTGGCCTTTCCAAGGCATAAAATGATTCATATTTGTGGAATGAATTTAAAAAATGGATTTTTTTTCCAATTTTGTCACATACCCTGTTTTATCACCCCAAAATCACCAGGGGGGTGATAAAATCAGGATATTACTGTATTTATAGAAAATTTCTAATTTTACAGAGGTATTTTTTGTTTTAGTCTTTAACAGGTGGGTGGTGGAAAACGAGAAGGCCGACAAAGATGCTCAAATAGATGCCTTCTCCTTCCACATCAAGCTTGGAGATGTAAATACTATTTTTAAGTTGCACGAGAAGTGCCAGATTGGGTAGAATTGCGGGAGAACCAAGTACAAATGAGGCATCAACCAATGGCATAGAGTTCACTGAAATCTCGATCGAATTACGTCACGGTAAGTTGCTCTACTTAAACATTAATAAATTTCGAATTGACATCTCAACCATCAGGTTATGAATGATTCCAAAAACATGTACGAAGGATACACTGCCGCTAACCGTTAGTCAAGCACAGCTGTATATGGGCTTCCATACACAGACGTGCTCGACTTGCGGTTAGCGGCCGTACAGCTCTTGGAAACTCGAACATGGTTTTGAAGGAGCAATTGATGGCTATGCTAGCAGCTGGGAAAAGCCGGCATGAACCGAGCTGAATCGAGACGTCTTTTCTATATTGCAAATACCACTCCGGTCTTAGTATGAGTAAATAAATTAATAACCAAAACACTCCAAAGATTTTTTGTTGCCAAATAGCATTTGCTTCCCTATGCGGTTTAAACAATATCCCCACTTATTGGAACCAATCATGGAATCGCGCGGTTTCTCACATGCACTGAGAAATAAACGGCTCTACGTTCCGACTGAGACTTCGCTTGCTTTTCGACTTAGTGTTCTATTAGCATTTCCACAGATGACAAGAAAATTATTTTGAGCTTTTAGTGGAAAGTCTATATGTCTATATGTCATAAGACGATTTCGTACAATTCCCATTAATTCCACCTCTTGATTGTACCTGGGTGAAAATCATCAACAATTACCAGTCGGCAAGGACGATCCGGGTCTCAATCAGCGGAGCGAGTACCAATGCGCAAATCATTGTCGCAGGCGTCCCCCAGGGCAGTATCATCGGGCCCTTGCTGTTTAATCTGTTCTCCTTCGATATTCCAAAACCTCCAGAAGGCGACACTTTGACTCTTTTCCCAGATGACACCTCCATTGTCCACCAAGGTAGAGTGATCAAGGCGCTAGTGGCAAAACTCTAACGAGGCCTGGATGCCCTGACAGAGTACCTCACTAGCTAGAAGATCTGTATCAACGCGGCGAAGACTCCGAAGACCCAGGTCATCATTTTCCCCCACTCATAATCCCCTAAACATGTTCCGCCTGGGGACTGTAAAATCATCCTCAATGGCACGACTGTGAAATGGGCCAATGAGGCCCACTACCTTGTCTTTCGGCAACAGGTTAACAAGACGGTGACGAAGTGTAACGTTTTGTTGAAACTACTGTACTGCCTGTAATCGCATATTTGTCCTATCTTTACTGGGATTACTATTCATATGGGAAAGACATGGGAACACACTAGATCGGACTATAGACTCGGAAATATTTCTAAAATACATTTTTGTACGCTAAACATGTTCAAAAAACTTACTGGCGAAGTAGGCCTTGACCAGGATTGGCGGATTTTTCTCCTGTGCCGTCATTTGTTCTTTTCAATTTCAGCTACGAAGATTTGAGAAATTTTACGACTTCATAGTTTACTCGTGGTATTTGAATGAACTACTCACGATTCAATATGGCAAAGATGGCGTTGTGAGGATCAACTCTGAGGACTACATCACTATTAAGAGAAAATCGATGAAAAACAAGTTTATTAAGTATCTTCATTATCTTTCCTATAGGGGAAGGTAAGGAGACTTGATCCCCGGGGAGACTTGATCACCCCCTGTTTTATCGAGAACTAAAGTAGTTTTGTTCTAGAGTATTTTTAGTATAGATCCTCTAGACAAATAACCTTTATGTGGTGAGTTATTTTTTGGATTGACAACCTTATTTATTCTGCAGGGCGGTTTGTGTGTTTTGACCTTCCTAAAGATTTTTTTTTATTGGCCACACAAAATTTTAACAACTTTTCATAACAATGACCAAATGCTTTCGTTTTTTCACAGCACAAAGCCATAAATATGTTTAATGATCCGTATTGATAAAAATGTCAACATTCAATCAAAGTTTTAGGATATTTGGATTTGAAGTTATTGCCTCAATAAAGGGACGCTTGATCCCCCATGAGTCATTCATACAAAAATTTGGTGAAAAAATTAAAGAATATACATCTGTTCTCAGGCTTCTAATTTCTTGTAGATTTGCCAGATTTGATGAAGGGTTGGCAGGAAAAATTATTTATTGCGTACATATCAAAGAAAAGGGATCATGCCTCTCCAAATTTTAAAATTGTATGTGCTGTCGCATTCAAAAACAAAAATCGTTCAAGTACACGCCCAGCAATTCGAAATTTCCGAGTATTTTGAAGGAAAAACATTTAAAAAATCTGAGGGCATCTTTCTAATTTTATCAAAGCAAGTTCTGCACTGGGTCATTACCAAGATTTGGGAGTGGATGGAAGGTGTCGTGTGTCCCATCTACAAAAAGGGCGATAAGCTGGATTGTAGCAACTTCCGCGAAATCACATTGCTGAACGCCGCCTACAAGGTACTCTCCCAAATTGTATGCCGTCAACTAGCACCAATTGCAAGGGAGTTCGTGGGGCAGTACCAGGCGGGTTTTATTGGCGAACGCTCCACCACGGACCAGGTGTTCGCCATTCGCCAAGTACTGCAGAAATGCAGCGAACAAAAACGTGCCCACACATCATCTATTCATCGACTTCAAAGCCGCATATGATACAATCGATCGGGACCAGCTATGGCAGCTAATGCACGAACACGGTTATCCGGATAAACTGACACGGTTGATCAAAGCGACGATGGATCGGGTGATGTGCAGAGGGTTACGGCAAGGGTATGGTCTTTGGTGTCTGCTATTCAACATCGCTTTGGAGGGAGTGATACGAGTGGTACAATTTTCAATAAGTCCGTCCAGCTATTTGGCTTCGCCGACGACATAGATATTATGGCACGTAACTTTGAGAAGATGGAGGAAGCCTACATCAGACTGAAGAGGGAAGCTAAGCGGATCGGACTAGTCATCAACACATCGAAGACGAAGTACATGATAGGAAAAGGTTCAAGAGAAGACAATGTGAGCCACCCACCGCAAGTTTGCATCGGTGGTGACGAAATCGAGGTGGTAGAAGAATTTGTGTACTTGGGCTCACTGGTGACTGCCGAAAATGACACCAGCAGAGAAATTCGGAGACGCATAGTGGCTGGAAATCGTAGGTACTTTGGACTCCCTCAAGACGCAACGATCGAATAGAGCTCGCCGCCGTTCGAAACTAACAATCTGTCTGTCTGTGTGGAAATCGCGTATGTTTATTTATTTTTGGCTGTCATACATCGGAAATCAGAAAAGGGGATCATGTCTCCTCAGTCTCCCCTATTTTTTGCTTTTTCAAATTCTTGTTTTTCACTTTTGACGTAGGACTACGCCTGTCTTTTCTATATTGGGGTACACTTTACGATTGTGAAAATCAGGGATCTCAGCCGTTTCTCGATGGATTTTCATTTTTTTTTTTGGACCATTCGATCAAGGATGAGTCAACGCTTCTTTGTGTTTATATGAAAATACCGATTTTTAACTATTTATTATCAAAAATTGATAAAAAGTTTAGAAATAGGTAAACCAACCAATCACGTACATGCATCACTAGCACAGACATCAAAAATCAATCAGTCTCGGGTTTGGATCTAATCCTCAGTTTGAACAAGATAACACGCAGAGCGGACGCATCAAAGCGATCGCAGCGGAGCGGATACAGCATCACAGAGGCGCTGGTAGCATTTTCAACGGAAATTTATCGCATTGGTGCTGGTCCTCGGTGTGTTGCTGCAGATCATTCAACCTCAACGAAACAGCATTTTATATGAAGAAAGGGTTGACTTTTATTACATTATTGGGAAAGCGCAGAAAATTGGTTCTTCTCAGGATCAGCATTTTCTAAACAGAAAGGTTTAATTGCGAAAATGGACTGTTTCGGTGGCATCGGCGTTTGGCGTGGAAGCTTAGTTTCTGTTAGTGATTCCATTCATTCAAATTTAAGAGCTTAATTTATTGAATACAAGAAAGCTGCTTTCCGGCGCGCGAGCCATTTTGATCGGGATTCCGCAAAGCGCGGTTTAACCATTTATAAGGTAGTGGTAACTATATTGTCACCAACAAATTATATGTTTTTCTGTTTATTAACAAGAGCTCTACTTATTATTTCCAGCCACTTCACTATATTTACTACCTAGTAACCCCCCAGATGAATTTGAGCCAGAAAAATTGAAATGTCAATTTGAGAACAGTTTTTTACGAACAGATCGTAAGTTTCGAGTTGAAGATGGATTTTCAGTTATAATTCGTTGAAAAATTACGACAAAGATATACTTTTTCCCATTGGTGATAATTATTTTGAATCTCATGTGTTAGATTATGGCGTGATTAGCGTGAAAAATGCTTTGCCTTTCTTGTATATTAGGTTTTTGGATTGTTGACGAAATTGCTTGGGAAAAAATTGCAAAACATTTTTTTTACACTTATGATGCGTTTTCCAACTAGGACTCTTCGCTAAAAAATGTAACGTGCCTTGTTTTAATTTGTTTTACGTAAAACCAATTTTTTTTAAATCTCTTATTTATTTTTGTTGCATTTTCCCGCTTGCAAGGCAGTGGCAAATAACATTCTCCGACATTGTTTGTGGAATCCCCATCAAAATGTCTCGCGCGCGCCGAAAAGCAGCTTTCCTATATCTAATGAAGTAATTCCATTAGCCCCGCCCCTTCATCAATCGTTATGAGTGCGCATTATATTTACACCCATATCAGTCACAAAGGGGCGGAGCTAACGGGCTTAATTGATTAAATACAAGAAAGCTGCTGTTCGGCACGCGCGAGCCATTTTGATCGGGATTCCACAGAAAGCGGTTCGACATTCGATGCATCGGAGCGCACACAGCAGCACGAAGGCGTGGGTGGCAGTGGCAATGCGGATTATTATTATTTATTTATGGCAATGCGGATTTATTCCAAATTTTGGAGGCTATGCGAAAAATCATCAAGTGGCGGTTGGACAGTTTCAACGCGAAGTGCCGACAAGCGTTTGGATGTAGTTAGTTATTTGGGTTATTTGGCGCATTGGGAAAAGAAAATTGGTTCTTCTCAGGATCAAAATATTATGGAAAGAAAGAGTTAGGGTAAGACAGTATAATATGCCCCCCCTAAGGCAACTCCTTGATAACTTTTTACTTTTCAACGCAATTTATGCAAACTTTGTGTTATTTGGTAGTCCAGGAAGTCGCAAATGCATTGCCCGGGAGTAGTCATATAAAAATATTTCAGTTAACACGTAATAAAGCTTTTTTGAAAAGTCGTGAAAAAATGAATCTTAAAAAGTGCCTGGGCAATACGCCCCACCTCAACCAAAGACGTTTAATTGCCCTTCATTAGTATTTTATCTATCCCATAATAAAAAGGTTACAAATCCTTATGTGCTTGACATTAAAAAACCAACATAAGTCCATTTAAGCAGGTGTGAATTACATTTTAATATTGTCCACACAATTTGGAAGCAACTGCTACAGGCTCGCTGCGCTTGTGTACAGTTGGTAAGGGCATACCGTCCTGCCTACACTGGGGCGTTTTGGCCAGTGAAACATGTTTTCGAAAATTGTTACATTTTTGAAGATGGAAGCAATTTTATATCATATTAACCACTGAGAAAAGTAATTTTGTTGCCCAACTGAGTGTTCCAGTGCAAGTTTTGCGAACAGTATGCCAGAGTCGCTCCAGAATGTTGAGCAAACAAACATGAAAAGTTACGTCAAAACTGTAACTTTTTGTATTTCGCTATTATTTTCATTGTGTAATACAAAAATACTTCCACATTCACATAGTATGATGGGTTTACAAATACTTATAGGTACCAACTGTTTTTGGCCCTTAATTAGTTATAGTTTTCTAGAAATCAAAGGGGGGCGTTTTGGCCAGGTGGGGCGCATTATACCGTCTTACCCTAATTGCGTTAATGGACTGTTTCGGAGGCATCGAATTTGGTGTGGTAGCTTGGTTGCTGATAGTGATTACATCCATTCAGATTTATTGCATCATCTTGAAGAAAGTTTATTTCGGATAATCGGATCAACCTTCTTTTGTATAAAGACCTTTTTGGAGGACACAATCCTCAAAAATGCCCGAAATAAAAGAGAAATAAGCAGAATCAGAAGTGGCGTGAAACCAAACACAAATATATTTATTTGCAACGTTTGGTTTTCGCCCGCGATATAAGCGTACGTGGTAAAGTAAGGATTGTGATGTCCCCGGCTGAAAGCTAGTCGAGTGGCTTCAGCGGCCGATGAGTCATGTTAATTCCATGGTTAGAGACTCAATCCAATAGCTACGTAGTCCTACTTCACCTTTGCGTACAACCCGATTGAGCTGCACCTTTGAGTTTTCTTCTTATTGGCATTACATCCCCACACTGTGACAGAGCCGCCTCGCAGCTTAGTGTTTAAGTGAATTAAGTGAGTGAATTAAGCACTTCCACAGTTATTAACTGCGAGGTTTCTTAGCCAGGTTACCATTTTTGCATTCGTATATCATGAGGCTAACAGGATGATACATTCATGCCCAGGGAAGTCGAGACAATTTCCAATCCGAAAATTGCCTAGACTGGCACCGGGAATCGAACCCAGCCACCCTCAGCATGGTCTTGCTTTGTAGCCGAGCGTCTTACCGCACGGCTAAGGAGGGCCTGTTTTTCACTAACCAACCGTTATTAATTTCATATTCTAACATTATTTTTTTGCTCAATATCAAACCGGACGGGGATCTTAACTTTGAACTAGGAACAAATCATTTTTTTACAAAGTGTCATCAATTGATTTAATTCAAAAAGTGAGGTCCAATGCATATTTATACAGTAAATTTAATCTATTTTGAGGCACAATGACGATTGCCATTAAAATTTCAACGCGAAATTTGTTTTCTTCATTTTCCAAAAAGGCTGAGTGCACCCTTATTTTATTGACAAATCATTCAATATCGTTATAGTTGACCTTTAATTAATGACGTTTTTATGCAGTTTTTATAATTATTTAGACATTATTGATTGAAATAATGAGTTTAATTCATATTTTTGTTCTTTGGGAATGTCTAGTTAGGGGTCGTACACTTATTACGTAAGCAATTTTTCTGGGTTTTTCGACCCCCCTCTCCCCTTGTAAGTTTTTTTTCATACAATAGATTTTTTTATTAATATGGAGCGTAAGATATTGACCAACTCCCCCTCCCCCCATAAGTGCTTACGTAATATGTGTACGGCCCCTTATTATATCCACACTTTTTAGTACAAATCATTGACTGATTTGTTTGCAACAAGTTGCATTTGACGGGGAATCCTGTCCCATTGTTTCCAATTGAAAGTTGGTCAGATCGGACTATGGTATGAAAAAATTACGGCCAATTTTTTTTTCAAATGAACGAGAAAGGCACTATTACCGCTAGGGCGATTAATCAGGATTTTTTTGACTGTGAGGTATATCAATAAACGGGTCTACAGTAGCTTTGCGAGCAAAGGCGTGGGGTTGCCAATCCGGTGATGGCGAGTTCGATTCTCGGTCCGGTCTAGGTTGTTTTCGGGTTGGAAACATTCTCGACACCCTGGGCATAGTGTATCCATTGTACTTGCCACACAAGATACATACTCATGCAATGGCGGGCATAGAAAAGCTTTCAAATTATAACTGAGGAAATGCTAATAGAATACTAAGTTGAAAAGCTAGGCCAAGTTCCAGTTCTAATGTCGAGCCATGGAGAAGAAGAAGAAGTATATCAATAAAACGTAAATCAATGAAAAATTGAAATCCATTTACACTGCACTTTAACTATTTCAGACTTTTCTTATGTGATTTTTTTTTTCAATATCCTCCCTAATGCACCGATGGAGGCATCATCACTGCTAGGTGGATTGATCTGATTTTTTAGTGCCTCCTGGCTATTAAAATGAATAAATTATTCCTTTTCTTTAAATCTGGGTGGTTTCTATTCATGCTTCTTTATTTTTAGCTGAGTTTTCAAGGGTGCCCACAACCGAACCACAAAATTGAAATGTCCAAAAATGTCAAATTTGCAAAATTGTCAATATTTTTTCACTTGTCATAAGACGAGTTTGTACAATCCCATTGAATTCCACCACTTAATTGTATCTTGACAGATACATATTTCGACCTTAACAGTACTTGACTCAACTGAACGAGACACTGAAGACAGCCTTACTGTTGAGGTCGAAATACGTATCTGTCAAGATACAATTAAGTGGTGGAATTCAATGGGATTGTACAAACTCGTCTTATGACAAGTGAAGACATTTCACTAAAAAGCTCAAAATAATTTTCTTAACAATATATTTTTTTTCAAACCGATGAAATCGAACTTTTTTTTTTCGCTAGTAGTAAGGTTATTAGTATAGATTTCCATTGGTATACAAATGTCGGCATAAGATCAACTAGGGCTAAAGTTATGGATCAAGACAAAAGGGTACCCACAACCGAACCTCTTCCCCTATATTCCATATAAAAATATCCGTATTAATTAGTAAAATAGAAGTTGCATAGGTCACATTACTTTCCATGGTGAATTCCGATCTATGTTTCTGATTACCCCACCCAACTAACACAACTTCCTTCCCGTGGTTATTGTGGACATGCAGAGGTATTCTTGGTCTCTAGTAGCAACAATAATCACACACTAACATTCCCTTTCTTTCCCAACTGACTGTAAGGACTTGGCCGGCGCCGTTATTGATCATTATTTGGGAGCTGCTGGAACGTGCACTTCGAGAATAGATGGCCAATCCTAACTACTATTCACTTGAATCGAAGTGATATTCGCACCAGCTCTGATCAATCACGGAAAAGCAACCATTGATGTGTACAGTCAGTATAAGCTTAGTTAAACTAAGCTAAGCTAAACATGTTCAAAAAACTTACTCATTTTGAATGCACCTATCCATAACCGATTCGCTTGCAAAAAGAATTCGTCGCGGAACTCTTTCCCATTGTTTCCTATCAAAATGGGCTGAATTTTACTGTGGGTTCAACAATTTTGCCCACTATTTTTATATAATGCACAAAAAAGAAAATTACCCCTGGTTGGATTAATCAGCTTTTTTGGGAAAATACTTTTTATTCAATTTCATCTGAATTAAGTAAAAATGAGTAGTTCAGTACTGCGTTATACTTCAATAATGTCACTTTAGCTTGTCACTCATAGCTCCTATTTCCATCCCATCAAAAACAAAGCAATGGAAAGGAATTGTGTTTGTTTATCATTTTTGTGATTTTTTTCAGCAGTGATCACGCATGTTGACAAAAAGAAGCGTCGAATTTGGTGCCGTATTTCTTTGTTTAGCGATGAGATGGATATATGTACAGTGAGATGGAGATCGGAACAGTTCCCCTATATTTGACTTAATATTAAGTGAATTTTTCTTAATTTCAAGATAAAATTAATTAGTTTTGAGTTCCCACACTGAACCCCCGATTTGAGTGAAAAGTACCTAATATTAGGTACTTTTTTCTAACCGTGTATGTTTCAATGACAAATACCATCATTTCTAGCCCGATTCCTAATTTTGGCCAAAAACGCCTGCTTTTTTCCTATTGTGGAATGGAAATAATAGTTTATCCTAAATATCAAGAATTTCCTGTCGGGGCAAAAATTGCTCATCCTATCAGAATTTTTTACAAATTCCGTCACGAGGGAATAACTTAATGGTTCCTTATCAAGAATTTCTCTCTCGAGGAAATGATTTTTTTTTAAACTCAGACACCCTCTCAGGGAAATAAGCGATTTGTAACATTATAAATTATTACGCCTAACAATCATGCTTTATTCACGTTGCTTCATATAGGGTAGAATATCAGTGAAAAGACATATTTCTTCTGCAAAGTTGGATTACGTACCCAACTTAGGTCTCGCAACATGCAGATGGAAGCGAAATTTGCTCTGGATAAAACTGTGAGACTACTAGTGGCCCTTTATGGACATGGAACATGGACGTTAAAAGAGGCGACCCGGAGAGCTGTCGGGGTTATCGAGCAAAAAGTGCTGCGTACAATATTCGGAGGGAAACTAGAAAATAATGTGTGGCACAGACGCATGAATCATTAGGTGTTAAAATACGGCAGATTTCAATGGGCTGGCCACTTAGTGTGAATGTCGGAAGAAAAAATAACGAAAACAATATTCAACAGAGACCAAAATTGGAATATGCAACGCATTACAGCATTGGAATATGCAACCATCGTCCAAGTTCGTTAGTAAAATATTTAGATTAATGATTGAAGACCGTCGGACAAAAAAAAACTGGATTATCGTATATCTCATCCAAAAGCACTAATAAAAATATATAGCGACTTGGTAGACGATTGCGACGATAGAACAAATCGAACAAAAAAGTGATGATATTATTAATTTACCCTTCTAATTGGCTGCTGCATTGTATCCAGTTGCATGTCTAAATTAATTTATGGCAGGTCCATCGACCTGATTTTTCAACCTTTTCGTGTTGCATGAAAATTGATCATTAAACACAAAAAAAAAACACGCTGTTCAACATAATTCGATCAATCTACGCTCGCAAGCAATTATAACCGTCATAATGATGATGATGTTGATGTCGACAAAAAATGCCTTCGGACTATCCTTTCTGTGATTTTAACACAAAGCTCCAATCCTCGTCGAAAGTTCCCGCGATGTCGCCCCAGGGTCTTGTTCGATCTTCAACGTCAGCGGCAACCATTATTTGCGGCATGCGTGTCGATTGGATGATAACTAGATCAATCTGACATGAGGCTGTTCCGATCCCACCGACCACCGCACACCATCGTATTGCCACCGGGGACTCTTTATTGGCTTCCATAAAATGAGAGATTTATCAAATTCAATCACCACACTCTGAACTGAACCTCGACGAACGCGCGTTGGCTTCTTGTTGTTAGCGCACTGGTTTGTCTATTGATTTGGTACCACTTAGTTTCCGACCGGGAGGGGCTGGCTTGCGTGCGGTTAATGTCCAAACGTTTATGAGCAATTTCCTGGCGCTGATTCGGTTCATTCAAAGCCGGATCGTAAATAATGCTGATGGAGCTGGATGCGTTTTGGGTCGAACTGTGTAAAAGTTTTGAGTTCGATGAAATGAGAATTAATTATTTGCAGCGCTCCTCCACGAGAAGTTATTGGTCCTGGACGTGGACGACGGAAAATTCAAATTATTATAATCATCATTTAGCTATTCAAATGATGGAGTTTTGTTTACTTCTTTTAGGCAAAAGAAAAAACAATATGAGGCGGCGTCAATGAAGAAAGGAAATTGTGAATAAATTCAATACTTGTCAGTACATAGAACTACGTTAAACCAATGCATAAATGAAAACTCGAATATCCAAGTAAAGAAATTGAGAACCAAGCGGACGACAATGTCCCAATTGAAGATGCAATTCAAGCTAATCCAAGAAAATTTTCCTGACCCTCTGCAGCAAAACATAAATTGACGATAATCTTCTTAATCGTGCATCCACCTCCGCGCATTAAAGCCATCATTCCAGATTTTTACTTCCAGCCGAATTCCACCAACCAAATTGACCTTCTAATCATCCTTCGCGCTCTCTCTCTCTGCTCGGCACCACCGATAATGACTTATAACGTGTCTGTTGATCGTCCTGCCACTGCCAGTCCCCTTGAAATCGCTGCTGATGTGCGCATCACATGCCGTACGATTGCGGTGGTGGCGTACGGAATTTGTGGTAACCTTTAATTAGTGATAATTTTTTGGGTCATTTTTAGAATCGAAAATTATGAAAAATCTCTTTTGCCCTCCCTCTCGTGCTCATCGACTCTCAGCGCCAGCCAAAGCTGTTAGACCCTCAAACCGACCTCGCACAGGTCCGATATGAAAAATGTTTCGAATGGCTTCATGCCCATCAGCGGAGGCCAATCCGAAATTGTGGGTTGTGACGAACGGGGCGGATGGCCTCCTGGGTAACTGGCTGCAGCTCTTAGGCTCTGCTCCGCGCCGTTGCGTTGTTGTCTGGAGGGCGTGAGCAGTGGCCCTAGCCTGGGACCTCGGCGGCGATATCTCCAGGCGTAATCAAGCAGAAGCAGCCGATGCGAGGCAGGGAAACTGTTACGCTTTCGGGGATGTTTTGCTGGTGGATTGCTCGAACGCCGATGGCTTACCTGTTTTGCCTGTTGGTCTCGATCGGTCATCGTTGGGTCTCCAATCATCTTTGGGCCCTGCGCGGTATGTGTAGGATAATGATACGGTTAGATGTGCGCAGTTTTTGTTTTGGTTTTGTGTAGATGCTGTGATGAATATGGAAATGATTTTTTTCGGCGTGGGAAAATCGCGTTTTTGTGAGGGTCTTGCAAAACAGTTCGGCCTCCTGGTTATTCGTTCCGGGATTGTGGGAATTTCGGGACGTGATGGAAAATCTGTTGTGGAAGATGATTTGCGGTGGAATGCAGGATGATTAGTTTGTTGTGCCAATTCATTTATTGAGAATCTATTGGGCAATCTAAAATATTGATATTTCTGCAGATGAAATCCGAACTCTAAAATGGCATGGATTTTCAAAACTTAATATAGATTAATTTAATGATTGTGCTTCTTTTCGACATCACGTGCTGTCGACACTTTTGCATCGGCGCCTTGCTGTTCCTCTTCTTTAGGCTGACCATACGTACCGTATTTAACGGGACAGTCCCGTTTCTTAGACATTATTGTGCTGTCCCGTCGTAATCTAAAAAATCCTCAATTTGTCCCTTTTTTTCATTGATTCTTCCAAAGACCTCCAAAATGGCATTTAAAATTGGCCAATTTCATTAGTGGATTGGACGGAACCGGTAACTTGGTAGGCAAGTATATCCTGAAAATCAGTTCACGCTTCAACTTCAATAAAATGAAGCGCAGACAGTTCATTTTTGATTTTTTTTTAATCTTGCGAAGTAGGTAATTCTACTTGTTTCAAATCTGCTTTACCACATATTTTTTATTCGTTTGGTATTTTTCGCAACAGTACTTCGTCCAATTTTTTTTGATGGGCCGCCTTCTTATTCAAGTCTATTTGATGCCCTGATGCTCTGGACAACATTTCAGCCAAATAGATCAACGTTTGGGCGGTGCTAAATTCGTTGGAAGTTTATATGCAAAAATGTATGCAGAAACATCAAAAAACAGTGAATTGCAGTTGGACGGCACAACTTATGATGAAGAACTATTATACTCATTCAGATCTTGAAGAATTTAATACAGAATGTTATGCAGAAAACCGCGAGAAGATTAGAATTTGCCCGGCCAAGTTATTAGCATTTCTCTGAAGTGGGGTTTGAGCAAATTTCGTTTCTTTTACCTAGAAATAAATTCACCCCTACAACACTCCAGTAAAATACTAATATCTTTGCCTAATAAACTCTAATCTTCTCGCGGTTTTCAGCATAACATTCTGTATTTAATTCTACAAGAACTGAATGAGTATTATTGTTCTTGATCGTAAATTGTGCCGTCCAACTGCAAATCACTGTTTTTTGATGTTTCTGCATACATTTTTCCATATAAACTTCCAACGAGTTTAGAACCGCCCAAACGTTGACCGATTTGGCTGAAATTTTGTCCAGAGCATCAGGGCATCAAATAGAACCAAATAAGAAGGTGGCCCATCGAAAAAAATTGAAAAAGTGTTTTTTGAGCCACCCTCATCAAGAGCTTCCACATGTGTGGGCCTTTTTGGAAGCACACGAGAACAAAATCAATGGACAAGATTCCCAAGATGTGAGGAAACTTTTAGCGTCATTTAAATCAATTTCGATCAAAAAGGACTGTGAATTGATTAGATTTGATTTTTATTCACATGCGCCAACCATATTCATGGAAATAATAAAAATTAATGTTCAAGAATCTCATGTTTTTATTATCCGCAGATAATCAATAGGCCTTTTCATTAGACGTTTAAAATCATATGGTCATCAATGTTTACACTTTTTGACATTGCCGTGCTTGCAGTTGTTTGGCAGAATCAAACAAAGAGATCAGTTTTGTTTAATAAATATCATGGATATCAACACAGTTTCGATACAGTCTTTTGAGTATCCGTTTAAAGTACGGAGAAGTGCCGTATATTGGTGCTGTGTTCGTGGTTGCAGGTCCAAATATTTTCTCCGGGATACTGGTCAAGAAAACGACGGAGGGTTTTTTAAATTCCCAAATCCGGCCAACCAAAAGTCAATCCACTGCCAGCAACTGGCGGAGCAACGTTTAACCAGATGGAAAGAAGCGATTGGGTGCGAGGTTCGACCTGGATCAAGAATCTGCTATCGACATTTTCAAGAAGGTATGTAAAACCGTTGTTTTGTGTTTCCTTATTAACATTTAGTTGAATCCTACCAGGTAAACCAGCTCGTTTGACGAGTGTTAACGATGCCGACTGGATTCCAACCAGGTACCTCAAGTATGAAACGCATGTAGAGAATATGCTTCCATATTCAACCGACAATTCTATTGTCGTATCAGAAAGAGATGGTTCAACGAATGTAATTGGCACACCTAATACGTTGGATTCAATATTTGATTGTTCTTCGAGTGCTGTTGCAGGTAAGTTCAACTATAATTGACATTTTTACCGGTCTTCTTTGAGCAAGATAAAAGCCACTATGCAATGCAGCGAAACGGCAGGACCCGTGTAAAACAAACCCGTATAAAAAAAGAACTGGGTGTAGTATTATAAATTGATTTGGAAAATAAAGAAAAATATCGACTGCAATCGTTCCAATTAGCAACCAGCATTCGCAAGTTGGGGTTTTCCTTTTCACATCAATGTTTTTTTTTGTTGAATTTCAGAAATCTTCGATGAAATCGAATCGGAAAATTCCACAAAAGCTAATCGTGATAAGCAGATCCGAAAACATAATGCTACCGTTCAGGCTACGTCCATAGTGAGGAGTACTTTTACACAAACTGATGTGACATCCGAGGCACAAGTAAGAACTCTACAAGCAGAAGTTAAAGGACAAGCAGTGATAATTGAAGAGCTTCAGCGACGAATCCGGAGGACTAAAGTTAATTTGCAGACGTTGCGGGAAAATCCTAATGATGTGAAGTATTACACCGGCCTAGGCAGCTATGCTGTTGTGGAAAAGATCTTCGTCAAAATCGAACCATTCTTGCTTACTCCTTTAAATTTGAATAAAGACGAAGTGCTACTAATGACTCTTCAAAAATTACGTCACGATGCAACATATAAGAGTCTCGGAATTGCATTTGAAATATCGCCCACGACTTCTGCAAAGTACTTTTTGTCCACGATTTATACCATGTTTACAGTCTTTCACGATGTAGTACACTGGCCAGAACGAGAAACCTTGAAGAGACACACTCCGCAGTGCTTCCGAGATTCATTCGGCGAATCGATAACGACAATCATAGATTGTTTTGAAATTAAAGGAGAGCGTCCGGCGAATCCAGTAGCAGCAGCTCAGCAATGGTCGGAGTATAAAAAAAGTTGCACCGTGAAATACCTTATCGCTATCTCATCCAGTGGGTACATAATGTTTGTTTCCAACGGATTCGGTGGTCGAGCATCTGATAAATTAATCACCGAGAGCTGTGGATTTCTGGAACACATTATAGAAGGAGACATCGTTATGGGTGATCGAGGATTTCTGATACAAAACGAACTACAGAAGAAGAAGGCAACACTGTGCATCCCTGCATTTAGAAAGTCTGGAAATCAGTTGTTGGCTGTAGACACCGAGCGTACACGTAACGTTGCTAATGTTCGGATACATGTTGAGAGAATAATTGCTAATCTACGGAACAAATTCAACATAATAAAAGATCGTGTTCCAATGACTCTTGTAGTCAGGAAACACAACGGTCATATGCTAATGGACATGATCGTAAGAGTTGCAGCTATTTTAGTTAACTTATGTCCCGAAATAGTTAATTAAGCAGACTTTTTATTTTGCTCGTAAATATTGTTATTGATTATTTTAACATTTGACAATAAACATATTTTTTGTTATTTTTGTCTTTCTAGTACACCAAATTTTTGAAAATTTATATTTGGGCTTATTCTACGAGTGGTGTGACGCTTGGGGAGGGGGGTGACCAAAACCTGTCCACGTGGTATATGGACAGCCCCTAATGTCATTGGGTAGAACGTGGTAGAAACTCACTGCATATTAATACTGTCAGGAAATCTGTCAAACTCAACGCAAACTTACCTTATGTGTGGGGCTCTTTAAGGATGAGATCGTGATTTGATTTCAATTTCACAGATAAACAGATTAACACTTAATAATTTTTCATTATTTAACACTTGTTCGCTTGGAATAAAATGTTTTAGTTAGAATGTACCTAGCCACCGTTTGATTGGGATACTGAGCAATAATTGACTAATACTGAAAAGACGTGTGCTACGAGGAACACTAATAGTGTTTTAAATATATTCAAAAAATAATTCCGTTTTTGTTTATTCTTAGTATTATTATTATTCATTTCAGTATGTATATTTCAACTGAAAATAGATTCTCTATGAATTTCCACTTCTTCTTCTTCATTCGTCGGACATCCTTTCGTATAGAACTGGGCAAGTAATTCGGGTAGAACAACTGCTTTGAAAAACGTTGTAGCTCGCTGTTTTGCTTCAAACCAGAACGCGGCATCGCGAGGAACTTCTAGACAAAGCTTTTCTTTTTTAGTCCACACGTAAAAATAGCCAATCGTGGAGTTCGAGAGAAAAATTTGCATCTGCATTTGAGCATAATATGCATGAGTTTTTATCATCTCTACCGCTCCATTATTCTCTCTTACAAAAGGCTGTTTACTGTTGCAGAGTTTTACTAACAAATCATTCTCGTCTCTGAAAGTGAACGGACATTTAATTTCAATTGGCACCATACCACAACAAGTACAGGATAGCATTCCATCAGGCGAAGCAGCCAATTCCGGATTTTCTGGATCTATGATAAGTCCAATATCGGACACAGTGGCATGTTTGTGATTTTTGAGCAACAAAATTTTGAGATCTCTTAGAGCCACTTTTTCCCATTTTTTGCCATAGCGTGTAGCTTGAGTAGAGAAGTTTGATATATCAGGATAACATATAACTTTCAGAAGAGAAATGGATGGTGATTCAATTTTTGTGCTGCAAACTCGTTTTAATATGGACGCCGTTATTCTGCCAACTCTAAGAAGCTTCCATTCGTTACACTGCCATTGGCTAATCGTGTCCCGTTCCACCTTTTTACATATTTCGGAAGTAATCGTGCGCTTCATTTCATTGTAGAACTCTAAAGGCTCCCCCAGACCGAAGCGATTACATCGCCGCGACGGCGACAACTAGTCGCCGCGATTCTGTCGTTCGGTCGCTGCCGGCAATGTTCTATTTACGCTTCCATACCAACGGCGACAGAATCGCTGTCGCCAAGCGATAGAATCGCGTCGCGACTGTCGCATCGCGTGTGTTTGGGGGAACCTTAAAGCTTCATAACGCAACCGTTCAATCGGCTTATTCATGTGTTCTTCTTTTTTCAAATTATTCAGAAGTAATCGAGTTGAATCATAAAAGCGATCAAGTGTTGAATCTTGGCATCTGTGGCATTTCGAAGAAGTATTACATAAAGCTTGCATAGTCACGCATGAATAACCCTGTTGAAGTAGTTCTTCACACATATTTCTTATTTCTCCGGTTGACATTGAAGGCACCTCCCCGTAGCTAGCATCGACACTGTGTCGCATATATCCGTATTCAATGTGGATTAGTGGTTGTTGAAGATTAGCGGTAATATTTTTTCTAGGCCTACCCCACTGTTGTTCCATTGAAGTGACTGCAAGCGGCGCTTCTGATTGTATAGCATCTGAATGGTTCAAATACACAAGTGCGTACAGGATTGCCCCAACGTGTGAACACACTTCTCCTAGACCTGCCACACAATCGCAATGGGCGCAAAGTACTTTGTCTTCACGGACTATTACCCAAGGTGTTAGAGGAGACTCGTTGAAGCTCATCGAATGTAGCACCTTAAATTTAGAATAAAGAGTCAATAACTTTTAAAGCCTATAGTAAAAACTAAGCAAATTTAACTGCTAATGAATAAAAAATAAAACAATATTCAATACACCTAGCTCAAAATTTGTGATTGAAAGAAACTTCTTCAGTATATTGTCTGTAACCGTATCTTAGTTCCTGTGGTTGCATTGTTGAATAATTGAGTAATGACAAATAAGTTGAAGACAATTTTTTGAGATGTGCTCCAAACTATCCATAAGATCAAAATTGACATGATCATCCCATTATCTTTGTAGAGGCACATACAAAGGCCTAATTACAGTTACATATAATGAAGAGCCATTGAAGAGGAAGAAATATGCAATTACAGACAATATGTATTTGAACGAGCACTGGGCTTTAGGTAGAGCTTATCCTAACTGAAAAGAGAAGGAATTCTTGAATACTTACCCTTCCTCTTACTACATATAACTGCTCCACTTGCTTTCCCTCAAGAACTTTTATTAATCCGCTTTCGAAGGTCTTTTTGGATAACATTGCTTTAAAACAATGATATGCTTTCCCGGAAAAAGATGACTGCTTGTAAAGTGCATAATTGATTATGGACTCATATGATATAGATTTTGGAAGGTGGCTGGAGTTCATGTGCATTAGGTAAGGATCAACATTACCCACTAGGGATATTTTATCCAAATATCTCTCGAAATGTTCTGGCGACAGACGGGTGGCATAAGCGCTTATGCTGGGCACGCATTTTTGAACGCCTGAAACATTTTATACTATTAGAAAACCCTATTACTCTTTTCGAATTTGTTTTTTGACATTTTTCTTCATTTTTTTCCTCTTTGAAGCCCACACTGGCTTTAAAGGCTGGTTTACAGTTCGGAAAACGAGTCACAGGATTTCGTTTTCCATGCATTTTTAAAGGGACGGGATTTAGTGAATTTGGGCTATGAAAACGACCCCACCCCCTTGAAAAATGCGAATTGCATGGGGGACCAACTCCCGTGACACGTTTTCCGAACTGTAAACCAGTCTTCAGGAAGGATACTTTGACTATTTTTTTGTTACTTTCAATTATTCAGAGTTGGACAAGTTTTTAATATTGGTCAGTAATAAAATCCTTAGACCTTAGTGCATGTTTAACAGTGGATTAAAATAAAATTTGAAAATTCCATCGTGTTTTTTGTGCGCGCCTCTTTGAAGAGTGAAATATTTGTAGCTCAGTATTTTTCCACAACTAACTTAATACTTAAAAGGTTCGTTGAAGTGCTTAAAAGAAGGTTAGTGTGGTGAAAAATTTAATCTGAAACTTTTCCCTAACTTCTTAAACGGAATTTGAAAATTAAGCCCATACATTTGAAAATTTACACAGCTCTTGAACTTTGTCACAAGGTTTTTTGACATGTCCCGCTTTGCAAGTGTGTTGGTCCCGTTTTTCCACCGAAATGATCTGGTCAGCCTATTTTCTTTTACACCGCTGGTCTACCGTTTGTGGGGAAGGGTCGTTTGGCCATTAGGCTGAACAAACCATTAGACCGAACGTTATTTGGCCGAAAGTGTCATTTGGCCCAAAAGGATCATTAGGCCGAAAGGGTCATTAGGCCGAAAGGATCATTTGGCCGAAAAGGTCATTTGGCCGAAAGGGTTATTTGGCCGAAAAGGTCATTTGGCTGAAAGGGTCATTAGGCCGAAAGGGTCATTTGGCCAAAAGGGTCACTAGACCGAAAGGGTCATTAGGCCGAAAGGGTAATTTGGCCGAAAGGGTCATTTGGCCGAAAGGGTTATTTGGCCGAAAGGGTCATTTGACCGGAAGGGCCATAAGGCCGAAAGGGTCATTTGGGTCATTAGGCCGAAAAGATCATTTTGCTGAAAGGGTCGTTTGGCCGAAAGGGTCATTTGGCCGAATTGGACATACTCCAATCGCTCCAGTCCATATTCTTGGCAGATATTGGCTTCTTCCGCGAATTGCAATCACGATATCCCATAACGTTCCGAACTGTTCACGGACGTTGGAGTTCATACACTGCGGCAAACCATGCCGGGAAATTAGCAGGAAAAACATATTTTCGCCTACATCTTCTTCTTCTTCTTCTTATTGGCATTACATCCCCCATTGGGATATGGCCGCCTCGCAGCTTAGTGATTATTAAGCAATTCCACTGTTATTAACTGCGACGTTTCTAAGCCAAGTTACCAAGTTATTAATTTATAGAGTTTTGATAATTTTGTATTTTTTTATTCAAGACTTTGTTTTATGCATTAAAGCATAGCGATCAGTAAATCATGGCCTTTAAAATCCTGCCCTCTACAACCACCACAATGAATGAAATGGTATGGGACAAAGGACAAAACGTCGAGTGAACTCATTTTAAAAATCCTCTATGTAATCTACCTGTTCGAAACAAAATGTCAAATACACTGGATTCTGTTTTTACACGATTTACATTTTCCCAATTTTGCACTCATCCTTCATGTTGATCGAATATTAATTACCAAGGGATTTTCCTTTGAATTGTTTAAGATTTTTAGAAACATGTTGCAAAGATTTTGGCTGCAAATTGAAGTTACACGATCGAATTACGAGCGAAAAAAAATCGTGTAAAAACAGAATCCTGTGTAATATGTTAAGAATATGCTTCTTAACTTAAATCTAGTGTGTACAGATTCAGAAGCCTCCATTTGAGAGACATGAAGGTTTTTTTTACGAAAAGCTCACTTGCTTTGTTGTAAGATTGGAAGCATCCTTTTTCGTTTCTCGGAAGCCTCCTTCCAAGTAGCTTGGCAGAAGACACCTTTCAAGAGACTGAAGCCTACTTTCAAGAGGCCCGGAAGCCTCCTTTCAAATGGCTTGGAAGTCTTCCTTAAAGAGGCTCTCCTTTCAAGAGGCTTGGTACCATACTTTCAAAAGGTACCAAACTTTCAGAAGCGTCATGTCAAGATACTCAGAAGTCGAGTGGTTCGAAAGCCGTCATTCAAGAGGCTCGTATCGTAAACCTTCTTTCAAAAGGCTCAGAAACCTCTTTTAAAGTGTTTCGGATGCCTCCTTTCAAGAGGCTTGGAGGCCTTCTTTTAAAATGCTCGGAAAGCTCATTTCAAGAGGGTCGAAAGCCTCCTTTTAATGGGCTCGGAACGCTCCTTTAAATGGTTTGGAAGCTTCCTTAAAAAGGCTCGAAAGCCTCCTATTCAGAGTCTCGGAATTCTGGCATGGCTTGGCTTTCAAGAGGCTTGGAACCATACTTTCAAAAGGCTCAGAAGCGTTCTCTTTCAAGATATTCAGAAGCCGCCTTTCAAGTGGGTCGGAACGTTCCTTGAAATGGCTCGGAAGGTCTTTAAAGAGGTTCAAAAGTCTCCTTTCAAAAGTCTCCTTTCCAGAAGCCCGGAAGCCTACTTTCAAGAGCCTCGGAAGCCTCTCTTTAAGGGCCATGGAAATATTTTTCCAAGAAGCTTGGAAACATATTTTCAAATTGCTCAGAGGCGTCCTTTCAAGACGCTCAGAAGCCTCTTTTTAAGTAGCTCAAAAACCACTTTTCAAGAGGCTCGGAAGCCTTACTTTAAGAGCCTTCTTTTCAAGAGGCGCGGAATCGTGCTTTCAAGATGCTTGGAAAGCCCAATAGTCAAAACAGTTCTGTAGGAAGCTCGATGCTGAACTTAATTTGAATTAGGAATTTTCACGGAAAGTGAAAGTTTCAGGCAACTTAATGGAAAGCCATATATTACTTTAGTTTTCTGGTCCATGTTTCATATATCTTATGAGTTGAAAAAAGAATGTTTTATAGCCTTTTCAGATTGAGCTATTTATGATGAAACAAATTAAGTTGATATCGAATTTACCTCGATGCGTTCACACTACAATGAACTAATATCATTTGACGTTTCCATTTGACGCGCGCTATTGAGCCTGCATACTGTCATGACCGGTGAAAAGTTTGTCTCTGATTGTAAATATTCGCGTACATCATTAAACTTTTATAAATAACAATGACGAGAAGTGTTAACTCTACTAAATTAGTAAAAGTTATAATGTGCTGTGGCAGAAAATTGACCGGTAATGTGTATCGGGCAATGTCGATGACGATGTCACGATACAAAAGAAAAGACAGTTGCATATACGAAACATAATGAACCTGCAAAATAAATCCGTTGCGCTTCTGCATCTGATCAAGCGAAGCTCCCGGCACCGTACGATTTGGACAAGGGTAAGTAAATACCTATGAAAAGTTGATTAGATCATAAGTTAATAAAAAAAATGAATTTAAAATAGATACGTTCCGGTAAATTTTTTGAAGAAGATGCTGAAAAAAATGGAGAGAAGTTCTTTAAAGAGAATTTCAGGATGAACCGAAAGTGTTTTGACACATTATGTGGTATGCTACGAGGAATTGCAAAACAGGACACTATACTGCGGAAGTGCATTCCTCTGCAAAAAAGAGTGGGCATTGCACTGTACGCATTAGGATCGTCAGCCGAATATCGCACCATATCAAATTTATTCGGAGGGCAAATCAACAATTTGCGAGATTATGCAGGAGTTCTGCACCGAAGTATGGCGAGTTTTGCGGCCTACTTATATGGATTCATTCCCGCTGCAGAAGAATCAGATTGAAGAGTGCCTCAAAGGATTTGGACAAATTGGCTTCCCGCAATGCTATGGCGCAATTGGTAACAAAAGTCTTTTTGTACCTAAATTCATTGCAATATTTCTATTATAATTCACTACCTTTTCCATTTTTAAGATGGATGTCATATAGAAATTCAGCCAAAGAATGATGAAGCTATTGATTACCACAACTACAAAGGGTGGTATTCTATGGTTCTGTTTGCGAGTGTTGACTACAGGTAACTATTAGGTACCGGCCAGAGTAAACGCGACGGCGCGATGCAACGCGATTCGACAGTGCAATTTGACAGTTCTTTGATAATAATTGTTATTATTCTTTTGCATGAGTCGCGTCGCGTCGCATCGCACGTCGCGTTTACTCTGGCTGCCACCTTACTTTGAATTAGCATGACTTATTTAGCCGGCATTTGTAAATCTTTCCTAGTTTATAGTGTTATGGATGGTGTTTCCGGCAGGGTCCCATTCCTGGAACAGGTTCAAACACCAAAGATAGGAACATTATTTTGAATAAACTTCTCCGTAATCTGGTGTGCTCACTCGCGAATTTTCGATGCAGCTAGTTGAAATTGAACCAAGAGATGCACAAAACCACAGAGTCATCTACTGATATGAATTTTATGATAATAATAGTTTTCTACCTTTCTAGTATTTAAATACTATTTCCGCTAGTTAATTCTTGATTTTTCGTTTTCGTGCAATACTGGCACAACCCAAAAATTTTCGTTTTTGACGTTTTGATGGTAATGGTCAAAAAATGGTTCAAAGTTTCACCTGACAAAAACTCACAATACAAGTTGAAATTTACAAAAGTTATGCGTATTTCAAAATTAACATTTTTTTAAAAAGTTCATATAAATCTATGAATTTGTTGTTTTTTCAAGATTTTCTTACTGAAACATACAAAACTAATCCATACATCAACACATGCAGACAAATCCGTGGAACTCTAAATAATCATAAAAATATAAAAGTTTCTTTTTTGAGTAAAAAATTTAAAACTTGGTTTCTGAAAATTTCTCTAAATAATCTCATGTTTACGAAAGTGAAGTAAAATTTACCTAACTGTTTATTAGTTTCTGCTCAAAATTAAGTATATTTTACTTAATATTAGGTTTAAATTAAAAATTATTAGTTTTGGGTTCCACACTAGGCTCCTGATTTGAGTGAAAAGTACCAAAAATACTAACCGTGTAATTTACACTAATCAATCTTTAACTATTTGTAGGTTTAGATTCCAGTACATTAGCGTGGGAAGCCCAGGCGTTGCAATGATTCCAAAATATTCGAAAGTTCGAAGCTTAAAAGAGAGCTACAAAATCCAATTTTAAAGGATTATACTAAAAAAATGTGTGGAATTGATGTTCCTGTTCTACTGATTGGAGATTCTGCTTTCCGTTTGTCAGAACTAGTTATGAAGCCTTATTCATTCCATGCAGATGCCTCCGATAAGGAAAAAACTTTCAACTATACACTGTCAAAGGCCAGAAGGGTTGTAGAGAATGCGTTTGGCCATCTAAAGGCACGATTTCGACGAATTGGAAAAGGATTGGATAACAAGATTGATAAAGCAGCACTCGTTATACAGTGCTGTTGTGTTTTGCATAATTTTCTCAACCATAACAATGATACCATAAAGAAGAATTGGATTCAACACATGCAAGAATATGAACGTACACGACGGCAAATACCGGACGAAATTAATACAATCACGGAATCAAATTGCACTGCGATAGCGATTAGAGAGGCAATTGCCAATTATTTAGGTAAATAATAAAATAATATTAAAACATACTTCGCTTCAAGCAATACATTGATGTTCGTTTTTGCCTTTCTCGTACACTAAGTGTACGTAAAGGCTATAATACTGCTTCAAAAACAAAATTTTGATAGGAGGCCCGGAGGGCCGATTCTTATATACCGATCGACTCAGCTCGACGAATTGAGGTGATGTCTGTATGTGTGGATGTATGTGTGTGTGTGTATGTGTGTATGTGTGTATGTGTGTATGTGTACAAATTTTGTAGACACACTTTTTTGAACTTCCCATTGTCCGATTTGCTCGCAACAAGTTGCAGTCGACGCGGAATTCAGTCCCATTGTTTGCTATTGAAAATTAGATCAATAGCTCATCGCAATCTGGAGTTATGGCCAAAAAACTGTTTTTGCGTATAAAAAAATAGCAAAATGTTCTATACTGAATTTTCCTAGATTCGAACTGCTGACTTTCGAGGTGGAAAGCGCTTACTATACCACAAAACCATCGGGACACACATGGTATGAGTAAATATAAGTTGTACAGTATTCATCAAATTGGTATACGTTCATTTCTTTTCAAAGCCACAGAGTTCACTCTGCTAGGGTAACGGTACCAATATTGGAAGTATTATTGAATCAATGAAAGAAAATATATTTGATAAAATCAATAGTGGTTCTAAATTGATAGTTTTAATGCATTAACTGATAGACAAACTTTGAATTTGCTAGACATGAAATTGGATTCATTTCGCCTTGATAATTAATCTAAATTTCTTGGAGGTAAAATGAGCTCCACTATACTGCCGTCGCAAGCATAATCGTCCAATATTGATTTTGCATGGAAGAAAATATGGAACAGTTACGCTTGCGGCGGCAGTATAAAGGTAGGAAAGCCAAATTAGTGGAGGAAATTATTGTTTCCAATTAGTTTTCATAATGGCATAATTACAACGTGTCGTATCAGTTAAGAAATGCAATGATGGACAATATTATTAAGAACCCATTGTCTTCACTGAGGGCATGATCGCCATATAAGTGTTTATTTGGATAACTTTTAACGAAGAGAAAACTGTTCAATAATTAATAACGTTTCTCTTTACTAAACGTAATCAGGCCCATTTTTTCTATTATTTTGCTATCATGCGCTCGCATACCCTATATACGAGTGAACTTCTCACGTGGCAGCTATTTTTGTGGCGTTCAATCAGCGTATGGGAGCACAGCTGGTGTACGTGAGGACGCTATGCAAGCACATTTCGGCGGGAGCGAACGGCACTGCATTCACTTCAGTCGCTTGCCGTCGGATGAATATCGCAGAAGGAAGCATCACCAACACACCGCTTTGGCCCTGACGGAAGCGAGTAAACAAAATGGTGGGCGGGTGATGCTTTTTTATTTCACCCGGTAAGGGATATAAGGCGTCAATTTTAAAATAATTGTTAAAACGTTAAAACACATTTTAGCCGAAAATAGCCAGATTTTTCGGGTTCGAAATTTAATTTACTTTTAGATTGGCAACATGAAAGTCTAATTATTCCGATTAAAAACATGTGTAAATATGTAGCCTAACATATAGGTGAAGATTTCGGCTATCTGTTGCTGGTGTTGGATTGCGTGGGAGTGCTCTCGGCTCTCAGATTTGACAAATCGATGTTTTAATCTTTAACGCAGAGAATTCGTTTTAAAAATTTGGTATTGAGTTATAGAAAAGAAAAATTGTTTATAAATATGTTTTCGAAAAAAAAAGAGAATCGAACGAGCGTCGAACATAGACTCTCTGAGTGAGAGCCTAGAACGATATTCCTCTACTAGCTTTACTTCTTGAAAGAGCGGTGATCGAAGTATAACAGCTTATACGCAATTTGCACTGATCATCGTCTGCTTGTGCATTCGTGTGGCAACGCACCGGATGCTGTGTTTAGGTTCCGCGGCATATTTAAATCATCTGACGTTGAAAAACATATACGATTGAGTCTACGTTATGTGCGCTTTTGTGTCAATTCATTCAGATATGTCACCTATTATTCATGGTGTTTTGATGTGCAGGGAAGCAACATCAATTTCAACGTTTAATTTGAATCCTCTGTAATGCAGTCTTCCTGGCGTTACAGCAAATAATCTATATTGGCACAGTATATGTAGAACATGGCTTTTCTAACAATTAGTTTGTAAATAAAGCAATTTATTTTAGTAAATGGTATTGATTTTCTACAAATATTAACTTACTATATTCCGACCTATTCGCTTGCATATCTTCTGTGTGGTTTTGATAGTTAATTAATTCATGCTATACATAAGTCCTAAATCTTGGACTTCGCTAGACCAATTAATTGGAACCCCATTCATAGTGATAACATATATGTTTGAAGTTTTCAAATATCACTCGGATTATGTGGGAGAAGCTGAGTTTCGGAAAGATTCGGAGAAAATATTCCATTCTTGCAAGTCAACGGAAAATGTATCCAAACTTTTCTACAATCCAAGCATGTTTTGGATCATGTAGTAATCTAAGTTCAATCATTTAGTTTGTCGATGACTCATCCGGAGGTTAAATTTCAAAACGTGTTTTATGGTGGATTTCTGGTGCGAAAATTTTTCGACAGCTCTGTCCTACAGTTTGTTGTTTTAATTTAACTAATAATCGATTTAAAGCACTAGTTTGTAATAACTTATACTGAATGATAACAATTTTTTTTATTAGTTTTTATTAGTCAGTATAAGTTACTGCAACTAGCGCTATCATTTTGTTATTAGTGCAAAAGAAACAACAATAAGGCAGAGTTGTATAAACCTTCGCACTAGAAATGGTGGACATCTCGTTTGAAATTCAACTTTTGGAATGAGTTATTGACAAACTACTAAATGTACAGGTTTGATAATTAATAAATTAATTAAGTATAATATTAGGTATGCAATCAGTATGATATAAAGTATTACACATTATTGGCCCAAGTATGCTGATTTAGGTAACACCAGCTCTGTCACGAGTAATCTATCAGATTGTGTACATGGATAGTTTACCTGTATGGAGTGAACTGATAAATAATTTTGGATCTTTTGGATTTTGGATACAAAAGCAAATTAAAATTAATTAGTTCTAATTCAACCTTCGTACCATCACTGTGAAATGCTCTCCATATGAAAAAAAGCAATCATAGTTGAATTATCTTCAGATTTTATAAGGTCGGATCTAATTCGTTAATTTTAGTTGAAAAGTGGTTGAATGTCAATGACAAAAACGAAGCTGCTATCAGCAAAAAATGAATTCTTACCAATATGAAGAATCATACTATTCAAAACAATAATTAAAAGGCTAGCTTATTGATTGGGTGACAGAAGCCTAAGCTGGATTCTGACTTCAAACTGGGAAGCACTCGAATGTTTGCCAACTGGAAACATTTTTTGTTCTATATCCCGGGATTTTTTTTGTAATACTAAAATAAATGCTAATACTAAAATAAAACGTCACTGCATTCGCTTCAGTCGCTTGCCGTTGGATGAATATTGCAGAAGGAAGCATCACCAACACGCCCCATTGGCCCATCACCCCGGCAAGGGTGAAGGGCGTCAATTTTAAAATGATTGTTAAAATGTTAAAACACATTTTAGCCGAAAATAGTTAGATTTTTCGGGTTTGAAAATTAATTTTCTTTTAGATCGGCAACATGAAAGTCTAATTATTTCGATTAAAAGACATGTGTAGATATGTAGTCTAACATATATATGTTATACTTCGGCTACCTAAATACTTCGGCTACCTGTTGGTGGTGTTGGATTGCGTGGGAGTGCTCTCGCCTCTCAGATTTGACGAATCGATGTTTTAATGTTAACGATGTTAAAAATGTGGTATTGAGTTATAGAAAATAAAAATTGTTTATAAATATGTTTTTGAAAAAAAATGAGAATCGAACGAGCGTCGAACACAGATTCTCTGAGTGAGAGGCTAGAACGTTACCCCTCAGCTATCTTTACTTCTTGGATGAGTGGTGATCGAAGTATAACAGGTTATATGCAATTTGCACTTATCATCGGCTGCTTGTGCATTCGTGCGGCAACGCACCTGGTGCTATGTTTTTAGGTTCCGTGGCATATTTAAATCATCTGACGTTGAAAAACATATACGATTGAGTTTACGTCATGTGCTTTTGTGTCAATTCATTCAAATATGTCACCTAATATTCATAATGTTTTGGTGTGCAGGGAAGCAACTTCAGAATCAATTTCAACATTTATTTTGAATCCACTATAATGCATTTTGCCTGGCGTTGCAGCAAATAATTCATATTGGCACAGTATATGTAAAACATGGCTGGTCTAACAATTAGTTTGTAAATAAAACAATTTATTTTAGTAAATGGTTTTGATTTTCTATAAATACTTACTATATTCGTACTTTTTCGCTTGCATACCTTCGGTGTGGTTTTTGATTGTTAATTAATTCATGCTATACTTAAGTCCCAAATCTTGGACTTCGCTAGACCAATTGGAACCCCATTCATAGTGACAACACATCTGTTTGAAGATTTCAATTAGCACTCGGATTATGTGGGAGAAGCTGAGATTCGATAGGATTTGAAGAAAAATTTTCTTTTTGGCAAGTCAATGGAAAATGTATCCAAACTTTTCTACAATCCAAGCATGTTTTGGATCATGTAGTAATCTAAGTTCGATCATTTAGTTTGTCGATTACTCATTACATGAGAAAGGCAAAACGTGTTTTATGGTGGACTTCTGGTGCGAATATTTTTCGACATTTATCCTCTGGAATGAGTTATTGACAAACTACTAAATTATCAAACCTATATTACTAAATGATCGAAAACATCCTTGCTATATTCCATAACAAATTACTCAAGGCAATCAACGATTTTTGATTTCCTGATAGAATAATATCAGGTATGCAATCAGTATGATATAAAGTATTAGACATTATTGGCCCAAGTATGCTGATTTCGGTAACACCAGCTCTGTCACGAGTAATCTATCAGATTTTGTACAGTGATAGTTTACCTGTCTGATCTGATAAATAATTTTAGATCAGTTCATTATAATATATACAAAAACAAATTAATATGAATCAATTTTAATAAAACCTTCCGTTAATCACTCCGAAATGCTCTCCATATGAAGAAAAGCAACCATAGTAGAATTCCCTTCAAATTTTATTAGGTCGGATCAAATTCGTAAATCTTAGTTAAAAGTGGTTGAATGTCAATGACAAAAACTGAACTGCTATCAGTAAAAAATGAATTCTTATCTATATGAAGAATCATACTATTCAAAACAATAATTTTAAAAAGGCTAACTTATTGATGGGTGCCAGAAGCCTAAGCTGGATTCTGACTTCAAAACAAGAAACACTCGAAAGTTTGTCAAATGATCAACATTATGAATCATATATCCAAAACTATGGATCATATTACGAAGTTTTGGATTGGATCATAATCACGATAAAAATTGCGCAAAATTGTATTTTTATGGATCAAAATGTAGTTTTCTATGGATCATTTTCCAAATGGATGATGGGAAAATAGCAGGAATGATATTGTTTTTCTTGATCATGTTTAAAGGTACATACTTATTTTCCAATTATTTGGTTTATTTTTTAGCTTAGTTATGTTTAGTTATGGATCTTAAAATTAATCTTTATGGATACGCCTGAGCTATTTTTTGGATTTAAGGTAGCGTTTTATGGAACATTCAGATGGAACATTCAGATGTGAACATTCATTTTTCTGGATCGTTTTTGTGCATTTAACGGTACAAAGTAAGGCTGCCATAAACAAATGTGAAAAATATGTTTGTCAACCCTTTTGAACGAGCGAGAAAGGCATCATCACCGCTAGGTGGTTTAATCAGGGTTTTTTTTATTATTTATCATTATTTAATTGTATTAGAACATAAGATTGTTCCTCTTTTATTCTGAGCACATTTATACATAAATGCTTTCTAATATTTCTCTTATATTATTCAGATCCATAAAATAATTTTATTTTAAGTTAACATCTGGTATTCAAAATGTTTAATGCTATTTATATTTCTTTCGCAGCACTGAAATCTAACATCGATACTCAGGAACCATTGCGTGAACATGATGAGCAAGTTTTATGAAATATTAATAGCTTTTGAATATAAAAAAAACCTGACAAGTATAACTACTTTCATTCCTTTAATTAAGGCATTACTTTCTTTTGTTATAGCCGAAATACGAATTCGAAGGGATAAACACCAGGTTCGAAAATAATACTGAGAATTCGTTTCATTTAAAATTTTATCAAAAAACTATAGTTTTACTTCGACAGAAAATGAATTAATGCCCCATTCAGTTCTTTTGAATTGTCAGCCATATCTTCAAGTATTTCATTCCTTTCGCGTTCCATCTGTAATACGTCTTCGTCAGCATTTCTCAAACGATCGAGTTCAAATTCTATGCGAGCATTAGTTCTCTTAAATTCATCCATCAAATCAGCATGCAGACTTTTATTTCTTCATAATTTTGAAGGCGGGCGCTCAGGCTGCGAAGGGGAAACTAGCTTGAGCTTGAGCTTGAGCTTGATTGACTGCGTTTCAGAAGTTGCTACTCCATTATGACCAGATCAGCTGTTCTTGCACAGGAACCAACAGATGTTTGCTTGGGACTAGCACACATCTTCAATGTACAAGTACTGGTGATCTCATTTGTTAGGTCATACTGGCGCCTGTCACGTTAGAATGCAAGTCAATGTAGGGAAGGGGGAGGAAATGATGATGCAATCACTCGCCCACTGCAAGCCGAATATACCTCTGCACTTGCCACGAGTTCATGCGGAATTTGTTGGAATTTTTGGGTTAGGTTGGAGAGGCAGAGGTCCGTCTTGGTTAACGAGCTGCCAATGTGATAGATAGGAGAAGGTAACTGATGGAATTTCTAATTGGATGTAGGAAACGAGCTCTATAGTTCATTTCCAATTCTAGCAGATTACTGTTAGAATACTCAAGTTGAAGGTATAGGAATAGTAATGGAAACGGTATGGAAGTCCATTTCCAGTTCTAGCGATTGCTAGAACATGAGAAATAAAGAGAAAGATACAAAGTAGGAGAATGGAACTTGATCCCACGACCTCCTGCGTATGAGGCAGAAGCAGTAGCCATATGACTACCAAGCCCGCTCAGGCTGCGAAGGGAAACTAGCGGAGAAATACTCTCTTGTGTTTCTGTGATCTCTTGTACTTCCGTGACCTCTTGCGTTGCTGTATACGACGGCTGAATGTACGGGAACGCAGGATCTTCCTCAAGATATTCTACGAAAAAGTCTGTAAAATAAAATCATCATTGGTAATTAAAAAAAGCGTCGAAATGAAATAATAAAAATAATAAAATAATAAAATAATAAAAAATAATAAAATGTTGTCATAAAGGATAACAATGAAGATTCACATTTGCACCAGTAAGTAGACCGATTTGAGTAAAGAGTATTTACTTAGTTTTATTCATATGTGATGTGTCAAATGGGGGTGAAATGGGTTATTGTAAATATTTATTCTAATAAGTTTTGAAGCACGTATTTTCTGAATGATCTTAATTTTAATATTTTGGCAAACTATGCTGTTCAACTTTGCGAACCATACATGATACCATATAAGCCATTTTACGAGACAGATTCGATCAGCTGATCGAAATTTTGAGTGGACGGCTCGGTCTTTGTTTTGGTAAATTTGCATGCAAACCATTATCAATTCGTCATCATCATCATCATTTCATTCCATTTTCGCAAATGTTCCTTGTAAAATGTAAATATTAGTGTTAGGTCTCCTGTCATTCGAGCTTTCTATAAAATGGCTTATTCCAAAATTTATTACTATGATTGTGGTAGAGGTTTAATTGAAAAGTTTTATGCATTTAGATGACACTTGATATAATTTAAAATTATGTCATCACTGCTTGAAGAGCGATTAAAACATTTTCCAAAAATCTAATTAAATCGACCACATTACTTAGAGGCCTTATCAAGGCCTCCAACATTACTATTTGCACAATGAAGTATTTCTTTTAACCAGTATACATTTTAACCATAATATCCTGAACTGCCCATAGTTCGTAATGTTTTGCTCTTTCACATCCAAGCAAAAACTCAATACCAAATTCTCAAATCGACTTATCTGCTTTTGTAAACGACTATTCAAACGTCGGTTTGACCCATCTGATAGCACTTCCACGCAAACCAACACCATCAACAGGTAGCAGAAGCCTTCACCTTCGTAATGATGGTGTTGGTTTGCGTGAAAATGCTATCAAATTCGTCAAATCGACGTTTGAATCTTTGTTTACAAAAACCAGATAAGTTGTTTTGAAAATTTGGTATTGAACTATTCAATATTGGTGTCTTGCAGTAGTTGGTGTCGAAGTCAGTGTGGGAATCAAAGGTTTAGTTCCATTTTCATCGTGCTCCATTTTCCCGCGATTCAAGTGCCTACTGAAACCGGCTACCGCCTACCGATAAGCGGAGCTCTCGAAGGAAGGGATCGACAGAATCTTCCCGACTAGTGTATTGGAGGAACCAATGATAGTCGATGCAAATTCCATGGAAGGAGTTTCTTACATGCACGAATCAGAATCAGATGGAAGATCGAATAACAACAGCTAGGAGCTCGCCAGGACGGCGTCTCGACTATTCGTCGGATTAACTTATGGTAAATGTAGTATTTCTTAGTAAAATGTTATTGCTCATACCTGTATGTATGTTTTTTCTGCATAATCAGGACTAAGGATAAGAACCTCTTCAACCAACAGCACATGAAGGAGATGAGCAAATTCGTGTATCAGATTCTGTCGACTTCCGGTGGTATTGCCTGCTATGAAGGGCCTGCATGAAGCATACAATGATACATAAGCCAGCATATTCAGTGTTTCAGGAACCACTATTTTCAATTAAAACTGTTTTCAAAACAAAATTATTTAACTTTCATTTTTAACAGTGTCCTTTTCTCGATTTGACAGTAATTCTGAAAATTTCTAACTATTAATCGCAAAGGGTTTTGCTACAAAGGGTTTAAACCGACAATTGGTTAGCTGTTGGTCTGAACATGTGCAACTCTGTACGAAAAAGAACCAATGAATCTTTAATTTCACCAATGGTTTTCTTAATAAGACCAATGATTTTTTTTTGTATGCACTGCGAAGATATAATTCTTTAGGTCGTCTCTCTTTTCGTTAAACTACAGCAAATTAAAGCTATTTCAACAAGTTCTTATACTGTAGAATGTTAGATAATGATTATATCTCAATTGGAGATGCATAACCAATCTAGAAAAAAAAAATGTGAACAGTTTGGAGAACCTAGAACATCTGGTTTGGGTACAGCTGAGTTGCAAATCGTACGTCTGAGTTTTTAGGATTAGCATGGACATGACGGGTTTCCATTGTCACGGGATTCCGTAGTTTTATTCGTCAGAATAAACATATCATCTATCAGCAGTAGAGAAACCACTTAGGAGTCGCTTTAGAAGTCCAGAAGGAAAATATCGTCAGCATAAGTATTTTCAACGCTCTACTAGTGTTGACACATTTTTGTGTCTATAAATGTTGCGTAATCCGTAAAATAATTGTGAAACCCGGTCAAACAACGCATGAGAATCACAAATACAAATAGGTAAACGCCGATTTTTTTATTTTATCGGTGCTCATAAAAATGCTCGCATATTTCCGATGATATTCAATGCCCGGCTTTTTACCGGATCTCCCGGTTCATTGGTCACCTTGAACTGATACTGTGAAGTTTGATAGTTTCTGCAAAAGGTCATACAATTTATTTGTATACATTTTTGGATTCTCGATCCCCTGGACCCATCCTGTGTGCCTCTTAGTGCTTATAACAAACTCATGACTTGTGACATAAAACCACTCCTATTAATCTCGCTATTACTAATTGTTCAAAAACATAAAGTTAAAAGCCGGCCAAGTTTCAGTGTAAATTTGAAGCCACAAAGACGTAATAGTGGTATTTACATACAGTCGTAAAATAATTTGTGAATGTTCATGTAGACCGAGAAACATTATCGTCACATCTTGTAATTCCAGCATTGAGTATTTGATCAAAAAGCTCAATGCTTGCATTCTACAGAAAGTGTTGAAAAATTGTTCAAAGATTGTTTTTTTCTTTCTTTTTTGCAAACTGTGAACGATTTGCTGAAAAGGCTATTTAAACGCAAATGTTTATATCTACACTGACTGACTACTGGTGTGGCTGATCGTTTCTGTTAAACTGACTTAAGCGATAGTGCAACAAACTCCATACGGAATCGGCAAATGATTCAACAAACTTATGGTGTAAAATTTATACCAGCAGGAACTTTTATGGGAAACTCTCACCACTTTTAAAATCATCCACATTTAACATAACTGAATAGCACTTATAAATAATTCTGTTCACCATCAGCAGTAGTTCGCAATCAATATTTTCACTTTACCTTCATCAATAATACTGTCGACGACCACAGAGTTGACATTATGTATCCGAAAACTTCCGAGGATACCATTCACTCGGTCGAATAGCGACCACTCCGAAGGCGATCCACCCGATGGTCCAACTGCAGCCTTTTCTTTCCTATTCGTATAGAAACAAGTGTATAGATGGTGTAGATAAATAAATTTCAAAGAAAATCATATTACCTATAACGTGCGGTCATATTATGGATCCTTGTCTTTATGTCTGTTGCCGAAACATGATAGCCATGATCATTGAAACTTTGCCGCATTTCTTCGAAAATATGGCTGTTTTTACGCGTCCCACGAAGAGCACCAATCTTGTCCGCCCACAGTTCAAAGAGCAGGTCAATTTGCGCGGCCGACCAGAAGCAGCGTTTTTTCACTTTGTTGCGCTTAGATGGACCCGAGGATGGACCGGCATCGGATTTATCCATTATGAAGTTAAAGTTGGAAAAATAATTTCACAAAACTTTGTACATACGAAACGTGAGAAACTGACACTGAAACTGACAACAAAGCTTGTGACAGTTATCTTGACAGAACCTAAGTTTTCCGTGCAGCCAGCCAGAAAATTAGTCTTTTATTCGTAATTATCAACTTGATTTATGTTTTTGAGATGCTATATGATGACAGTTCGAAATGTATGAAATATTAAGTAAAAAACAACCAATTTATTACGAAACGCCAATTATGATATGTTTAATAGCATAATCTAAACAGGCTATTAGTAGACCGCGCGCAAATTTTTTTCGCTGTTACATTTTTACCGTTTTGGCTGATGCTTAGAAACTATTTAAAAATGAATGCCAATTTGTATACGCTTTATGTTTTTCAATAGTCGTGGTATGCTGTTTTAGTGAAAAATTAAATTATTGCTGAAGACCATCCATCCAGTTCGTCATAATGCGTCGCATTTGAATTCAAGATTCGCAGGCGCAACACGGATGGAGCGTGCACAGTTTCAACTAGGGTGGTCGGTATTGACCATTTTTGTCAAATACCGGTTTTCGGTATTTGATGGAGTCAATACCGGTAATACCGGTAGAATACCGGTTTTTGTGAAAATTTCAGGTAGTAAAAGAAAAACTTTTGATTTGGACTTCTGGATGAAAAACAATATTTGTTGACAAACTTCAAATGTTAAAATCATTGCTTGTTGAGCTGGGCAAAGCGAAACTTAAGTAGACATTACATACTGAGCGACTCATCTCCCAATCCGCATTGGATTTTGTTAGCAATGTTGCCAACTACTGAGAATGCCCTCTCTGGTTCAACCGAAGTAGGACGAATGGTTCCAAGACCTTCGAAAATCAGTGTTCAATACTTACCCATAATCCCTTCCGATTCATAATAGGAAGATTCCTTACGGATTGTATGCAAGGATCACGGCGTCAACGTATTTGCCACCAGCAACGCAAGTGTTTTGCTTTGCTACAGTCTCTTCACAAGTTGTTCTAAAACCAGAAAAATATTCATAGAGGCATCTTCTTCGTACCGATCGTCAGGTATGATCGTTGTCTCAGTTTCAACGATCGCATCAGGAATGATTAGACGCTTCAAGATCCCATACGCATGGTTAATCAAAGTAGCTCTGGATGCCTTGAAGAAAATGCCAAAATCGTTTCTGATTAATTGCTTTACGGAAGAATTATTCAAAAAAGCAAAAAGATCGGCGTATTTGCATCGTTTCTCTTGGATTCATTATATAAAAGCATCGAAATAGTGGCGGAAATATCTGTGGCTTGATTTGATAATAGTTCCAACGTAAATTGGAACGCCACGTCGGCTTCATATAGAGTGCAAAACTCACAGAGCAGTAGTTCCACAACAGCTTGAACATGTTCGAGGCTTGAATTATTTCAGCGTGCCTTGGCATCAGCCACTAATTCAAATTCTTTTCCGAATTCAGGACGGACATATTTTTGCAGAAAAACGTTTTCCATAGGTGATCTACGGAAGAGAAAAACTACTTCTCGTACCGTTTTCAAAATTTCATACATTGCGAGAAAATTCTGGACGATATCAACAATGTTCATTGAAGAAAAAGTCAGATTTTTTAAACTGACAGCAAAACTTTCAATACCGAAAATACCGGTATTTTCCGTCTCTAATACCGGTATTTTCGGTACCCAAAATTGGCCGGTAATACCGGTATTACCGGTTTCGGTACTACCGGTTAGACCACCCTAGTTTCAACGCAAGTGTACAAATTTGGTGAGATAGTTTCACAATGGATCTATTTATCTTTCATCTTACCAATTGAAAAGTGTTCTAATTATATAATTTCTTAACTAAATACGCGCTGGATTAGAGAATCCGGAAGTTTGTTTATGGATCCATTATCCAATTGACAATGGTAGCATAAACAGGCCCTCCTTAGCCGTGCGGTAAGATGCGCGGCTACAAAGCAAGACCATGCTGAGGGTGGCTGGATTCGATTCCCGGTGCCGGTCTAGACAATTTTCGGTTTGGCATAAAAGTATCATCGTGTTAGCCTCATGATATACGAATGCAGAAATGGTAACTAACTAGGCTTAGAAACCTCGCAGTTAATAACTGTGGAAGTGCTTAATGAACACTAAGCTGCGAGGCGGCTCTGTCCCAGTGTGGGGAAAGTTGCTCATATAGCATAATGAATTACTGAAAAAGTTTGAAGACAAAAGTGTTATCTCCCATATTCACCCTATCATAATAAAATGAGTGGAAGACAAATGAGCTTGTTTCTCATTTCTGAGTAACAGTGAAATTTCACTTGGTGTTTATTATGAAAACGCAATATCCAATTGATTTGAAAGCATCAAAGTAGGCTTGATATGATCAACAACGGAGAGCCACCAAAATATCAATAGAAGCAATCCTGATATTTCGCCAGCATGTCAAAGACATATGGTCATTCATCGAGGCATTCCAGCTGGAATCCAAAAGAATTCACAATGGACTCCTCTTGGTTTTGTTTAGGGATGCCCTTGAGAATCTGTGGGAGATACCCTTCATAATCCATGGAGAATTTGCTTCAGAATCTCTCGTTGATTTGCTTCGGAATTCCTTCGGAAACGTTCGAAAATTTGTTTCGGAATCGTTCGGAGATTTGCTTCGGAATTCAGAATACTTCGACGATTTGCTCCGGAATCCTTGGACGTAATGCTTCGGATTCATTGGACGAGTTTCTTCGGAATACATCGACGGTTTGTTTCGGAGTTTCCCGAAGATTTAGTTCGGACACCCTCGACGATTCACTTCAGAATCGTTTGACGATTTGCTTCGAAATCCCTCAACGATTTGCTTCAAAATCCCTGGAGGATTCCCTGCGAAATCGTTGGAGGATTATTTTCGGAATCCCTGGAGGATTATTTCGAAGTCCCTCCCAACGATTTGCTTCAGGATCACTCGACAGATTGCTTTGGAATCCTTTTACGATTTGCTTCTATATCCCTGAAACATTCACGTTTTGACTTCATGGAGGATTTCCAACGGAATCTCTGGAACATTTCCGTTGGAACACCTGGAACATTCCCGCCGGAATTCATGGAGGATTCCATTCGGAATCTCTAGATGATTCTCATTGGAATCCCCCAAACATTTCCGTCGGAAATCCTGGATGATGGAGGATCCCCAGAAGATTCTCATTGAAATCCTTGAAACATTCCCGTCGGAATCCTTGGAACATTTTCTACGAAATCAAAAATATCCTCTGTCTACCGGTGGGAACCTGACGGCGATCCGTCACATATTGTCCTTTGAGTGTGCGGGACAAAGCCGAGATTTACTACACTTAGACGCAATAGCCATACGCTATTAATTTGAGTCCTTGTAGCAATCATGGGCACAGAAAGCACGTGCTTGAGAAAAGAGAATAAATTTGGATGAGTGTGATTGATCCGCAATTGCCTTAGGTGGCTGGACCGTATTTATCATATTATCACTAAGATAACTTAATGAGGTAATAAAATGTTCGAGAATTTTTGAAAGGAAGCTCAAAATATAGAAAATAGACGAAGGAGCTATAGCCCTCCTAGTTACGCCAATGTACATATTCAATCTTAACTAGTCATCATCGAGTCTAGCCCAAGAAATCCATGAACAAAATACTGACTGCAGTGTACTGCTCGTTGCATTATGACGTGTTTCACTTTTACAACATTTATGATTTGGTCTTTTTTAAGTGAGCAATAATTACCATGGCACGCCGATTTAAAATTAGATCTAATCGGTCGAAAATATCCATTATCAATCAGCAAACAAAATGCTAATAGAAAAATTAAAAACTATTCGAAGCTGACATAATGCTATCAGTTTGAATACGGTCTTATACATAAGTATACATATTGCATTTATTTATAAGCTGCACCAAGCATAACAAGCCGAGTCACAATAAAAGTGTAAATTAGCTAATCCACAATGCAAACTGCTCCCGAAGTTCCAGGAAATGAAATGAACTCGTTGTTTTGGGCTCTATTTACGATGATCCAACACTTGGATGGATGCATTTTTACGAAACGTGTTGACACAGAAAATATTGTCCTCCAACTAGGGCTGTAAATTGAAGCGTTCTGCTTATCAACTTTTGACAACCGCGGCCGCCGCGATGTTTCACGAAATGTGTGCATTTGACTGCCCAATGTGTGTTTCTAACAGTTTTTTTTCTTCTGATGAAGGGCAATTAGTTTTATGGCACACGTGAATCATGTTGGTCGTGTTTTCTGGGAAATTTTCGGGGGCGGCTTCATTTTAGTGATAATGATCGTTCCTGAGAAAATTAAGAGGAATGTAACGTGTAAACATTGCTTCGAGCAAAGACATGGAGGTTTTTTCATCGAAATGTGAGCGTGTCATCGGCATGGCAACATTCTAAATTTGATATTCAACAAGTTGATGGATATAGGTTCAAAGAAAATCATCTAAGGGAAGAGTTACATTTTACGTCTGACTGAAACAAATCGTCGCTAAATAGAAGAATACAGCACCAACTTTGTCGATTCTTTTCACTAAGTATTGCTTAAAACTTTCTAAAACTTAAAAATTTCACTAAGTATTGCCTAAAAATGAGGATAATAAATTTATATATTAGCACAACTTGCCTTTCTTTCTTCTGCTTTATGGGGATGGAAACTATAATATGAAGAACCAGGGCAGTAGCTCTACATTCGAAACAACAAGTACATTTATTGAATACGTTGTTTTGCGTATTGAATGCAGTTCCTTACTTACTGAGTAATTCTTCTAAATGGGAATTCTGGCTATCACCGAACTTATTGCTTATGGCAATTACTTCATTTCCAACTTCTAATTTAGAACTCTTCTACCACCTTCATTGAAGGTTTGGGTTGCTTATGCTTATTTTTGTAGCGAAAAACTCTTACCGTAAATCTAATCCGCCACCTCCGATACCAACTAGGCTATCCGTGGTCAACTTAAACCCAAACCCGAATTTCATGTTGCTAACAGTGTCTTAATTTGCTATTATGTACTCAGTTATTATCGCCTGCTGGAGGAATTTTTTACCCATAAAACGGGGAAAATTTGCATATATGCACCACTGATTTCCAACAAGTCACGTAATGCGTTTTTGTGGCTACCGACAGCCCAGTAGTGCCAGAAGCTACTGTGCGCTCAAAGTCCGAGGCACACGACGCAGCACCGAACCGACGATTTTCAAGACAAAGTGAGCCCTAATTTGCATCAATCTTAACCCTGTGGGGCAAAGGGGCAGTACACTGCACACACAATTATACGGTTTCGGTTTTCGGTTTTTGTGCCGATTTGGTTGTTTTGGCACAGGACGACGGCTACGGAGCAGCTGGTCAGCATAGAGCAGTGGCTCACAGCCTGATTGAGGCTGCCAAAGGTGGTTAGTTGGAGCAGTTTGTTTGTACAGAAAGGAGCACATGTTTCGGCTCCGAACGATTATACGGTGGGCACATTGCAGTTGTTATGGCTTCTGGAGTTTTCACGCATGTCCTGCCCCAGGTCGTCGTACTGATTGGCCAATGTTGTTAGTTTAACAAATTACTGGGCGTTTAGTCTTGTTTATAATACACTTTTATTCGGTTGTGTGTTTTGCTTACGACGGTGTTAACATCATCAGCAATGCTTTTGTATTTGGCTGTTACCCATCTGGATACCTGGTTGGCTACAGCGTCGATACAGCTATAACTGGCTTATTGTAGAGCTCCATAATCCACAGCCTTGGGCGATGTTCCATCCAATTACCCTGAACGTTTAGGGTACCCAGGCTTGGATCCCCTGCGTATAGCCAGCGTGTTCGTGACATTCTATGATAACACCGGCCTCTATCTGATTCTCTGTTCAATATTATTTTCGTTATGCTTTCTACCGACATTCAAACTGACCAGCAAACAGAAGTCTGCCGTATATTATATACGGTTCACAATATGTTCTTCTTTGTAATCTTGATGCAGCTCCCCGAGCTGCATACAAGTTACACATTGTAAGTGTTAGTTATGTTATGTGATGAGTGTTGCCAAGAAATTCGTGGAATGTTAGAGGGCCAGAAGCACCATCGTCGAGCAGCCATGAAGGGATGGCGTAATCGGGTGATGCACACACTTAGAAAAATTCGTGTAATTTTAAGTTCGATTGCATGCACATAAAAGGAGCGGCGCATATAACATACATTTAAGTCTGTTTTTAAAATTACATGACAGTGTGAAACCAAAAAAATACACGTCATGACGTAAAAGTCAACTTTTGAAGCTGTTGTACTTTCACATCATGACGTGTAAAGTAAATAAAACTTTTGTTGTTGTCTTCATTTTTTCACCCGAAAAATATAACAACCTACCTGGATCTGTAGCTGAGCATCCAATGATTTGCATTCGCATATCATTGTTTACTGCCTTAGTTGCCGTAACAGCGGTGACTCAAAGATTTGAGCGAACTTTGAAAAATTGTTTTATCAGAGCTTTGCCTTCCCTTCGCAGTCCGCACTACGGAAAGCCTCCTTAAACTCTTGACAACTTCCCTTTTCATTACATCACAGGATCTATGTTAGTACATGAAATTTATTACAGTATACAAAACAAATATCACATTTCTTTTGAACTTAAACTAATCACATCGCATGGATAAGCTTACACAATCATATGCAAGGAAAAAAAGCAATCCATCACACGGTATTTTTTTCATTTTCATTTTTTTCAGCATTCCGCCAGTAAACTGCTAAGAAAACTGAATAAATTCTACTTTTCGCCACGAAATAAAATAAACACTTATGATTTATTTAGTTTAGTTTATGTTTTCATGGGGAAATCACTTTTTTATAGCCACGGAAATCAAAATACCGAAACACACCGTCACCAAACCACAAGTTTTCGCCACTGACGTTCGATACCTACTGCATCAATCGATGTTATGATGGCACGCCACCAAATTCGTGTAAATTTACATCCTGTACATTCTAAATCAGCATCATTGCGAAACTGAATACTTGGTGTTGAGAGTACATCAAAGCATACGTAAATATAAATCTCATTTGTGTTCGCGTCGCAAAATATTCAAGTACAACTGAGATTCAGTCGTATGTAAATTTCATATTTTCTTAGTGTGCAATGATGCGTGGTGACTGACCTGAAAAAGGAGGTCATGACACTTGGATACGGGAAACGCATTTCGAAGTGAACGGATGAAAGATTGAAAGCTAGCGAAAGTTACCGAGTTTGAAAAAGTTGAAGTGAGAGAGTTTGTGGAAGAAGACCAGGCGTAGAGGACGTCAGAACCCCGCCGTTTTTATGGTTGAAAACCCCATCGAGAACCGCCATCGTACCCAGGTTCCATTGTCGGCCTGATTCGGCATTGTTCCGCCGATAGTCGATCGGCCATCTTATTGGCAGCGTAGCAAGGAGCGAGGGAGATCCCCAAGCCACCCCGGCGTTACCACCGGTAAGCCGCAGCGAGCCGAGTCGTCGGCAAAAGAAGGAAGAAAGTGTCAATCACCGACGCTACGTAGGCCGTTGAAGGGCGAAGGAAGTAAAGATTCCGTACCGAGGAAGAAAAAAGCCGCCGTCGCCGGCGTGAATGCCCTTGCAACGAAGGTTGAAGACAAGGAAGGACGGAAGGAGAGCTAGGTAGAGGACGAGGAAGGACGGAAGTTGAAAAAGGAAGAAGTGAAGTGGGGGAGTACTGCCAGGAAGAGGGGCCCCAAGGAAGACAGGTTACACAAAACAGATAGGCATCATAGAACAAACTGCAAGTTTCAAAGTAGGCTCTTTGTATATCAACAATCGACGAACGGCACTCCCGTATATCCAAGGCGAAAGAAAGAGACAGCAAAGCATGCGATGCTGCTCTGTCTTATTCGCGTTGTTCAGTAAAGCTTGACTTCCACCGCTAGGTTCGCTAGCGTTTCAAAATCCTTGAAGGACCACATTTTACGGCAATGATACCTATATGTTATGTGCAGGTTAGGTAGGCTTAAGAAAGTGAAAGAGTGGAGAAAATAAAGTGTCGCATTGTGAAGCTCTGTGGTTTTCCCTACATTTTGATTGCGAGAGTTCCCTGCCCGCGAGTAGCGTGCCGACCCTGAGGCCATTGATTCAGGGAATCTCAGCATAGCTCAGGCCATACTTACCCAATTATTACAACATAGAACACAGTAACTTCTGTAAGAGTAGATTCAGCCATAATAAAGTTGATGATTAATATTTGTTATCGTCTTAGGGGAAATTTACACAATTGTGAAGTATTACAATAAAGTTGTTGTAACCAGATTTACTTGACTTGTGTTGCTTGGGTCGTGATTCATGCGTCTACGCCATTGTGACCAGCAAGCGTCCTGCGAAACGCGAGACGCGTATTTGGATTGCGTCACTGGTTTGAAAATGGATCCTCCAAAGGTGCATTTCACATAGATTTTGGTCCAAAAAATGGAAAAATATTTGTAAGGCTCTATGAATTGTAATAAATTTGTAAAATGAAGCTGAAAAATGCAGCGTCTGGTCACATTACGTTAGAGTAACTTAACAGGTTGGTCGTAGTAGAGCGACGTGGAACGAAACCATGCTGGTGTTCCGATATTAGGTACATGTTTAGTTGCTGATAATATGACTTTGGTGATCATAGATTCTAAGAGTTTGCCAAGACAACAAAGTATCGATATACCGCGGTAGTTTTCAACATTGCGCCTACTTCCGGATTTGTGAACAGGGATCATTTTTGCAGTTTTCCATAATTCCGGGAACGTATTGTCTTTTGTCGATTGATTGAGTCGCAGTGGAGATTTAGCACAGTTCTTCAGAAGATAGGGCATTAGGCCACCCACTCATGCACCTTTGGACATATCAAGGTCACAAAAAGCCTTTAGCACTTCACGATGGGAGAACTGAAAGCGTGGAAAACGGATTTCATGGACTGGGACGTTCCGGAAGCCTGTTGCGTGGCCTGGAGGCGAAGGTGTTGCATTGAATACGCTTTGAAAGAATGCTGCAAAACGGTTCGCAGCCTCGTCAGATGTAGTTGCAGTAGCGTTACCATAATTCACCGTCTTCGGAACTTGGTTAGTTGACTTCTGAGATTTAACAAACTTCCAAAACATGGAGGGGTTGTTCTTTAAATTCGACTGCAAGTTGTCCAGGTGTCTACGGTAGCAAGAGTCGAGAAGCTCGTTATAAGAAGATTCCACCAGTCGCAGTGCATTCCTGTTCTCGTCGGTTTTGTTAGCGAAGTATCTTTTGCGCACTTTTCTTAATTTGTTTCGCTGGTTACGAAGTTCAGCATTCCACCAGGGCTTTCTGCTAATACCGTGATTATTACTTCGGCGACGAAGTACACTCAGTTTGTCATAGAACAAGACAACATTGCTATCGATAGAAGGCACCTGAAGATATTGATTCCAGTTGATCGTAGAAAGCTCAGAATTGAGAGAGAAACAATCGCATCGCCAGAAGGCATCATACAAAAGCTGTTGACCAAATTGACCTCTCTAGTCCCCGGGGAACCTGTACTAAAGAGGTACTGTTTGAGCTTCTCAATTTGGCACCTAATTTCTAGTTTCGTTCTATGAAACATAAAATTGCTTGCAAATATATGCTCTGATGATTCCAACTGTATGAGCCATTTCTTGACAAATTTAATCATTAAGCGGGCCCAAGCCCTCAAGCCCTCTGGAAGATCCGGAACATCCGTAAAATGGCAAATTCCAAAAGTTTATCCCAGAGCTTCGCGATTTTTTTGGTAACCATTCATTTTGGCGGCTTGTGAGTGCAATCAATAGTGAAAGTCTTCGGTGACCCCAGATGCTCCCGAAATGGCCCTCCAAAACATTCGTAAAAGTTCATTCGAGAGCTTCGCGATTTTTTCGGCACCATCCATTCTGGCGAAATATAAGTGCAACCAAGAATGAAAGACTTCTGTGACCTCCAAATGCCCCAGAAATGGTCCTTCGTAAAAGTGGCCAATTCCAAAAATTTGGAAGAATCGGGAAGATCCGTAAAAATGGCCAATTCCAAAAGTTCATCTCAGAGATTCGCATTATTCCGTAATCATCCATCCTGACGAATTACCGATGCAATCAATACTGAAAGTCTTTCGTGACCCCAAAAAGCTCCCGAAACGGACCTCTGAAAGATCTGCATTGCTATTTTATTCGTAACCATCCAGACGGGCGAATTGTGTGCGCAATAAATTGTTCTGAGATCCCAAGTAACACGGTTTGTTGTATGAGTGTAAAAAATACATCTTTCGAACATATAGTATGTTACGTTTTGGTATGAAAAATTGCTTTGATTAAAATTATCGATATTTTCAACAACTTCCATTTGCAACCTTGTTTTTGATTGCACATTCACAAGACTAAACTTAAATACTAAGGGTCTGTCTCAATTGGATAATTAAACTGAAATTAAACTTAAAAGTGACATTTCAATAATTATCGAATAACCCTGCTCGCAGAGCAAGATTACTTTTGACAGATATCGAATCTGGGTAGCACCAGCTATTCTTATAACGGGGTGATTTTTTTTAATTTTCGAACTGTCACTTTTAAATTTAATTCTCCAAATGAGACAGACAGACAGACCTCATTTGGATAATTAAACTCAAAAGTGACAGTAAGAAAATTTAAAAATCACCCGGTCATAAGAATGGCTGGTGCTACCCAGCAATTCTAATAAGACATCGATGCAAAATGATTCGATATCTGTCAAAAGTAATCTTGCTCTGCGAGCAGGGTTATGAGATAATTATTGAAATGTCACTTTTAAGTTTAATTTCAGTTTAATTCTCCAAATGTGACAGACCCTAAGGATGTTTTCAGTAACCGTCTTTCAACATGGTTCTGTCAAATTGAATACCAAAACAAAAATGCTGACCAACACGTCCAAACAAATAAATTTTATACAAAAAACTTATGAAAACAAGCATGCATGAAATGATTAACACCATTTTAATAATATTAATAAACATATAGAAACTGAATAAATAAATCAAATTTGTTTCGAAGTCTCGGACGAAACATTATATGCGGTTATGTTTCATTGGCTAATTTTTCATTTTACTTTTCCTAAATTCATGCGCCATTGATTGAAGAAAAATATGCCAAAGCATAATTTTGAAATTGATATGTAAACAAATTCTCGAATCTGCAAAAGAAAAACAATATGGCGAGTTGTCGATAACAACAGGGTCGATGAAGAACGTTTATAACATTGATCTTAAAAGATGTTGAAATTACGTTAAACTTCTGTCATTGCGGTATATATTCTGAAGAAACAAATGTCAAAAAACGAACATGTTATAACATTGTTCGTAAAATCTTTCTTCCGAACATGTCTATTTTATGTTACAATTAATTGCATATTATTCGGCAACTCGGCCGTACGAAAACCATTTTTTTGTTAAATATCTTGGCTGTGCATATGCACAGCACATGTTTCGAAATGGACCAATTGATATGAAATTGAGCATGAGCATGAGCATGAGCATTATGACCGCACAATTCGTAGTTGCTACTCCGTGATTGACTAGAACTTGCGAAATTGTACAGAGAACACAATAAATGGGGCTTGGGACTAGCTACCCATTCTCAATGTACACGTTTCGGGAGCTCAAATATCTAAAGTCAATAACGGCGCCGGCCACGTCCTTACGGTCATATAGGAAGGGAAGGATTGTTAGTCCGACTCTCGTTGCTACTAGAGACCGAGAACACCTCTGCATCTCCACGATTGTCTTGGGATAGGATATCGTTTTAGTTACAAAGGATAATTTATCTGGATTCACTTTGGTAAGTGATGCGATCTATGGGATGGGAAATAACACTCTCGCTGTCTGAAACTTTCACTTTCTGATTTATTCACTCACCCGCGCAAACCAGAACAAAATTACGACGATCGGCCGATCGTTTTGCCTTCCGCACAAAGCAAAACTTAACTTCGACGACCGGCCGATCCGCTTACTGAAGAAACACGACCGGATAAGAAACAAACTTTCACTTTCTGATTTATTTACTCACCCGCACAAAGCCAAACTAAACTTTGACGACCGGTCGATCCGCTGACTGGAGAAACACGACCGGACAAGAAACAAACTTTTACTTTCTGATTCATTTACTCACCCGCGCAAATCAGAGCAAAATTACGGCGACCGGCCGATCGTTTTGCCTTCCGCACAAAGCAAAACTAAACTTTGACAACCGGTCGATCCGCTTACTAGAAACAAGACCCAACACGCACTGAACTAATTAACTTTACTACCGGCCGCGCAATGCAAAACACAAAATTTCGGCAAATCGCGCGATCATACGGCCGTCCGAAACAAGAGCCAACACGCACTGATCTAATTAACTTTACTACCGACCGCGGAATGCAAATCACAAAATTTCGGCAAATCGCGCGATCGTTCGACCGTCCGAAACAAGAGCCAACACGCACTGAACTAATTAACTTTACTACCGGCCGCGCAATGCAAATCTCAAAATTTCGGCAAATCGCGCGATCGTACGGCCGTCCGAAACAAGAGCCAACACGCACTCTGGACCAATTGATATGAAATTTGCGAAAAAGAATCCACGTGTCTTGGAGGGACTCGAACCCTCAACCTCCTACTCTCTAGATAGGCGTGATAATGTAAAGAGAATGTAAAACGAAACATCTCAAAAAGCCAAACAAATGCCAAAAATTGACATGTTATCAGCAAGTTGTGAGAATGTAGTATGAAACTTCTTCTCTGATCAAATTGCTGTATGTTTTACAAAAACCTTATCATAGCTTTCCTTAAACATAACATGTTTTGTATTTCATTTTCCCGACCTTTATTCAACATCATTATTAGATCTTAGTTAATAATGATGTTTTCGGTGTTACTTGGGATGACCACAAACGGCCCTCCGGGAAATCAGAAACTTCCGTAATAGTGGCCAATTCCCAAAGTTCTCTCAAAACAAATTTTCGAAACTGTATATATCAGCTAACTGATTATCAATAGTGAAAGTCTTTAGTGACCCGAAATGTCTACAATACGGTCTCAGGAAACCCGAAACATCCGAATAGGTTAATCCTAAAATTTGATCCCAGAGCTTTGCATTTTTGTTTAAATTCACGGTAACGGTGTGTTATATGTGGAGTCAATAGTAAACCGAAAGGTAATCACAATCGATTTTCTAGAAAACATTGTTTACGGCATGTTACGTCTGCAATCGACAGCAAAAGTCCTCTTTCATCGCCAATGATTACAAAACAGTTCTCCGGAAATTTGATACATCCGCTAAAATTATTAATCCCAGAAGTTAATTCCAGAACTCCACATTTTTTTCGAAACCATTCATAGGGGGAAAGTAATTGTGCAATCAATAGTGGGATTTTTCTGTGACGTCTGAATGTCCACTAAACGGTCCTCCGGGAGATCAGGAATATCAGTGAAAATGGTCAATACTGAAAGTTCATCTAACTGCTTTGCTAATATTCGCTTTCATTTATATGTGTGAATTATGTATGCAATCAATAGTGAAAACCCTCCGCAATATGCAATGACAATAATAAAAGTCGAGTCAAGTACAGGACACCAAAGACGGCCTTACTATTGGGGTCGAAGTACGTATCTGTCAAAGGTACAATCATTTGGTGAAAGTGGAATTAAATAGAATTGTACAAACTCGTCTTATGACAAGTAAAGACATTCCACTAAAATCTCAAAATAATTTTCTTATCAATAATAAAAAGTCCTTCATTAAATCCGGAACATCCGTAAAAGTGGCCAATTCCAAAAGTCGGCGTAATACATCATTATTAGCCAGCGGCGGTGGCGTGGCGGCGTTCCTCTTTGAATTCCTTCGAAGCTTCTCCAGAAGATGCTCGGGAAGTTCTTCCAGAACTTCCTCCAAAAGTTCCTCCGGTAATTCCTTCGGAAGTTCATCAGAATTATCTTCGGAAAGTTCCTAAAGGCATTCCTCTAGAAGTTCTTCCGAGAATTCATCTGGTAGGGGAAAAGCAGGTAAAATGAACAGGGGTGGTAAAATGAACAGTTGGCTATTTTGAGACTAAAACACTAATTAGGTGTATGTTAACCATGCACAAGTTTTCTTCCAAATAACATAAGGTACCTGAGCTAATATTTTGGTTTTGAGACCGAGCGAATAGCTATTAATATCCAAAATATCAAACGAAGCCGTGAAAATTGGGTCTGATGTAATTTTCAACCATTTTTCCGTAAGCTTTAATTCCTAATAAATTCATCATAAAATTGTTTAAAACTACGGCGGCAAATAGGACAACCTTCACAAAGATGTTGCAGGGGTGAATAGTAAATTTTTGGGTTTGCATCATTATAGGAAGAGCTATTTAAAACATGGCATGTATGCAGGTAAAATGAACACTTGTATCAAACTTATACAAATTTATGATAAAAGTTGTGCAATTGTGAAGCAGAAGTTCAAGAAACAAACCATATCAAATAATCAAGATAAAACTTTGAATATCTAAGTTTAATTTCAAAGTAGATGATATTCCAAAACTTTTTTTCTTCTTTTTATTATTTTGATAATTAAGAGCTTTTCAAAAGATATACCAGATTTTTCAAAACGCTCTTGTAATCTTAATTGGTTATATTAGCGGCGCTGGAGTTGAAAAAATGAAAATTAAATGTTATAAGAGGGTTTTAGAAGCGATGTTCATTTTACCACCAAGCAGTGTTCATTTTACCCGCACTATTTTTGAACATACGAAATTTCGATGTTTTTTATTTCAAAGAAAAACTATGTAAAACGATGTTTATCAGCAAAAACAATGTTCAGTGCAATAAGAATATGAGTTAAATTGTTGGTTTAAGTGGTTAAACTAGCAAGTTATTCTCGTTTTATGATTGAATTCAACGCAGATCCTTAACGTGTTCATTTTACCACCTTTTCCCCTAGTTCCTTCGCAAATTGCTCAAGAAGTTCATCATGTAATTCCTCGGAGAGTTCCTAAAGGCATTCCTCCGAGTATTCTTCCGAAAGCGACAGCGTAGGTGGTAACAAAAAATCACGATGCTCTGAGATAAACTTTTGGAATTGTCCATTTTACGGATGTTCCGGATCTTCCGGATTACATGACCTGAAAGAACTTCCAGAACAGAACTGGCCTTCAGTATTGTTTTTGAAGAATAATATATACAAAAAGCTAACTAACTAAACTAAACCACCAAACTACCGCTAGGTTAGATAGCATTTTGACTCAGCTCCCGAACAGACTCATATTCCGAACACTCAATACATGGAGATTTATCTTAAATATTCCGTTAATATTGCATATTTAAATAAACGAATTTTCCCGGCAGGTGTACAAATTTAGAACATTAGAATAGTTCAACAATGAAATAATGTTGAAATTTTGCATTTTAGTGCATTTAAGGTGGTGTTCACAATTTGAATCTAAGTGTTCGGAATTTGATACAATTTTTACTATGCGTGTTCGGCATTTGAGACAAAATTTGGTAGAATAAAATCATTCAGTATTGATAGTTACAATCAATAAAATATGATCATCAAGCGCTTGTTTGGAAGTACTATCCCTGCGCTACCCGATGGATACAACTGATCTATTAAAAAATATTTTAATTCATGTGCCATTAAGACGTCCAAAGTGAAAATTCTGCTTAAGTGTTCGGAATATGATACAAAACGGTACAAATACAGTGAGTCTCACAAATAAAAAAAAAACAATATTTCACTTCCAGAAAATAGTGATTGATATCTTCTCGTTGATGCATTCAGAAACAAAATTTTACTCAAAGCAAGATTATGACCACCAGCGAGCATCCAGAACAAATGCACACTTTTCGAACTAAAACCGCCAGTAAGTACTTTTCAATGACTTAATCCGCCCGTAGAAATGAGCCCCTCATGCGTGTAATGACCGTACCGAGAGAACGTTCTGCCTGCCGCCAAGCAAATAATAAAGAAATAAACAGCGTGTTCGGCAGAGAAAAGAGAACAATCGTAAAACGTTGCAAAATTTGCGCCGCTTGAGATCAGAAAGACATCACTCCGCCAAACAATGATCTGAAGAAGTCTTTTCACACTGCCAGATGGATGCGCACGCATCAAACCACCAACGTCCGAGAGAGTGTGAGGCGAGTGTTATTTTTCCGCCTAATTTAACGGATGAGTGACTTTGAAAGCGCACGGCCGAGCACGCATGGGAATAAGCAAACAACAGTCCCAGACTGTGAACTGATTGTCTGCTCGGATACTCAGTTCATACGTTTTTGACACAAAAATATGTAGGAATTTATCACGACATTTTTTATGGAAAAATAATTTTATTTATTTTTTTAAAATTACTGTTATTGCAAAACGGCAAATAAATTGAGAACATTCTTATACAAACATGTTGATTGTTCAACATTGACATTTTTAACCGATTCTCATCATTAATAATTAAAATTGCAAATAAAAAACCAGATTTATCGCGGTGGTGGTCTCATTCTCGCGCAGGATAAAAAACGAATGAGAAATCACATGAGACAAATTTCTTTGCTACGTTACAGCATTCGTGAAATAATAAAAATAACAGTTATGCGTTGCTTCCGTATTGAGTGGTATGGTAACCGTACCCTTAGTGGAGTTAGCACCAATAGGGGAGGTAGTTGGATTTAGATGAGTCTTTTCAAAATTATACAGTGGTGGTTTCAGTTGAGATGAGTTCATAAGAAATCAATGGATAGCGCCACTATGGGAACCAAAACAAGCAATATTTTGTAGTTGTTAATGTTAAATAACATCAATCTCATTTTTGTAAACAAATTTCTTAGTTTATCTATTGACTAAAATATGAAAACTGTAATTTTCCATTATTATCGATTTCTAAAAAATATTTTCTCTTGTTGATCTACTAATACCTTTACTATTGATACAGTTACCCTATAGGTCCTTTATTAATAACATGTTCCGAAAATAATAATTCTTGCACAAGAAATCATTTTTCGAGTTAATCTGGTACATTTTTTATAGTTTTCACGCGTGTTCACTATTAAAACCCAGATTAATCCCCTAGCGGTGGTGACCTCTCTCTCGTTCGTAATAAAATGTACCGAAAAAAGTTCATTTGAAAGGTCAAAACAGCAAAAAAAAAGCAGTTCATGGCTTAGCTCTGAAAATTGTATATACAGTACATTATACCGGGCACAAGTTTGTGATTGTAATACAGACTTCCAAAAAATTTAAATAATTCTTCTTCCTCTATAGACTTCCAAAATATATTCCACAGGCAGTCTAAATTTGGACACCGCACCAAGTGACTTTTTCCTTTTACTGATTTCTCATATTTTCCACGCAAAACTAAAACGAAAATTAATTCATGTCAAATCAAACGAACATTTAGTGTAGGATATCCTCTGTTATGGGGTTGAGGGATATGCTATACGACTTGTAATCAAGGAAATTTGCTAAGCGAAAGTTTGTCCTGAAAAATAGGAAATTTTTTGTTGACGCTTGGTGCGATTTGACAGAACCCCGATCAACATTCCCTTAAAACTACAGATCAATTGATTATTGATGAACTCGTTTAACGATAATTCGTACTACGGGCAAATTATCTCAAAAGCCTATTCGCGGTTGCCGGAAACTAACCGGGTGACGACTTATCGACGGTGTCGTGCAATACAGGCACCACTCAAAATATGCAAATGTTCATACACAGAGAAAAAAATAATTGTGATTTTAACATTTTCTAATTTTATTTTAAGAGTTAAATATTGTATTTTTGAGTGCTAAAATATACATGACAAATGCTAAATGGTTAATCTGAAAGATATTTTCTTAGTTCAAAACTTTGATTTTCACAGTGAGAATTTGAAAAATAATCAAAACTAGTTTCATATTTGTGGCAACACAGAGAACAAAAATTAATGTATCTTACGGTCTGTCATCATAACAAATAGATAGAAAAATTTAAAAAAAGTTTATCTACTAGCCAGGAGCAGATCATCGCGTTAATGTTAAAACTTTCCTTGTACTTTACCCGCATCGAGTGCATTTGAGAAGCGGAAGTTTCGACGTTCCGAATGATAAGAAACCACGTTCCAAACGGCTTCACAAACAACAATGTTTAAAAAAGCCCGTAATGCGATTTTTGTCGACTGTGGTCACTCGGCGAAACTACAAAACGGATCCGAGGATAAAAGAGGTAAGGCAAACTTATTTGAATTTTATGTTCATTTTGTTTAATTTTGCTAATTTCATTCCACAGGATTTTCGTCTGCTGATCGATTATAAAAGCTTGAATGGATGATCGCAAACAGTATCCAGCAACGCTTGAACAGCTTGACCATCGCCAGGAGCCATCAGGAAAATTCAAATTCAAAATATACTCATAACATTGAGAATGAACACAACTTGTTGTTTTAACAGTACCCTAGTTTTTCCTAAGTTAAATTGCACATTAAGCTTTTAGAGCAAAATGTTGTTTGGTACCCTCCTTAGCCGTAAGGGGCCCTCCTTAGCCGAGCGGTAAGCCGCGCGGCTGCAAAGCAAGAACATGCTGAGGGTGGCTAGGTTCGATTCTCGGTGCCGGTCTAGGCAATTTTCAGATTGGAAATTGTCTCGACTTCCCTGGACACAAAAGTAACATATAGAAGGCTGACATTCATGATATACGAATGCAAAAATGGTAACTTGGCTTAGAAACCTCGCAGTTGATAACTGTGGAAGTGCTGAAAGAACACTAAAGCTGCGAGGCGGCTCTGTCCCACTGTGCACTGTGGGGATGTAATGCCGATAAGAAGAAGAAGAAGTTGTTTGGTACACTTTTAGTGTTGAGAGGAAAATATTGTGAAAACTCATATGTGAATATGTACGTTATGTAGAAGATTATAATTTGTAAAATGTATTGGAGGTAACCACTTTCCCTTCAATGGGACACGAACCCATGACCCTACAGTACGCTAGACTGGTGCTTTAACCAACTAAGCTAGGAAGGACCTCCGTCGGTCTCCGCTAGATTGGCTACTGAACGAGCTCGAGATTCCCAAATCGGACGCATAGTCAAATCACTCGCAATCCATTTCTCAAGCCAACACCTAGCACCAGTCTAGCGTACTGTAGGGTCATGGGTTCGAGTACCATCGAAGGGAAAGTGGTTACCTCCAATTCATTTTCCAAATCAATATCTTCAACATAACGTACAAATTCACATATGAGTTTTCACAACATTGTAAATTAATGTCCAAGTCGGGTGGTTCAATCCCCGGAAATAAACAGTTAACTTTGATCGAACATAAAAAACTCGTTTTCAAGGGCAGCTCCGGGTATGGCCAATGTACCCAGATGCTCTGCAAATGTGTTCCAAATCATGAACTTTGATGTATCGCAAGCTGGATTTTAGAACCATTCCAAACGTGACCACTTCCTTGGGAGGCACCAGGTTCCCAGGGTACTTCCAGTAGTGGCCAATGTGCCCAGGTGCTTTGCAAATGTCTTCTATTGTATTTGTGTTGCCAAATCATGAGGAATGATGTATCGCAAGCTGGGTTTCAGAACCATTTAAAAAGTGACCACTTCCCAGAGGGAACCAGGTTCCTGGAACTCCTATAACCAAAATTTGATAGTTCAAACGTTCAGTTTAGTTTTCATTTCCAGTATTTCAAAATGATAAATAAAAACGATTGCATCATTATTGGGAGCATTTACTACTAGTTACCTACGATTAAAAGGAAGTTGACCTATTTTGAGCCCATTTGACCCAGAGGAACCCTCGATAAAACCGTCCCCATGGACCCAATCACCAAATCAAAATATCTGCACAAAAATATAGGGTATAATGTATCTTTCATCTAAATTTCATGTAAATTGGTTAAAAAACACGGAAACAGTGGATTTTATAATTTGAAATAGTGCCTCGGGCCGAAACGAGTTAACAAGGGTTTTTCTTAGAGAAACTAAAAACGGCATAACTCGACCCAGACAACCACACATCGCATAGGAATGCACGAATGAAATCGTTTACCGATCCAAATTTCATCAAAATCGCATTGTGGTGCGAAGCTCATCAGTTTATTTATGAATTTTCCCGCATAGTAGGCTATTTTACGAGTTATTTTCAGTTTCGTTTGTGATCATCACGTATTCTTGCAAACAAACTCAAATGAAATCGGATTATCTGTCAAACAGAGTTTGTTACCACAAAATACATCGCAATGTATAACGAACGAACTCGCAAAAATATCGTGCACATCGCATACACCACCGTACAACGCTGCATAAGAAATACACACATATCGCCTCCACTTTTGTACGTAAAAAACGTTTTCGCGACTGGTATGCGATGAAAATTGTGTGCATAGGCATCGCATAACAGAAAAACATTTTTATTATGCATGCATTCTGGTTGTCTGGGGAAAATCTCACCAACAATTCTTTTAAAATTTTGTCTAGAAGCGTTGAATTATGGTAGAAATCGAAAAGCGGCGTCTGATTGATTGGTATATATATATTTTTTTTTTTTCATAATAACGGTAAATGAAGCACCGTGAATGCAGAATAACGGGATGAAAAGTTATCAACAAAATTGTCTTCTTTTTTGAAGTCGACAAAATTTTTCGGATCTTTGTCATTATATTATCTCCGACAAAAACAAAGCTTTGTCGTTGGTTCTCTTTTGTCGCCTGTTTCGCATGCGCATCCAAGAAAAATTGATTCCCTGTGCAGAAGTGACATTTTTGCAATTGTAGATTCAACAGTCTTATACTTTCTACTAAAAATCACTAATTCATTTTATCAATTTTACCAACGTTCCTTTTAATTTTACCAACTATTCTTTTGGGTGTAACGACGTTTTAAATTCTATATTTTCGTTATGATTTCAAATTTCACTGGTCTTTCTGCTTGTGCTGATAAAAATTAATTAGGTTTATGTGTTTCAGCAAGAAAACATTTAAAAAATCGACAAATTCATGGATATGTATGAACGAAAAATCGTTAAGTTTTAAAATACGCATAATTTTTGATAAATTGTGAATTTAATTTTCGAATCGATTTTTAATCTTTTGAAACCAAATTGAAGGCATGGATTCCATGGATGTCGTTACGAACAAATTTTTGCAATTTGTCCATTCTGTTTCCCAGAAATCGATTTTGAAGGAACATCCCAAGTAACATTTTTAGTTTTATAACGAGCTTTAAGATCATTTTTTACTTTACAAGAGTGTCTTAAAACCATTATAAAATCAAAATGTTACTTGGGATAGATTTTCAGGCCAATTTTTGCCGTGATTTCTTGCCTTTCATAAAACTTGTCATAGTCTTCATATTATCGTATGTAATGAATCATCGTAGTAACCAATTCTCAGAAACGTGTGTAGTCAACAATGAAGTTCCGCAAGATCAAAAAATCTGTATGTAATTGTAGTCGCGTCATACAAAATTGAGATGACACCATTTTTTGAAAGGACCATCACAGTAACCAAGAAAACATTTTGAAATATGGCAAAATTTGCTTGCAAGAGTCAAAATTCAGTCATAAATCATCAACTCATGGAAGTTTGACTGAAAATAAAAATGACTTTGGTTGAATCTTTTAACAACTTTTATCAAAAATTTCTTGAAAGATGATTGATCGTGAGTAACAAATCTAATGATTTTTAATTTTTATTAACCGGTGGTATATAATGGCAGCAAAGAGGTTCAGCTATGGTCATATTGGACATAGGTTAAACCATATTTCCTTACTAAGGTTTGAAAAATAGTTCATGATATATATTAAATACACTGATTTTTTTACACGATTGATGCGTGCGTGCAAAAAGAAAATCGTGTATTTTCGAGAAATCGTGTAAAAAAAGTCGTGTACTACTGAGAGCATCTTCTTATTATTATTCTTCTTCTTTGGCATTACACCCCCCCTGGGACATTGCTGCATTAGGCACTTCCACAGTTATTAACTCCGAGATATTTAAGGCAAGTTACCATTGCAGTTACGAATGCAAGTTTACAGTAATATCCCAATTTTATCACCCCCTGGTGAATTTTGGGGTGATAAAATAGGAAATGTAACAAAATCGAAAAAAAAATTATTTTCAATTTGTTTTAAGAATATTAATCAGCTTTTACCTTGAGGAAGCAAAATGCGTGAACGGAACCCATAATTTCTTATCGAAAAGCAGGGATTGAATCCTAAAGAGAAAGAGCAAGTCTCTTACTTATCATCTCTGTATACATATGCGATATGTAGCATACCGCGAAAAACTTTTTTCGCAAGCTGTCATGATAGAGAACTGATTCGGGATGTTCTACCCCATGATAAATTTCTTTTATAAAGCTCCAAATGCGGGGAGCACTGGCTCTGATGATGCATTTCAACTTGTTCTACACAGCTGTGCAGTAACCAACACGAAAGTAGCGAAAGCAAAGCGAGAATCACCATTTTTCTGTGGGGGCTGCCTATCCGATTATGTTTTTTCGCACTTGTATACAAGTTTGATAAATTTGTTATCATGGTTTGTTATGATTCGGAACAGTTTTTGCCTCTCTTTTATCGTTGTTCGTTATCTGTTGAGAGCGATATCTGCAAACCCTGTCGGAAAGGCTTACAAAATTGAAGTTATTTTATAAAAATCATTATTGTTTGCGGTATTATATAAAAAATAAAAAGAACGACAAAAATTTCCTTTGTAGACGCGAATCTTACAGCACGGTTAAGGAGGGACCCGCAGGAAGCATCACAACAACCTTCTAGATAATAGATTTTTTGTAAAACCGCCCTCTTATGGTTCGAGTTTCGTTTGTTGGCAACTTTAGGGATATCACGGGCATTATTCATGAAGGACCTCTTGTAGCCACTCAGATCCATAAGGATGGGTAACGATAATTTTAATAACTCAGAGTACGAAAAGCCGCATTCTTCTATGGTGAGTTTCATGAATTGAATATTTCAACGCATGTTCCGGATGTTTAAAAAAAAAACCTCTGGTGGCCACTCAAGTAAAAAATAATAAACAAGAGTATCGAACCACAGACAAACATACGTAACAGCTAGAACATTTTCCTCAAACATTCATCGCTCAGTTACTTTGTCACCATCTTGCGTGCATGTTGTACGAAATCAAATTTAGTACAACAATGCTAATAGAAGGCGCTAGTGTGAAATTCATGGTTAATGAGAATTTCTTCAGTGTTACGTCTGCTAGTCTGTGATCGAACCATTTCAACGTGTAGAAGCTAAATTTACAAAATTAGCTACATTTTACAATGATCTCTTATTCAAAACAGCAAGGTTTTCATGACTTTCTAACGCTTTTAAAATAAGTTTAAAACATGAAGCTAGGGCAAAATTTCCGAGTGGCGGTGTAAAATGGCCTAATTGAATGTAAAATGAAAAGCATGGTTGCTTGTTTTGGTTGGGTTGAACGACAATCTTGTGTTATGGTGCATTATGCACGGATGAGGTGAATAATTCGCAAATCGTTAAATTTAAGCGAAAATGAAAGGATTTTGCTCATTTTTTCCATTGCAGCTCAATAATAAATAACTAATATTGAATTGTAATGGTATTTTTTTTTCATAAATGTCCTACAAAAGATTATATGAGTGATTTTGTCAGTGAGTGAGTGATTTTGCCCAGGGGGTGCATTATGCAGTGTTCTCCCCTACAATCTACCGCGTGGTTTGCACCGAAAAGATTAACCTGTTGCTCTTTCGAGAGCTGAAAACAAACTCGAATTGAAGCCTTCGGCAAATCTGTATATGATTCCAAAGAAAATCCTTTTGCGATTCCGAACGTAGTACTTTTACGATTCCAAACGGAATTCTTCTGAAGTTCAGAAGGAAATCTTTCTGCAATTTCCGAATGGAATTCTTCTGCGATTTCAAACGGAATCATTCTACGATTTAGAGTGTAATCCTTTTGTTATTCCGAACGCAATTTATCTGCGGAGTTGAAAGAGATTTCTTCTGCAGTTCTCAACGGCATCCTTCTGTGATTCCGTGCCAAATTTCTTTACGATTCCGATCGTAATCCATCTTTGTTTTTAGTGGATTCATCTGCGTTTTAAAACAGAATCATTTTGCGTTTTAGAACAGAAACAAACTTTAGTCCGCGATATGAAAAAAAAAATCAATTTCGATTCAAATCGAAATCCTAATGCAATTCTGTTCGAAGTCCTTCCGCGATTCGACAGATTTTTTTTAGATTCGAAGTGGAATTCTATTACAATCCCGAAAGGAATCTTCTGCGATTCCAGACAAAATCTTTCTGCACTTTTGAAAGGAGTTGATCAGCGTTTCCAAACGGATAATTTTGCGATTCTGAACGGAATTCCGAACCGATCCTCTTGCTATTACGAATGAAAATATTTCTGCATTTCAGAGCGTTCTCGCGGAATCATTCCGCGATTTCGATCGGCATCATATTATGAATACAATTCATTACGATGAAAATTTCATTCAGTAGAGGGTAAGTGCCTGAAAGTTTGGCAAAATTGTTTGCATACATACAAACACACTCACGAGAAAGGAAAGAGAATAAAATTTTTGTTCCACTAACTGCTTTTTTTACACAGGTCAAATTTTTTGTAAAGATTTCAGTTCCAATAATTCGGGTTTACTTTTCTTAACTATTTGTGGTTGTCAATTTCTAGACGAATGAGAACATTTTACCTCTATGAATTAAGAACAACTCGATATATCTCAACTCATGAAAAAAAATATCCCAACTCAACTCGTTTTTTGAAATTAAACTGTAATGCGAGCCTTCTGATGAAAACCACATACCTCATTCCCATATCGGTTAGCCATTCATTCAAGAAGACAATCAAACCCATATGTTCTCATAGCCGCATTCCGTCAGACGTTTCTTTCGTATAATTTATGCTTCATCAGAAGTTGCAGTTCGTTTTCCAAGGTAACACCCTGAATTTCGTACAAAACATATCTTAATGAGTTATTTGCCTCTACTACCGTCTAATTCTACGTTGAAGAATCAGAAACCCGGAACAACCCATAGACGCAAACCTATAATTAAAATCCTATATTTTAGCAAACGCCTTCCGTCTGGAAATGAACGGCAACAAAATTCGCTAGAAATTCCCATCGCACAACCGCACACCCCAAAAATAGCAACACTTTCCGGAGGGATTTCGATCAAAATTTAATTAAAATCGTAGTTCCTAGGAAATCTCCTTCGAGAAACAGCTGGAGTCCAAATTTGGCAAAACGGTGCGCGGCAACGGTAAGTTTCGACGCTTTCTCACTGCTTGGATATCTTAAAGAAATTCTCCTCCTTCCAACTTTTCCCTTCAGCTGTTTGATCGTGAGGTGAATCTGCCATCGTAACTCTTCGGCGATCTTCTTTAATTTTTTGTTTATTTCCTCGGTTGATCGGTTTGCCAGCTAATCACGTAATTAAACCGAAAATCCCGAAATCGTGCCCGATCCGTTTCCAAAGTGTCTGTCAAAGTTTGGTCGGGCAACACGAACCTCCGTAAGTCTCAAGCCTTCTATCGCATCCCATTTCAAATTGAATCGAATCTCTTTCACTTCTGCCTCGCATCCAACGAGTGACAAGATAATCTGCCTTTCTTTCGCCGAGTAATTTTCGGATTTCTGGTAACGTTTAGTAGAATCAATACAAGGCACGTCGAGCAAAAGGGAAACGATTAGATGAATTATCGCCAAATGCTCGTTGATTTGTGGTGTGAAAGGAAAGATAAACTTCCTATTTTTCGCGAAATCGCTTTATGTCTTGGTTACAATTAGTCGAGCATGGTGGAAATCGGTCTTCGGAAAATTAGAATGAGAATATGGGAAATGTGCTTAACTTGTCTTGTAAAATTGTTCGGCTTTTCCTTCTGATAAACAAGACAAGTTGAACAAAAGAAAAATAATGCAGTTCAGTCAATACCTGTTAGAGCTAAATACAAGTTGAATACGAGTTTCACATTGATATATTTTTGCAGCAGCTGCTATGAATTTTATGAATGTAAGCTTTCGCAAGAGGTTTCTACTCTATGATGCAATTAAGAAGATCAATACCTATGAATTGTAGTGTAACTAGTTCTTCACTTCATACTTGTGTGTATATCCCACCGGCACGTTCCTTTTACACCTTAACCTATATGATAAGCGCTACCATAATGCAAAATACAGATATTCTGTAGGTACTCTGCCACCACACAACATAGTTGCAAATCCCTCATTCAAGTTGTGAAATCGTTTTTCCAGCATGTCGAACACAAAAAAAAAACAATCCCGGCCGAGTACGTACCGTCCATAGCCAGCAGTGTGACAGCTACTAATAATGGGAACCACTTCAGAAGGAAACAAACAACGCAATCCAAACTTGAATCGGAACCAGGGCCAGACAGGGAGATGGGTAATTGTCGGCTCGGAATGTACAAATGCTTCAGCCATGTGAGCAGTTTGGGTCGGTCGGTCGGTCACCATTCATGTGCAGTCTGTGGGAAAATTGGCCTCACCTCTCCGGTTATTGAATTCATACATTGCACGAAATGCCATTTGTAAAAGCCCATTCAGGTGAGTAAGCGGTGGTAAATGCTTCTACAAATGAGCATTTTTCATTTGAGCGTAGACTCGGTGTTCTGAGGTCCTTACTATTGTACTGACATCAGTAAATGCGGTGTGCGGTTGATTGCACCACAAGCAAAAGCGAAAGTCAACGATGCGTTGCGCCCAAAGTGGCCTTTTCGGGAAGCGTCAGTCTAGTCTGAATGGAATCCCCGATGATGAGAACGAACACTGTGTCGACGATGTGGGCTCTTTACCTTGCTTATTTGGTTTCTGGTTACAATAGGCGAGGTGGCACTATTAACACTTCTTAACTCTAATGGATCCGCTTACGGTTGGGCTTTTGGTTGCATTTGCAGCGTGTGTAAGGGAGCTAAAGTAGGAAGTAATTATTTACCTTTGGTAATTGATCACAAGTGGTGGGAATTCGTTGCATGAGAACCGAAACGGTGTGTGCATTTTCAAGATTTTTACATTATCGATACGCATGTTTTTGAAGGTAATCATAGATCTTAAAATACACAAAAAAGTTTCAATCGATGTATGAAATATTTTTTCCTAATGTTTAAATGCAAAACAAGTCACATATTCTCCCGGATATACATACACATTACAAAGGAAACATGTGCGCAGGAAAAACATTTAAACAAATCTTTGCTGTAGTATTTTTTTCATTACCATCCAAATCAATTCAAAGAAGTTATAAAAAGAAGTTCAGTTCAGTTCATTTCCAAACGGAAAAGTTTCAATTTCGTGACAAATTTATTTAAAACTGTTTCATTTTTAGTAAATGAGTAAGTGAATAATAAGTAACATTCACTTCATTTATTTAGTTTACATCTAAACAGATAACACTGAATCAACAATTGGACGCCACAATACACGGTTCGAGGTCGCATCTCTCCATCCTCGAATGCGCCCCAGGCTCGCTAAGTCGTTTTGCACCTGGTCTGCCCACCTTGCTCGCTGTGCTCCGCGTCGTCTCGTACCTGCCGGATCGGAAGCGAGCACCATCTTTGCTGTCCGGCATTCTTGCAACATGTCCTGCCCATCGTACCCTTCCGGCTTTAGCTACCTTCTGGACACTGGGATCGCCGTAGATCTGGGCGAGCTCGTGGAACATTCTTCGCCGCCACACACAGTCTTCTTGCACGTCATCAAATATGGTCCTAAGCACCCGTCTCTCGAATACTCCGAGTGCTTGCAAGTCCTCCTCGAGCATTGTCCATGTTTCGTGTCCGTAGAGGACAACCGGTCTTATCTGGTACTTGTACATAACACATTTGGTGCGGTGGCGAATCTTTTTTGACCGCAGTTTTTTCTGGAGCCCGTAGTAGGCCCGACTTCCATAGATGATGTGCCTTCGTATTTGACGACTATTGTTATCAGCCGTTAGCAAGGATCCGAGATAGACGAATTTCTCGACCACCTCGAAGGTATCCTCGTCTATCGTATCGCTTCCCAGGCGGGCCCTGTCGCGCTCGGTTCCGCCCACAAGCATGTACTTTGTCTTTGACGCATTCACCACCAGTTCAACTTTTGTTGCTTCACGTTTCAGGCGGGTGTACATTTCTGCAACCTTTGCAAATGTTTGGCAGACAATGTCCATGTCATCCACGAAACAAATAAATTGAGTGGATTTGTTGAAAATCGTACCCCGACTCTCCGCATGACACTCTCTAGCGCAGCGGTTCTCAACCTGGGGTACATGTACCCCTGGGGGTACCTTCGCTTGCCCCAGGGGGTACCTCGGACAAAAATGCTTAATGGCGGCGGATATATTGAGGGGGAACAAAGATTGGCAACAAACCACTACATAAATCCGTATTTTTTAAATGAGTATTTGTAGTATTTCTCGGTGTTGCACTATCACAATCACATTTTTTCGAAGGACGGAAAAAGACAGGCGAGATATCGCCGGTGGTAAACCATTCAGATAGCTCTTCTCAACGCCCAATTTGTCTTGAGCCTTAAAACTTATTATTAGTTTTAATAATTGTTTTATGTTTCCAAAACTTTGTATTAAACATAAAATGCATAGCGATGCGATCAGTTTATCAAAGCCTATAAAAAGTTCAGTAGCTTCGTTGCAAAAGCCTTCTTCGAAGCCTTTCGGAAGCCTTCTTCCGAGCAGGTCATAAGCCTCCTTTCAAGAGGCTCGGAATATTCCTTTCAAGAGGCTCGGAAGCCTCCTTTCAAGAGGCTCGGAGAAGGATCAAAAGCCTCATTTCGAGAGGGTTGGAAGCTACCTTCCATGAGGCTCGTAAGCTTCATGTCGATAGGCTCGAAAGCTTCCTGTCAAGAGGTTCAGAAGCCTCTTTTCAAGAAGCTTGGAAACCTTCTTTCAAGAGACTTAGAAAGTCCCTTTCAAGAGGCTCGAAAGCCTTCTTTCAAGAGGTTTGGGAGCTTTCTTTGAAGAGGCTTGGAAGCCTCCTTTCAAGAGGCTCGAAAGCCTACTTTCAAGAGGCTCGGAACCCTCCTTTCAAGAGGCTCGGAAACCTCCTTTCAAGAGGCTCAGAGCCTCTTTCAAGAGGCTCAGGAAGCCTCCTTTCAAGAGCTGGAAGCCTCCTTTCAAGAGGCTCAGAGCCTCCTTTCAAGAGCTCAGAGCCTCCTTTCAAGATGCTGGAAGCCTCATTTCAAGAGGCTGAAGCCTCCTTTCAAGAGGCTCAGAAGCCTCCTTTCAAGAGCTCAGAAGCCTCCTTTCAAAGGCTCAGAAGCCTCGCTTTCAAGCCTGAGCTCTTGAAAGGAGGCTTCTGTGCCTCTTGAAAGGAGGCTTCCTGAGCCCTGAAAGAGGCTCAGCCTTGAAAGGAGGCTCTGAGCCTTCTTGAAAGAGGCTCTGAGCCTCTTGGCAGGAGGCTCTGAGCCTCTTGAAAGAGGCCTCCTTTCAGAGGCTCAGAGCCTCTTTCAGGAGCTCAGAGCCTCTTTGAAAGGAGGCCTGAGCCTCTTGAAAGGAGGCTCTGAGCCTCTTGAAAGGAGGCTCAGAGCTGAGCCTCTTGAAAGGAGGCTTCCTCTTGAAAGGAGGCTCTCTTGAAAGGAGGCTTCCGAGCCTCTTGAAAGGAGGCTTCCGAGCCTCTTGAAAGGAGGTTTCAGAACCTCTTGAAAGGAGGTTTCCGAGCCTCTTGAAAGGAGGTTTCCGAACCTCTTGAAAGGTGGTTTCCGAACCTCTTGAAAGGAGGTTTCCGAGCCTCTTGAAAGGAGGGTTCCGAGCCTCTTGAAAGGAGGGTTCCGAGCCTCTTGAAAGGAGGGTTCCGAGCCTCTTGAAAGGAGGGTTCCGAGCCTCTTGAAAGGAGGGTTCCGAGCCTCTTGAAAGGAGGCTTCCGAGCCTCTTGAAAGGAGGCTTCCGAGCCTCTTGAAAGGAGGCTTCCGAGCCTCTTGAAAGGAGGCTTCCGAGCCTCTTAAAAGGGACTTTCTAAGTCTCTTGAAAGAAGGTTTCCAAGCTTATTGAAAAGAGGCTTCTGAACTTCTTGACATGAATCTTTCGAGCCTATAGACATGAAGCTTCCGAGCCTCATGGAAAGTAGCTTCCAACCCTCTTGAAAGGAGGCTTTGATCCTTCTCCGAGCCTCTTGAAGAAGGCTTCTGAGCCTCTTGAAAGGAGGCCTGAGCCTCTTGAAAGGAAGCCTCTTTTCAAGAGGCTCGGAAGCCTCTTTTCAAGAGGCTCGGAAGCCTCTTTTCAAGAGGCTCGTTAGCCTCCTTTCAAGAGGCTTGGGAGCCTCCTTTCAAGAGGCTTGGGAGCCTTCTTTCAAGAGGCTTGGGAGCCTTCTTTCAAGAGGCTTGGGAGCCTCCTTTCTAGAGGCTTGGGAGCCTCCTTTCAAGAGGCTTGGAAGTCTCCTTTCAGGAGGCTTGGAAGTCTTTTTTTCTAGAGGCATGGAAATATCCTTTCAAGAGGCATGGAAGCCTCCTTTCAAGAGGCTTGGAAGCCTCCTTTCAAGAGGCTCGGAAGCCTCCTTTCAAGAAGCTGGAAGCCTCCTTTCAAGAAGCTCGGAAGCCTGATTTCAAGAAGCTTGGAAATCTTCTTCCAAGGAGCTTGAAAGCTTCCTTTCAAGAGGCTTTATGGATAGCAATACTACCCAAAATCGCATATTTATTCCATACTAGTCGACCCGGCAGACGTTGTCCTGCATAGAAGACGAAAATGTTGTTGTTAACTGCCCATGCGAAATTTCAATACGAAATTTCAATTTCTTAATTTTAGTTTCACACGATTTACTCAACCTTTTTTCGCATGAGGAAATATCATATAAACCCGTCGGAAACGATAACGAAAATATTTGCTGAAGGGTTGAAGAAATTCCATCCAGCCATTTTCGAGTTATGCGGATACGAACACAGACCATTTCATTTTTATATTTATAGATGAATAGGAAATCCAGCAAATATAGGACTGATATGCGATCATAGGCAACATATATCTCGTTAGTTTTCAGTTTCGTTTTTATACATTTCATAAGTTATGATTATTTTCATTCACAGTGGAAAAAATAGGGGGTACCTCAATGAATGTAAAAGTTCGAATGGGTACCTCTCAACAAAAAGGTGCGATTCGCGTGATTCGAACGAACTGGAGTGTTCGCCAGAAATCTTCACACAGTTTTGCACACCATCCACCGTTGCATTGATCAGTCTGGTATGCTTCCCAGGGAAGCTGTTCTCGTCCATAATTTTCCATAGCTCTAGGCGGTATACCGCCTTGAAATCAATAAACAGATGGTTCGTTGAGACTTGGTATTCACGGCATTTTTGAAGGATTTGCCGTACAGAAATGATCTAGTGCGTTGTCAAGCGGTCGTCAACGAAGCCGGCTTGATAACTTCCCACGAACTCATTCACTAATGGTGACAGACGACGGAAGATGATCTTTGTAGGCGGCATTAAGGATGGTGATCGCTCGAAAGTCGCTCGATCGCTCACACTCCAGCTTGTCGCCTTTCTTGTAGGTGAGGCGAGTATGCGTGTGCTCCCGATGAAGTGGAGAGATTTGCAGTTCCACGAACCGAGTTTTCAATCGCTAGTCCCTTTTCGTCGCAGTGGTCTTCGCCGATGGTTCCGGTCCGTACTCTCTTGTTGATTGTTCGTTGCGTATGTTTTTTTGAGGCTGGCTTGCAGCGCCTGACACCAAACCCCCTAAATTTCCGGAGGACCATGGTGCACAGTTTCACTTAGAGTCCCTCGCTGGCACTCGGACGATGATCAGCCGCCCCTAACATGGAGAACAGACGCTGTTGTGAGCCGATCCTGACATGAAGAACAGACGCTCAGTAAGATTTGCACCTCCGGAAAAAGCAAACCCCCCTTCCTTGTCAGCATACAACCATAGTTCCCACCGGGGTTGATTAACCGATCTTCCCTAAGGTTGCTCGTATCCCGGCCAGCACCACAAGGTGGTAGAGATAAGAGTTGCTGGGTGAGAGGCTAAGGACCGCGAGATGGGGTCTATTTTATTCCTTCTGGTACGCGAAGTACCAATGGTACGCTTTTTCAGCATTTGCCGTGCCGTTTCTGCATACATTTCTGCATATAAACTTCTAACGAATTTAGCACCACCTAAACTATGACCGATTTGGCTGAAATTTTGTCCAGAGCATCAGGACGTAGTTCGAGTTTCAGTGGCATTTTCAAGTCCCTTAGAAACGCGTAGAGGGTTACCGCAAGGTGATGGGCTTTCGTGTCTGCGATTCAACATAGCTCTGGAGGGAGTAATACGAAGGGCAGACGGCACACGAGTGGTACGATTTTCACGAAGTCCGTCCAGTTATTTGGTTTCGCCGACGACATTGATATTATGGTACGTAACTTTGAGAGCAAGGAGGAAGCCTACATCAGTCTGAAAAGCGAAGCTAAACGAATTGGACTAGTCAACAACACGTCGAAGACGAAGTACATGATAGGAAGAAGCTCAAGAGAGGAAAACGCAAGCCACTACCACGAGTTTGTATTGGCGATGACGAAATCGAGTTGGTTGAAGAATTCGTGTACTTGGGCTTGGTGTCCCTCCGATAACGATACCAGCAGAGAAATTCGGAGACTCGTCATGGCAGGAAATCTTATGTTCTTTGGACTCCGCAAAACGCTCCGATCGAATAGAGTTCGCCTCCGTACCAAACTGACTATCTACAAAACGCTTATTAGACCGGTAGTTCTCTACGGACAAGAGACCTGGACGATGCTCGTGGGAGACCAACGCACACTGGGAGTTTTCTGAAGAAAAGTGCTGCGTACCATCTATGGTGAGGTGCAGATGGCGGACGGTACGTGGAGGAGCCGAAAGAACCACGAGTTGCATCAATTGTTGGGAGAACCATCCATCATTCACACCGCGCAAATCGGAAGACTGTGGTGGTCCGGGAACGTAGCATTTCCTCAGTTATTAATTGAAAGCTTTTCTATGCCCACCATTATTGCATGAGTATGTTTCTTATGTGGCAAGTACAATGGATACACTATGCCCAGGGAATCGAGAATGTATCCAACCCGAAAACATCCTAGTCCGGACCGAGAATCGAACTCGCCATCTCCGGATTGGCAATCCTACGCCTTTGCTCACAAGGCTACTGGAGACCCTACAGCACTACATAAAGGTAACATCATACCTCAGAGACTCGTCCACGGATTTTGTTCCCACGTATTTTCAACGGGCTGGATTTAAGGGATTCAGGCACAGAAAATCAAAATTCTCGCTCTATCCGAAATACATGAGGACCGTCCGAAGCTTTCCCCGTTTTTCATACATTTAGTTTTTTTCTTCTTACCTGAACCAAAAGTTATGTCTACTAGTTTCGTGAAAAGAAAAAAAACGTTTGGGCCTTACACTCACCCGATTACTAATTTTGGCTAACACAATTTTCATTTAGGAATTTCATCGACCAACCAAGTTACCAAGTTACCAAGTTACAAAGTGCAATAGCTTTGAAAAGCAAAATGAGCTTTTGCACATTGTACCGGGATAAAAGCTCGGCGGATCTCGAGACATGCGTGGAAAATCACTGCCAAAGCACAAGGGACCCAACCATTGCATCCGTAGACAATTGATAGCTGTTCTCCGCATTGCACAGCATCTACCCTCTTAGAGCTATTTTCCCGACACGGTGCCTAATTATAGTTCATCAAGATTTATTATTTGCTTGTGATTTTCGTTATTTATTCGACTAGTCCTGTGTCAACAACGGAAGTGCCAGCAACCGAAACTCCCTTGCCCTCAGACGCATCAAACGAAACAGGTAGTGTCCTGGGATATCATTAGACAACCCGAGCTGTGCCATCCTTTGTTTCATCCCAAATCTTCTGAGGAGGGCATTAGACAAAGGCTGGGTTCATTCCTTCGTCATTTATCCCTATATAATTACAGAGCGATTATAATGATGATCCCCGTCGAAATGAAGAAAAAATCCTTCTCATCAATTGATGTAATAATTCATAGTGACTTCCTGTGTTTGTTTCGATTTGTGCTGCTGTCTGAAGATCTGACGGAATCCCACTGTCTATGCCGGATAAATCTTCCAGTTATTATCCACCATTCATTGGTTTGGGATTCAAAGGCAATAATAATTATTGCCAACAGCTTTCGATTCAGTAGTATTGGTACACATACGTTCTTCAACACTATTCTGTCAGATGGTTCCAAAGCTTGTGTTGCAATGCACGAATTTCTGAAAAATTTACTTTTTGTTAAGAAAATTATTTTGAGCTTTTTAGTGGAATGTCTTCACTTGTCATAAGACGAGTTTGTACAATCCCATTGAATTCCACCACTTAATTGTATCTTGACAAGATACTATTAAGTGGTGGAATTCAACGGGATTGTACAAACTCGTCTTATGACAAGTGAAAATTTATACTGAATTGGTCAATCGCGACCATTAAGAAATCAGTCATAATATTTCGAAAGTTAAGTTATACATATAGAAGAATCATAATTTATACATTTTTGTAAAAGATTTAATTCGGAATTAGGAAAGTTCTCTTTGCAAAAATGTTGTAATTGATTAAGTTGAGAACCCGGCCACTCGAACCCAGAAACCGCAGTTGATTTATTTCAGCGAATTTCGGGCGCAATTTCAATCACATTCATCATCGTTTGTTACGCGCCCGGTGCTGGAATGTTTTCGCATCTCAGCGAGGAGATTGATTTCCCAGAAAGAGCCCAGCGCGATTCCCTTCGTGCCAACGCATTGACCACCGCACCGGGCCAAAAACGGCTATCAATCACATGCCCTATGGACGGACGTCCCGGGAGACCACAAGGTATCGACGCCACGTTCCGATGCGGTTGCTGCCGTTGACTCTAGGACCAGCTTGCGGAAAGTTGTGGCCGTTGGAAATCTTGCGTGACCAGCAACGTTTAATTCGGACTAATCAAATGAATGATTTCTGTTTGAGCGAACTTCGAACAGATTTGGGATCTTCCCTTTCCACTTCGATCTTCATCTTTCATTCGGGGACAGGAACGGAACGCGTTTCGTAAATCTTTCTTTTTTTTTCATAGAATTTCAATCTGACAGTGAACCGAAATCGGTGAACCGAAAAGGGAGAGTGATCGCTGCCAATTAGTGATAATTTTCTCCGGTTGAAGGTTTCTGGAGCGGTTATCAAACTAAACGTTCCGTCGTTGGTAGGGCTCAATTTTTGAGGTATTATCCTGTCCAAGAGTCGGGGCCAGAATGTTCGGTGCGATGATGATTATTATTATCAATAAAGTTCGGTGCTTGATGCTGATGCGATTCAAGGAATTCCGTCTACAGCAGTAGGGATCCGGTAGGGCTTATTTCGTAGACCTTGTTGTTACCCAGCAGTGTATTCATTCATAATGTAATACATAGAATGTTAGAGGCTGTGACTAAGACTCGCTGCTATGTTTGGTGTTCGAAGTATTATTTTTTTTACGAACATATTTGTCTTGATCACATCAGTTCCACCAGCTGTTCTAGTTTTTTCCTTGTCAATTATTTTTACATGGCTAAATGGAAAATCGTGTTGGTGTCATACATTTTATTTCAAAACATATCTCTTCTTTCGTAGAGATGTCGCAAATTAATCGATTACTTCGATTAATCGATTCATCGATGTGATAATCGATTAATTTTGAATCGATTATTACCCAACGATTAATCGATTCAATAATCGAGATGAATCGTGAGTAATCGATTAGTTACTGATCGATTAATCAGAATTTTACGACATCATAAGGATGTCGAAAATTAATTGATTATTTCGATTAATCGATTCATCGTTATGATAATCGATTAATTTAGAATCGATTACTATACAATGATTAATCGATTCAATAATCGACTAGAATCAAGAGTAATCGATTAGTAACTAATCGATTAATCGGGATTTTACGACACCTCTATTCTTTCGGTGAAACTTACTTATATAGGTTAAGTATCAAAATTCGAGAACGACCGAAATTTAAAAATTTCCGATGCATTTGATATTCAAAATACCACATCTATTTCATTACGTACTTTCATAAAATTCATTTTAAAATAATATTTCCAAACCATAGAAAAAAAATTCTAACTTTTCTGTCCAAAGTGCAAATTAACAGTGCACATTTTTTTGGGGTTATGGACACCCAATGAAAATAGATATATGCTCATTGAACACGCGTCATTTTCACATGGAAACGTTATAATATTGGTGACCTAAACCACTTACGTGAATTGTATACGCACCCGAGCAGGAGCGATTACCTTTAGCATGAGCATGAGCATGAGCATTATGACCGTACAATTCGTAGTTGCTACTCCGTGACTGACTGAACTTGCGAAATTGTACAGAGAACACAATGAATGGGGCTTGGGATTAGCTACCCATTCTCAATGTACACGTTTCGGGAGCTCAAATATTTAAAGTCAATAACGGCGCCGGCCACGTCCTTACGGTCATATAGGAATGGAAGGATTGTTAGTCCGACTCTCGTTGCTACTAGAGACCGAGTATACCTCTGCATCTCCACGATTGTCTTAGGATAGGATATCGTTTTAGTTACAAAGGATAATTTATCTGGATTCACTTTGGTAAGCGATGCGATCTATGGGATGGGAAATAACACTAATATTTCGGCCGACGGCGCGATCGTTCTGCTGTACGAAACAAGAGAGATCACGCACTGAACTGATTAATTTTTATTACCGGCCGCGCAATGCATAACACAATACTTCGCCCGACCGCGCGATCGTTCTGCTGTCCGAAACAAGAGAAATCACGCACTGAACTGATTATTTTTTTATTACCGGCCGCGCAATGCAGAACACAATATTTCGGCCGACCGCGCGATCGTTTTGCTGTCCGAAACAAGTGAGATCACGCACTGAACTCCGAGCAGGAGCGATTACCTTCATAACATAAAGGCTCCCCTTGATAACATAAAGCGATTTCATCGCCGCGGTTCTACTGCTGTCGCGTCGCGTATGTTTGCGGGAACCTTAGATTGGTATGAACTAGCCTTTACCCCTTATCATGGATTGGACTCGCCATCTCCATCTCCATTAATCACACGCCTTTGCTCGCAAGGCAATCTGGAGACCCATGCGTCGAATAAATAAATTTAGAGTTATGTGTTCTTGAAAACGCGAGTGCATTTAGTTTTGGATTCCGGGAAGTTTGTCCTTAAACATTGAATTGAGTTGATAAATTGTCCACATAGGCCAAGTATCTATAGAATGTGCAAACAGATCTGTTCAAATTTCAAAAAGTTCTTAAAGTTGACCAGTCAACTAGTATTCACAATTTTTATGCTAAGATAGACTTCTGGTGAAAATTTCAGCTCAATTTGTTGAAATTTAGGTGTGCTTCAAATTGATTTAGTGTTTTTGACATAATTTTCCCCCAAAAAAAATCGTAACTCTGAGTGGGATGAACGAAATTCATTGCAACAACAATCAAATGAAAGCCATACCTATCCTCGAAAACTTTGTAGAACATTGTGTTATAATCGGAACAGATCTTCTACGCGTTGCAACAGATTCCAATTCCCTATCAAGAAGTAATAAACTCATGATGTTAAAAACAATTGCTCTTGTCAAATTCTTTTATAAAGTTGACAGCAGTTGAGCACACCTAAATTTCAACCAATTGAGCTGAAATTTTCACCAGAAGTCTATCTTAGCATAAACATTGTGAATACCAGTTGACCGGCCGATTTAAGGAAACTTTTTGTAATTTGAACAGGTCTATGCACAATGCACATGCACCCAAAACAAACAGTTGTAACATTCTTTGCATTAAGCGTTTTGTATCAAATCTCGCATGCAAACCACTCAGAGAACGTTACATTTATCACGCCAGCTCATTGACTTCTCCAAATGAATGGAAGTGTGCGTAATTTCGCAGTATTCCCCTCAAAGTGTTTGTGAGTTTTGCTGCAACTGGATTACCACCCACTTTTACTTTACACATCCTACATAGTAACAGTCTGGCTTCGGAGAAGTCAATTGGATTAGTACCCTGGGGCAAGTGAAATCACGGGGTAAGTGGGTACTATTGCTGCCGATTAATCAGTGAACGTTTTTAATGGTAACAATGTTCTAGAAAGATGAAGCAGAACGATCAACGAATCAACATGAAAATATTTGGAATCAAAACCATTTGCGGCACCATACTAATGGTAGTATTGGTAATGGTATGGTAATGGCATGATTAAATGACTTTAAACTATCGGCAAAAGCTATTACTTTTATTTTAATTCAGTGGATTTCCAACAAAATAGTCGTGGAAAGTGAATATTTTGAGCAATTAAATAATTGTGTGACATCGAAAACGATTTAAAAGCTTTGATTAAATCCAAAATCTGCAATTTTCACTTGCCCTTAAGTTTTGGAAAAAAGAAACAGTTGCTATAACTATGCGAAACTAGCCGACCCGACAAACTTCGTTCCGCCTAAAATTGATTTATCCTTTGATTAGATCTCGAATTATGGAGAAATATGTTTTTCTTTTGTATGGGAGCCCCCCTTTCCAAAGCGGGGAGGGGTCTATAATTATCTTAAGAACCTTCCCCGGCCCCGAAAACCTCTGCATACAAGCATACAAATTTTTACGCCGATCGGTTCAGTAGTTTCCGAGTCTATAAGGTTCAGACAGACAGATATTCATTTTTATGCAGAGCCGTAGCGTGGATTCCCAGCGCCCTTGGCGAAACCGTTATTGGGCGCCCCTTACTTTCACGCATGTTCAAAACAAATGGCATGATAGGAGCTGTTTTTCTTTCAACATCAACATTTTTTGCGTGGTGGATTTAATAAATGTTTGCTTTATGAATTCCTTAAGTCTCTATAACTTGCATGTGTCCCAATAGGTGCAAGGATTATAAAAGTTGCCTAGAAATTTCAACGATTTTCTTAAAGATTAAATAAACCTACGCAAATAAAAAAAACTTGATCCAGTAGTGCGTGTGTTACTGACACAAAATCCAGACTTCCTTGTTGTGAATTCACGCACTAGTGGATCTAGCTAGGCCAATAAAATCCATCTCAATTGTGCCGATCAGTGGTTGGATCACTTTCGGACGTAGTCGCAACAAGAAGAACCCTACTTTGGAGTGGATTGAAAGACCTTCGAAATCGCCATTACACCTTGTTCGGTGGTTTGAAAGAACTACTCTACTGGACTTACAGTGTTAGGGAAGGACTGGATAAGATGTAATACTCGGAAGGTGGCTTTCTCAGTCTAAGTCTAAGTCCACAGGCATGTTGGCAGCCATAACCGCTCGCAGAATCTGGATTAATGTAAATGTTCAAGATTCAAGTCCGGTCGCGGCCACGCAAAACTAGTGAGAGGAAAAACGTGACGAATCCAAAAAATAATTTCATCTAATCCACAAGATATTCGTTTATCTACCAAGCCCAAGTTCTAGCGAAAAAAGTTATGGGTGAAAGATGTTGCTCAAATATCATTTCCGGATAGGCTGACCATACGTACCGTATTTAACGGGACAGTCCCGTTTTTCAGACATTATTGTGCTGTCCCGTCGTAATCTAAAAAATCCTCAATTTGTCCCGTTTTTTCATTGATTCTTCCAAAGACCTCCAAAATGGCATTAAAATTTGGCCAATTTCATTAGTGGATTGGACGGAACCGGTAACTTGGTAGGCAAGTATATCCTGAAAATCAGGTCACGCTTCAACTTCAATAAAATGAAGCGCAGGGACAGACATTCCAATTTCCAGACTAAGTTCATTTTTTATTTTTTTTTTTAATCTTGCGAAGTAGGGTAATTCTATTTGTTTCAAATCTGCTTTACCACATTTTTTTATTCGTTTGGTTCTTTTCGAAACAATAAGAATCATTTAAAATCTTTCTGAATAATTTCGAATATTTCGAGTTCATCCACTGTAAAAAAACGACGACGTGAAAAAATATTTATAAAATACATAATTTATAAATTTGATTTATATCATTTCTAATAAAAAAAAATATATCAGCTGGACAAAATCGAGTTTAAGGCAGTTTCAAACCGAGTGAAAATTTCGTCGGGTTTCGGTCCATACGTACTTTAAGGCTAGTTTATAGATCAGGAGCTTCCACATGTGTGGGCCTTTTTGGAAGCACATGAGAACAAAATCAATAAACAAGATTCCCGAGATGTGAGGAAACTTTTAGCGTCATTTAAATCAATTTTTATCAAAAAGGACTGTGAATTAATTAGATTTGATTTTTATTCACATGCGCCAACCATATTCATGGAAATAATAAAAATTAATGTTAAAGAATCTCATGTTTTTATTATCCGCAGATAATCAATAAACTCACCCTATTACGATTAATTATTTTTGGAGCGTCTTAGGGGAAAAATAATAGTCTTTTAACCTTGTCACCCTATTACTTTTTTCGAATTTGTTTTTTGACATTTTTCCTTATTATTTTTTTCTCTTTGATGCCCACACTGGCTTTAAAGGCTCGTTTACAGTTCAGAAAACGTGTCACGGGATTTGGTTTTCCATGCATTTTTAAAGGGACGGGATTGAGTGAATTTGGGCTATGAAAACGACCCCACCCCCTTGAAAAATGCAAAATGCATGGGGGACACGTTTTCCGAACTGTAAACCAGCCTTCGGGAAGGATACTTTGAATATTTTTTTGTTATTTTCAATTATTTGGATTATCAGAGTTGGAAAAGTTTTTAATATTGGTCAGTAATAAAATCCTTAGACCTTAGTGCATGTTTAACAGTGAATTAAAAGAAAATTTGAAAATTTCACTATTTTTTGAAAATATTGACAAATGCGTATTTTTTGTTCCTTCGTGTTTTTTGTGCGCGCCTCTTTGAAGAGTGAAATATTTGAAGCTCAGTATTTTTCAACAACTAACTTAATACTTAGAAGGTTCGTTGAAGTGCTTAAAAGAAAGTTAGGGTGGTGAAAAATTTAATCTGAAACTTTTCCCTAACTTCTTAAACGGAATTTGAAAATTAAGCCCATACATTTGAAAATTTCCACAGCTCTTGAACTTTGTCACAAGGTTTTTTGACATGTCCCGCTTTGCAAGTGTGTTGGTCCCGTTTTTCCACCGAAATGATCTGGTCAGCCTATTTCCGGATCATACGATCGTAAATTTGATTGCCAAACGGGTCATGTGGTCACTTCTCATTTCTTACTTCACATTTTTCATATTCACTTTTGTTCGGCCGAAAGACATTTTCAGCTATATGACCTGTTCGGTCAAACGACAATCTCGGACATATTACCGTTCCGTCAAACGGCATACCATTTCGGCCAAATTATTTATTCAGTTCAACCCTTGTGTGGCCGGATGGGTACCCGGGTACCTTTTTGGAATTCAATTCGCGATATCTAAATGAATTTTCATAGTAGGAGGTTGAAACTCTGTCATATCCACAATAATGACGGCCAAAATCGATTGTACGGGTTAACTGAAATTTTGACTAAGGAGGGGTGGAGGGAGGGGTTCCGACAGTTTTTTACCCTTTAAATGGCCGGCTGGGTACCAGGGTACCCACGAAACTAAAATGTTTATATCTTAGGCCATTTTTTACCGTTTTTAATCGTTTTGGGCTTATTCGATTCAAAATTTTGTCCTTTATCATGCTGTTTTAGGATTGGACCGGTCCAGACCGTCGGATCACCGGGAAATCTGGATTTCTAGGGTCATGTCCTGCATAGATTACACTGATCGTGGTTTTCGATAGGTAAATAGCAATATGGGTATCAAACTCCTTGATATTTCATCGGCAGGTTGATTTTTATTGATTTGGGTCCATCAGACGTGCAGATCTTTAATTGGCCATTTCAGAACAGGTTCCTCGAGGGGTCATAGTTGGCCATGGACACTTTTCAAGGGAACATCAACAATATGGGTACCAAACTTCCTGAAATTATTTCTAACGTGTGTTCTTGACAAGTTGAGTCCAGAGTGGCCACTTTGGAACAAGTTTCCCGGGTGGGGAGGGGAGGAGGGGGGTGTTTGGTTAAGGTTGGCCGAACACATTTCTCATTGGATCCTCAACAATATGGATGTCAAAATTCTTGAAACTTCCACAGCAGGCTATTGTTTATTATCTTGGTTCCAACAGATGTTTGAAAATTTGAGTGGCTATTACGGAACAGGTTCCCAGTGGGTTCCCGGGTATTTTTCAATGGAACCTCAACAATATGGGCATCAAACTTCTTGAAATTGCCTCAGCAGTGTGTTTCTGATTGTTTTAGAGCCACCAGACGTGCTGACTTTATAGTTTCCATTGCAGGACATGTCCCCGTAGGGTGTTAAGTGGCCATAAATACTTCTCAATATAAATAAATATAAATAAAAAATAGAAAGCTGCAGTTTTTTTTTGTAACCCGTGTGTTGGGAGTCAAATCATTGCAAGGACCACCCTTTGACACCCGAAGGCAACCGAATCAAGGCAACTGGATCACCGAAAGCTCCAAAACATCCAGAGAAGTTGCCGATTCTAAAAGTTTTTCCTAGAAAACTGAGACTTTTTAGAATTTTAGTGTTGTAGCGAACAAAATCAATACAAGGACTACTCATTCATCCCGGATGGCCACTAAGTGGTTTTAGAAAGTTCTGGAACATCAGGAGAAATGACCAGGTGTAGAAGATTCTATTTTGAAGTCGCGATTTTTTTTATAAATCTATTGTTGGCGTAATGCTAATTCTGGAAATCCTAAAAACTATTACTTGTTGTAGTATTGTGAGAGTTAAATCATTGCATGACCAACGCGTTGACCACCATTGGTCATCTGGCGCTGAATGTCCGGAACACCCATAGTAAAGACAAATTCTTGAAAATCGTCCTAGAATACAGTGGTTTGTTATGAATGTGAGAGCAAAACTCCGCTAAATGGTCCTCCGGGAACTCCGGAACATTCTGAGAAAAGGGCCAATTTTTTAAATTCATCCTCATAAACTGTACTGTTTCACAAAACGATTTATGCATCAAAATGAGAGCAATATCATTGCAGGAACTAAACCCGGGAGGCCACTAAGTGGTGCTCCAGAATAGCCGAAATGGTAATCAACTCGCCCTAGAAAGCTGCGATTGTTTTTGTAGTTGTTTGCGATCAAAATCAATTCGAGGATCATTCATTGACACCGTGGGCCGTTAGGTGAGCATCTGGAGGCTTCGGAACTTTCGAAGATGTGCCAATTTTTAAGTTGTCCTAGAAAGTTGTGAGTTTTTAGAAATCGCTTGTTGATAAATGTGAGAGCATTAATGATGCAATCTAAACGGATAGCCACAATACATCCAATAATGCTGCGACTTTCAATAAATCGTTCGTTCACTTCAAGTGGTGGAATTCAATGGGATAGTTCGAAATCGTCTTATGACAAGTGAAGACACTCCACTAGAAGCTCTAAGCAACCTTTGACTGACGTATTGTAGAGCTCCATAATTGTCAATCTTGGGTGATGTTCCTCCAGTTTTCATAAACATTTAGGGCTCCCAGGTCCGATGCCACCGCGTGCAGCAGCCACGAAGTCGCTGGCCTCTATCCGGATCTCTGGTGAATATTGTTTTTGCTATTCTTTCTTCCGACATTCGCATTAAGTGACCGGCCCTCTAGAGTTTGCCGTATTTTATACGATTCACAATATTTTCTTCTTGATACAGCTGCGCCACATATTTTTTTCCTAATTTCCCATCGAGAATTGTACGTAGCACTTTTCGCTCGAAAACCCCAAAAGCTTTCCGGTCCACCTATTTTTACATCCTTACGAATCAGAGCAAATTTCGTTTCCAATATTCGCTGAAGTCCCTATTCGCAGCAGCAATACGTCTTTTCACTTCACAGGAAACGTTATTGTCACATGTCACATGTCATGTGTTCAAAAATAAACAAATTCTTCAACAACTTCCCCATCAAGCACTACCTCAGCACTAACACCAATAGGCCTACCTTTATCTTTACCCGCAACCATGTACTCCGTCTTGGTAGAGTCGATGATTCAGCCTATCTTCGCCTGCTCCCTCTTCATTAGGGCAAAAGCCTCCACTACTGCCCTGTGATCGTTACCAATATAGTCAATGTCATCCGCAAAGATCAGGAGCATATGCGACCATGTGATGATAGCGCCCTTCTTCTGCACACCAGATCTCCTAATCACCCCCTCGAGTGCAATATTTACAATAAATTTGAAAGCGCATCACTCTGCTTCAATCTCTCCACGGTCACAAACACGGTTGATACGTCGTCTGCAACCCGAATATTTTATTTCGAGCCATCAAGTGTTGCACTATCATTGTAATCAGCTTCGCCGGAGAACCGTGTTTGAACATTATCTGCCGCAGCTAATTTCTTTTCACTGAATCGAATGCTGCTTTGAAATTAATAGACAGATGGACTGTACTCCCGAAATTCTTAAAGGATCATCTTCAGGCTAAACATCTCATCGGACCTTCACGGCCAGACAGGTAGATTTTGAAACTGGAATGACGAAACTGATTAGACTAGCCAGTTTCTTCATCTACTGAGAGAGCGCATCTAGTTACAGATTTTTGTTTCACACAGATTATCAGTGGATTCAGAATGCAAGTCAATGTAGGGAAGTGGGTGCAAATGATGATGCAATCACTCGTCCACTGCAAGCCGAATATACCTCTGTTCGTACGGAATTTATTGGAATTGTTGGGTTAAGGTTCGAGAGGCAGAGGTCCGTCTTGGTTAACTGTCAATGTTATAGATAGAAAGCAACTGATGGAATTTCTAATTGGATGTATAAAACGAGCTCTTTAGTTCATTTCCAATTCTAGCAGAAACGGTTAGAATAGTCAAGTTGAAGGTATAGGAAAAGAAATGGAAATGGTATGGAAGTCCATTTCCAGTTCTAGATATTGCTAGAGATAAATATAAAGAAAGATACAAAGTAGGAGAATGGAACGGACTTTGGATTGAACCCACGATCTCCTGCGTATGAGGCAGAAGCAGTAGCCTTATGACTACCAAGCCCGCTCTCTTCTCCTTCTTTTTTTACTTTGTTACAAAAACAATGTTCACGATTACGCAACTGTTGAAAACAAAATGTAAGAAATGACGATTGCTTCGGGAATTCCGGTATTTCAGGAGGACTTCTTGGTGGCCACTCGGGATCAATGAATGATATTCGCAATCTCGCGCTTAGAATCATAAGGGCGTAACTGTATTAATCGATTTATCTTCGACGATATTTTCCTTTTATCAATGTAGTGAATTGCGGTAGTTTGCCGAAGGTTCATGGTTGTAATGAAGGATGATTGCATCTTCTACCTGAGGCAAATATAAAATCGATTAAGAGAAATCGATCAATACAGTTACGCCCCTATGATGCTAAGCGCGAGCAAAGATTCCGCTTCTATACTGCTATTACAAACGATTTTCAAAAGTTTCTAAAACGAACTGCAATAATTGACCACTGCTCTGGATGCCTCTGCACTTCTGGAGCACCATCTGGGGACCACCAGGTGACCCTTGCATTAATTTTGCTCTCACAGCAAATGACGAATTTCAAGAATTAACTACTGCTCCGGATGATTCAGAGCTTCCCAAGGATAACTTAGTGCCCAGCCAGAGCTAGCATTTCCTCACACACTGTGCACAATGAGGAGATTTTAATACACACCACAGAGAGTGACGCTGATCCTCATCGTGTTACAAAGCCAGCACGATGAGTGAGGATGAAGACGAAGAGTGAGAGAATTATTCTGATGAGAGTTGGGCCAACACAAAGTTGTGCCACTTGGTGCAATATTCTTTAAAATTATATTGTTTTCCATTATGCTCGCAGAAATACTTTGGAACACAAACATATTTCGGCGGGGTTTCAATGAAGTTTGGCGCTCCATGCTAAAAAGTATAACCTTAGCAAATAAGAGTTGCACAAAGAAGAAGAAAAAGTCAAAATATGATATTTGAAAGGAATGGCACGGGAAAGCAAACGGTGAAATTTTGAAAACGCTTCTCAATAATTCTAGAAGCAATTTAGATAAAAGCGGTTAGAATTCGTTCACCTAAGGTGACGTTCAAATAATAGGGGTGAACCAATATTTCGAAGGCAAACTTACATAAACCCATTATCAGAGCAGGAGTATTTTGGGCATAATGCATCAAGAAAAAATATAGCACTGAAATGAAATAATTGGACTTTATATAAGTTCCATGTTTTCTGTTTTTGTTTCAATTTCATTACCTGAGATTACCTGACGGAAATTGTATTTTGAAATTGTCAGTAACAGATTTTAAAGCGACAGGTGTGGCGTTATAATGTTGGTAATCAAGGATGTTAACGATCATTCAGTAATTTGCGTTAGATCATTTAGTAGTTTGTCAATAACACATTCCAGAGGCTGAATTTCAAAATATGTTGTATGGTGGACTTCTAGTGCGAAGGTTTTCTACAACTCTGCCTAATGGTTCGTTATTAGAATTCAACTAATAACGGAGTTAGAGCGCTAGTTTCAGTAACTCAAAGTAAATGATTGGAATTTTGTTATCATTTAGTCTAAGTTACTGAAACTATAGCTATGACTCCGTTACTAGTGGAATTCAAACAACGAACAATTAGGCAGAGTTGTAGAAAAACCTTCGCACTAGAAGTCCACCATACAACATATTTTGAAATTCAGCTTCCATCACGGAATGTGTTATTGACAAACTACTAAATGATCGAACGCAAATTACTAAATGATCGTTAACATCCTTGTTGGTAATACAAAGGCTTCTGAATAGTTTTGCCCACAGACATCCCAAAAGCAAGTAAAAACAAAAACATCTTATTATGCATGAAAAGTATTAACAGCTTCGCTAAACTTTAGCCATGTTTACTTTCATTCTGTTCGATTCACCGTTAAACCAAAACTCATTGAGGAACACGGTGTGTTTATTTCATCATTTATCCTCAACTCTTCGTGTCTGACAAATGCATTCGCTGCAGAGTAAAAACACAAAGAGGCCTCACTGCGTTGAGGAAGAGAAAAAATGAGCGATAATCGGAACACACTCTCTCCGGTCCTTTTGAGGAGTGCAAAAGACATGCACATTTCAACTACTCTGAGGAGTATGCCAGCCCTGGTGCCCACCTGGAGTCATTTAATGGCCCTGGACATTATTTTACAACGGATTGCAAATTTCTAGAACAAACTTTCGTAGTATCAGACAGAGGCCACCTAGGATCGAAGAGTAGTGCATGTATTGGTTTTGATGTGACAATGTTAAAACAAACGGTTTATGAAAAGTCACATCTGTTTAGAAGAATTTCTGGAATCGATCATATCTCCGAGTGTCCGGAATCTTATGGTGGGTCTCCTGCTGGTCACCCGGCGTCCATGAGTGGTCCTTGCATTTATTTTGCACTCACATTGCTAGATAAATTGATTTAAAACAATGAGCTCTGAAAATGTTAATGAACATTCTTGACCCCTCAGGGAACCTATTCCGGAATTGGAGATCCGGGGTGAACTTGTTTGATGAACCCAAATAGATCAGAAATAAACGCTTGAGACAATTTCAAGAAGTTTGACACCCATATTGTTGGGGTTCCAATGAGAAATAATTTTGGCCAACCCCGGCTCCCGGGGAACCTGTTCCAGAATGGCCACTCCTGAGTCAACTTGTCTGGTGAGCCTAGGATCATGAAGGACATACGCAAGAGTTAATTTCATGAAGTTTGATACCCATATTGTTGATGTTCCATTGAACAATGTTCATGGCCACCTATGACCCCTCGAGGAACCTGTTCTGGAATGGCCAATCGAAAATCGGCACTTCTGATGGACCCAAATCGATAAGAATCAATCTACTGATGAAATTTCTAGAAGTTTAATACCCGTATAGCTGATTAGCTATCGAAATCCACGATCAGTATCATTTATGCAGGACATGTTCCTGAAAATCCGGTTTTTCCTGGAATCGAATTGATCGGATCGGTTTATCCTGGTAACATCTTTAAAGAAGAGGAAATTCTGAATCGAATAAGCCCAAAATTGTTAAAATCGGTTGTAAATTTCCAGAGATATAAGCATTTTAGTTTCGTGGGTACCCGGGTACCCTGCCGGCCTGTTAAGGTCACTCCTGACAGAGTCCAGGTTTCAAAGTGCTCGCGTTTTCGGGGGCACACCACTCGATACGGAAGCAACGCACAACTGTCATTTTTATTTTTTCAAAAAAATGTTTTATTGCCGTCCGAAAAAAATTGAGTCTTTACAAAATGCAAGCAACTTTTTAGAACACTCCGACTCTCTATCTCTTAATGGTAACGAGCTGTGATGAAATTAAAAAAAAATCTTCCTAAAACCAGTTTTTCAAAGTTAAATTTTTGTGTTATTGTTTTTTGACTTGAACATGTTCTACAAAGTAAAAAAGTACTCCAAATCACACATTTCATGAGACACATTAATATCTAAGAGATATATTGGAAAAGTTATGCAACTTTTTAGTAGTATTTTATGCATTTTTACTATGTCCATTACTTGAAGAGAGGCAAATAGTGGCAGATCAAACACCTGCCTATGAAAGTATGAGCCTTCAGCTGCCAAATACACTCTAGTCCATTAGGAGGAATTCGGAGGAAGTATTGGTTTGATAAACATTAATTGTCTCAAACTAGTATGCAAAAAATCTTTATATTTTTTATTTATTGATGGACCACCCGATTAGGTGTTTGATCTGCCACTATTTGCCTCTTTTCATGTTTCGGACATACTAAAATTGCATAATATACTACTAAAAAGTCACATAACTTTTCCAATATATCTCTTAAATATTAATTTTTCTCATGAAAACGTGTGATTTGGTGCACTTTTTTACTTTGTAGAACATGTTCAAGTCGAAAAACAATAACACAAAAAGTTAACTTTTAAAAACTGGTTTTAAATAGATTTTTTTTAATTTCATCACAGCTCGTTACCGTTTAGAGATAGAGAGTCGGTATATTCTACAAAGCTGCTTATATTTTCATACTCTATCACGTTTGTAGACTCATTTTTTTTTTGGCGAAAATAAAAAATAAGTTTTTTGTACCACCCTAATGGGAAATTTTTTTGGTCACCCTAATGCTCCAAAAAATTACTTATCTTGATAAAATTTTCATCCGAAGACATAACACATATTAAATTACCCGTTTGGAAGCAAATGAAAAAAAGCGCGATTTTAGCTGACTACGCCCACTGTGAGACGTTGTTGTTTCAACGCAGATGCACTGCTTTATTGAATTAAACATTATTGTTGTTTCAATCCTGCATCACATGATTGAAACATTATTAGTATCTTTCTTTTGACAACCATTTCATGATATGGAAAAACTGTAGAAACTGATCAACATAAATCATTCTATCTACATGAAGCAAGAATGAAGCAGATGTAGGGTGGATGACTCTAATTTCCATATAACTAGTTCACTTCTATTTTTATCACTTTTTCCTCTTTTGTTGTTGTCATCGTATTGTCGATCACAGGCTTGGTAGTCATACGGCTACTGCATCTACCGCATACACAGGAAGTCGTGGGTTTAATCCCAGATCCGTTCCATTCTCCTACTTGGTATTTTTCTCTATAGCCATCGCTAGAACTAGAAATAAACTTCCATACCGTTTCCATTTCTATGCTATACCTTCAACTTGACTGTTCTAGTTAGTAACTGCTGGGCCCTCCTTAGCCGTGCGGTAAGATGCGCGGCTACAAAGCAAGACCATGCTGACCAGGCTGGGTTCGATTCCCGGTGCCGCTCTGAGCAATATTCGGCTTGAAAAATTGTCTCGACTTCCCTGGGCATAAAAGTATCATCGTGTTAGCCTCGTAATATACGAAAGCAGAAATGGTAATTTGGCTTAGAAACCTCGCAACTGTGGAAGTGCTTAATGAACACTAAGCTGCGAGGCGGCAATGTCCCAGTGGGGGATGTAATGCCAATGAAGAAGAAGAAGAACTGCTAGAATGGGAAATGAACGAAAAAGTTCGTTTCCTACTTCCAATAAGAAATTCTATCAGTTGCTTTCTTCTGTCTGTCACAGCAGCAGATCGTTAACCAAGACCTGCCTCTCGAACCTTACCCAAAAATTCCAACAAAACTGCGCATAAACTCGTGGCAAGTGCAGAGGTATATTCGGCTTACAATGGACGAGGATTGCATCATCATTTCCTCCCCCTTCCCCCTACTTTGATTTGCATTCTGACGCGGCAGGCGTCAGTGTGACCTAACCAATGAGATCACCAGTGCTTGTACATTGAAGATGAGTGCAAGAACAACTGATCTGGTCATAACGGAGTAGCAACTACGGGCAGTCAATCAAGCTCTCAAGCTCAAGCTTTTGTTGTTGTCATCGTATTGTCGATAAAGAAGTTTCGCAGCATTTCTGAAGGTAAAAACAACACTGAATATTGTAATATTTGACAGTGACAGCTGGAAAGCGCGGTTTATTTTTTTTAAATCTTTATTAATGTGTTTTTTTAATCTACAGATTAAGTTCAACACCGCGAGCGCAGTTTAAACAAATATATACGAGCGTTGAATCAACTATCTCATATGATTGATTCAACCCTTTTTGTGGTTGTATCAACAATAAATATTGTTATTCACGAATCAATGCAAAAATCTTGTTGATTCGAAGTAGAATCGGATTGATTCCACCAGATTTTTTTCTCCGCGAATAACATTTTCAGTTAAATGGCTTTCTGCCAGACGGGATTCGGACCAACGGTTTGTTCGACCAAAATGCCCTGCCCCTTCACGCATACACATTAGCTTCTGAATGCTGCTGTGGTCTCCAGTAGCCTTGCAAGCAAAGGCGTAGGATTGACAATCTGGCGAATTCGATTATCGGTCCAGCTTAGGATGTTTTCGGGATGGAAACATTCTCGACTCCCTGGGCATAGTGTATCCATTGTACTTGCCACACAAGATTCTTCTTATTGGCGTTACATCCCCACACTGGGACAGAGCCGCCTCGCAGCTTAGAGTTCGCATTCGTATATCATGAGGCTAACACGATGATACTTTTATATCCAGGGAAGTCGAGACAATTTCCAATCCCAAAATTGCCTAATCCTGAATAAATCAAAGAAAAATCACATGATTATTAATATGCGTTAAATATTCAGGATGAGTGCTGAATAGAGAAAATGTAGATCGTGTAAAACAGAATCCATTGTAATACCGTAGAATCCCGCTCATTGGACAATGATTGTTGTCGAGGGAACGGGGTAACGTTTTTTTTCGTGAGATTAACTGAATACTTCATCAAATCCAAAGGCCAGCGAAACCCAGTGTTCTTAATTGCAAATTTATCACGCTTTGAAACAATGCGAAAAGCATAAAGTATCAAAAAACTACCAATTTTCAATATTTTTGTAGAAGAGGTGGAATTTTTAAATAAATTTTCAAACCACATGTATCGAAGCTTTCATTATTGTAACAAATAAAATTACAATAGAATTCGGTACAATTCGGAATATCAAAATATAAAAATAAACGTTGGGTTTGAGCATAACGTGGTTGACATCACGCTGTTTTTCGTGCCTATAAATACGTCAGCAGCTGGTAGCAGCAGTAGCAGCAGTAACAGCAGTAGCAATAAAATCAGACGCTGCTTGTGATCCATTGCCCCTAAAAGTAGAGCTCCACGTTACATATATTTGTAAGTGAACCTCGTTATAATCTACATTTAGGGGCAACTGCATAAATTCAAAACATATGAGATTATCCAGAAATTTCATTTCTAAGCTAATCGATTCTCACTGAAAATGACATTCAACTCCAGCTGTAGCTTAGTTTATGTTAAAAAAGAATTGCCTCAAACTGTTGCCCCTTAAACTAGATTTTTACGTTGTGTACATTCGAAAGCTAATCTTGCAATAATCTACCTTTAGGAGCGAATAGAAGAACTTTCGGTTTCTATCTTCATAGATGGTGTTGTATTATAACTCATGGGAATTCTAGCAAAATGATTTTTAGTAAATCTTATCTCACTGTTCTCACTGTGACATCGATTGGAAAACGAACTTAATAGCCATATCGTTACTTATCACACAGTGAAGATTAAGTTTGTACATATCAAGCAACAGAGAAAAAGTTTGCAAATATTTTGAAGATCTTCAAAAATGTATCAAGGACAATTCACATAGATAAATATTATATGTGATTCTGTGATATTGATAAATAACAATGTGAAGGTTTTAATTATCAGATGACAGAGTTCTATTGTTTATTATTTGGATACCATTGTTAATAATAATTTACGTCTTGGTTTGTCTTATTGCATATAACATAAAATATATTGTTCTAACTTAAAATACTAGAATAAATTATTTACAAATCTTCACCTATGTATCTAATATTCTGGTTTTTGTGGTTTGGCTGAGATCAGTTTACAATACTTTCTGGGGTTCCAATATCACACCGTGCGACTTACATTACTCAATCCGCGAGTTGCGTTCAGCACGTGAAGGTGTGACTGCATTTGTGTATCTGTATAATGAGGGCCCTAACTATGCGCGCGTTGATAAATAAAAGCAATATCAGTCTTTAAAAGAAAGGTCAAAGCTCCGTCGCTGTACCTGCTCTGTTTTCTCCTCTTCCTTGCGAAGGGAGAGATGAACTTAACGATTGGCTTGCAATAAAAATCAACACCCTGCTTCGAGTGCGATGCTGTATACAAATCTATCCGCTTCGCTATAATTAACGGCGAACCGTTTTTAGAGGATACCAAGCTATTACTCTTCTTTGGCTGCATTCGTTGTGTCGAACTGTATTTTCTAGGTCAAACAATTACTTTCTGTTTTCTCCTCATTCTTTGTTGCTTTAGCCTAATGCTTTGAGATATCATTCGTCATTCCTCTCCCTCCCTCTATCCCCCTACTTCTACCTCTCAAGTTATGTTAACCTCGCAACAATAATGGAGTAAATAAAATCTTCCACAATAAAGGAAACGTATACAAAATCAACAAACAAAATTAGAATCATCTAATCTCTCACTCGCTCAACCTGTAAGGAACATCTCTGGGAACGCGAACGGCAATTACCGAACGTAACCAATTACCGCTTCATGATCTCATCAATCGAGAAACCGAGTGATTTCTTCGGCAGGCTGGTATCGGGGGAGGTTCCGTGGAGGTGATGGTAGTGATCTTCTTCGTCGTCTTCCTCTTCGACGTCGATTTCCTCATCGTCGTCAATGATGTCCTTTTCGGGCGAGGATGGGGATGACTTTTGCGAAAGGTCCAGCACCGGACTGTTGGGGGTGATGTCTGATAGTGCGTGACTTTGCATATGGGTCTTGAGGTTGGCTCGTTGGTTGAAGGTTCGGTTGCAGATGTTACACTTGTGGGGAGCTTCTTCCAGATGGGTAACTTTGTGCACAGCCAAAGTTCGCGACTGGCAAAATCCTTTCCCGCAGTCGGAACATTTGAAAGGTTTTTCTTTGGAGTGGATGTAACGATGGTCTCGGAGATGGTCTTGCCGTCGGAACGCTTTCCCGCAAATGTCGCACGAGTAAGGCCGCTCGTCGGTATGCGTGCGCTCGTGGATCAACAGATTGTAGGATTTAGTGAAGTGCCGATGGCAGTACTTGCAGATGAACTGCTTCTTTGGGCGGGAGCTTCCATGACCAGGAGCTTTCATCGGGACGACGGGGCGACCGAGCACCGGAATGCGAGACAGATCTCCGGGGTATCCTTGGAAGTGTTGCCGATAAATGGCTGCATTGCGGATCCATTGTTGCATGAGGGCATGCGGATGGTGGCCAGCAACCGATGGAGGCAGTTGTGGATAGCCAGGCAGAGGATAACCGGTTTGGTGGAGATGCTGTTGGGCGGCTGCCGTTTGGAGCCAAAGACGATGCTGTTGTTGTCTTTGTTGTTGCTGATGCTGCTGCTGAGCTTGTTGTTGTTGATAAAGGAAGGCCTCCATCGGCGGTGGTTGAGCGTGTTCCGCAGGCCGCTGAGGAAAGAAGGCACTGGGAACTTCTTGCTGATGGTGGTGATTGTTATGATGATGAGGATGCGGATGGTGGGGCATATGTTGGTGTTGAGCTGGAGACCGGTTTTGTTCCATATCAAAGTAGAGACGCGAAGTAACCACCGCCGGGGTCGTATTAATACTATCCTCTGTAGGCGTGTGTGGAGGGGTTAATATTGGAGAAACCGTAGATCGAGGTTCTTGTTTTATGACTGCCAAAATCTCCGGCGGGAAATCTGCAAATGAAAATAGATGTGGAACATTGTTTTAATTACACTGTCACTTTTTTGATTGAAAATTTCTAAAACAATCATCTTGTTTCTGACTCCAGTCTTAATGACGATTAAAAACGATGAATTACCTGGTGATCTTGCTTTCAGCTCCTCGATACTGATTTCACTGCAGGATGACGACGTCGATGAATTCATAGACATTTTAATTCTTCTGGCAACAGCCAATGTTCCACTTTTTTTTCTTAAAACTCTTCACCGAGCACGATTTGAAATACAGTTCATTAACTACTATCGCTCATTAACAGCCAATCACTGATAACCTATTGTCCTTTGTGTTTTCACTTGACTCAACACTGAGTCAATTCTCAATCAACGGAAGCACTGTGCTCACTGTTCCGAAGCTGTAGCATAACTGAAGCTGCTGATCTATATCCTTTGCACGTTATCCTTTTCCTCATAGATTAAGGGACCCGCACTTTCATTGGCAGATACATAAAGCCAACATACATACACACGCGCCGTCCTTTTCTCTTTTCCTCCTTCTTCGCCGTCCCGCAATCGTTTATTTTCGATTAATACTATGTTGCACCTTCGGCCTCGATTCAGAGCTCACAAAAAAACGATCGCACCGTCGCCTTTACGAAACACTGTATCCTAGGGCCGTACACCCTTCGTTTTTTGGCTTTGAAACTAGATGTTTAGACAACAAGTTGTCGGTACAAACTGATTTGCTACTATCGAAACTTCCAGGGAAGTCACTTCTGTATACCGTTGAGAGCGAGCGAGAGTGTGAGAGGTTGCGAGCGACGAGGCCGAGAACCGGAGAGAACTTCGGTGGGCTGCTTAGGAAGTGAGAGCGAGTAGCGAGATAATGATGGTCTGACTTGGTCAAAGCGTGTGGTGGGGGTAAACGTTAACGCCCACTGTGCCCGCATTCCATCCAATGGCAGTTCTTTATGGTGCTGCTGGCCGGCGGATTGCATAGATTGCGTGACTGAGATGGCATCAATCGAGTGATATCGTGCCTTTCGGTGCTACCAATAGAAGCGACCTCACCCCGGCGATAGACGTGTGTGCGAAGAACCCTCTTCGCTTTTATGCTGGTCCTACTGACTGCTGTTGCTACTTTTGCTGCCTATGTGCCGCCGAGAAGCTGCCGGAACGCTGCCGAAGTTCTTCTGTGTTTTTTCATCTTTTATCCTTCCATTTTTCATTATGATTGGACACTCATTCTTTCCTGTGTACACATTTTATGAAGCTTGTGATTGTTTTGTCCCGTAGCTCGCTGCCACATAGAGATCCTTACTTACATACAACTCAATTTAGTGCAGCAGTCCTTTAGTGCAGTGCACGGGCGGGTGCTACTTTTCCTACCCGTGGCCAGATTGGACACGCGAGGGAAAAGCGGCACGCTCGGATCGTAATGGTATGCCTTTTTTTGATTGAAACGAATTCGTGATGACCCTGCCATGCCCCGGAGCTACCGAATCGACCACGCTATTGGCGGGTACTACGTACTAAATTACCAAGAGGTTTTCGATTTCATTTCGAATTGTTTTTAATTGAAAAAAGTCATTATTTGTACGTCAGATGGCTTTGTAGTAAAATCGGAATTAATCAGAGTTTGGTCAGAAGTTGACCAATCAATTTTGTGAGTGAACGGACTGGAGATTCAAGTTCAGCATTTCAAAATTGAACAACAGATTAGAAATTCGTTTGGCCCGGCACGTTGTTATTTGATGTTCCTTAAATCACAAATCTACTTATACGAATAAAATTATAAACTATCCGAAATGATGAAATAGATCTTCAGGGATCTGTTTACCATATAAGTTTTCCATTGTACTTTTTTTGTAATTATCAACTCGATTTAAAATAACAATTACAACAAAATTTACTTTTCATGACAGGCCTTTCAAACGTTTATTCATTTCAATTTTATACAAGCTCGTAGAATTTTATTTTAAACTATTTTGGTCACATGATGCGACCAACATCAACAGAAGGAATAGATTTCGTTCTATTTGGTAGTAGTGCTAGTTGAGCAAAATAAGAGTGATTTCAAGATCAAATACAGTCACGCCTATGTATATCAAAAATGTTAATAGATTTGGATTTCATTTGACTAACTATTGACTATTCTTACATTTCAAATCATTTTTATCCAACAGTGCACTGCTCTAATTATAGAAACTAATTACAGATTAGAAGCAATGTGCTGTTAGACAAGGCCATACACAGTTGAGCGCTACAATGAAGTGGACCATAATTACATGAAAAAATTCAAAATCATTTTTACGAGCCGTATGCCCACTGAAAAAGAAGTTTTACTCACAAAAGCAATTGTCAAAATTTCGGCCAGATCCGTCAAGTCTTGGTGCAGTGGTGCTCAGCACTTTAGGCATTATTTTCCTTAATTTGCTTCTCACACAATAAAAATGGGCTTTGACCATACGAATGAGCACTTGGTCGAAAGCTTTCGAATATATGTGTCTACCAGTTGAGGGCAGTACTGAGATTTTCATTTTCATTGAGAGAGGTCACGCGGTATTTACATTTTATTCTCTCCCGCTTTCATAGAAAACATAAACAATGAAAGTAATATTGCCAAATTTTCACGGATTTTTATTTCATGAAAACCCATAAAACTATTGTAAACAAGCTGTTTCTTCTACAATAATGTTACTCCTAACTCGAAAATCAAAAACAATACAATCATTTTATCGACTAGTCATCGTTATTTGCACAGATCTATTAAAACTGTTTAAAAATTTAGATTTCAAATCAAAGCAACATTCCCATCATGACTGTTTGCAATGTAACAGGTGACCGGGAGACGGCTACATTTTCATTTAGTCTCTTGAAAATGAAAATGCAACTGTTTTCGCTTTCACATGACACTCACGAAAACTACCAGTACTGGTTGAGGGTAATTTTACGGATATTGGTGTTAAATTCACTCCGTACGAAACGATCAAAGCAAAGGTGCGTGCCGCACTGTAATTTTACTTTGATCGTGTCGTACGGAGTGATTTAAACACCATTATTCGTTTTTATAACCTTATCTGATAGATATATTTAAAAGCATTATATAATCGAAGCTCATTTTTAATGTGTAAGAAGCAAATTATGAAAAAAAAACCAGATCAATCCACCTAGCGTTAGTGGTGCCTTTCTCGCGCATTAAAATAATAAGAAAAACACATAAGAGAGGTGTCCAAGGGCTTGACGATCCCTCCCCAGGCCATCTGCGAGTTGTGGCGCCTGCCTAGGATGTGGTGGGGTTTGACAGTGGGCCCTGTTAAACCTCTATAAAAAGCTGCATGTATCCGCAAGTAGGCTCCGCCAAAGCGACCGTGTGCCGCTCAAGCGCACAAGCCCAAGTCCTGGTGTTAGGTGGGACGCTAAACAGCCCTGACACGACGGCCCTCCAACGAGACAGGAGGTTTGCGCAGGCCCAATAAGCCGCCTAACCAATCATTACGAACAATATAAGAGATAATGCAACTCGATATAATCGGCAAAGACCTAGGCGACGAATAAAGGATCATGATTGGAAGCCTGGAACATGGAACTGCAAGTCGCTAGGTTTCGCAGGTTGCGACAGGATGATCTACGATGAACTACATCCCAAAAATTTCGACGTCGTGGCGCTGCAATAGATTTGCTGGACAGGACAGAAAGTGTGGAAAAGCGGGCATCGGGCGGCTACCTTCTACCAAAGCTGCGGCACCACCAACGAGCTGGGAACCGGCTTCATAGTGCTAGGTAAGATGCGTCAACGCGTGATTGGGTGGCAGCCAATCAACGCAAGGTCGTTTCTTCAACTAAAGCATCATCAACGTGCACTGCCCACACGACTGGAGACCCGACGACGAGAAAGAAGCGTTCTACGCACAGCTGGAGCAGACATACGATGGATGCCCACTGCGGGACGTCAAAATCGTCATCGGTGACATGAACGCGCAGGTAGGAAGGGAGGAAATGTATGGCCCGGTCATCGGACCGGATAGTCTACACACCGTATCGAATGTCAACGGCCAACGATGCATAAACTTCGCAGCCTCCCGCGGAATGGTAGTCCGAAGCACCTTCTTTCCCAGCAAAAATATCCACAAGGCCACATGGAGATCACCTAACCAAGAAACGGAAAACCAAATCGACCACGTTCTAATCGACGGTAAATTCTTCTCCGACATCACGAACGTACGCACTTACCGCAGTGCGAATATTGAATCCGGCACTCCCTCGTTGCAGTATGCCTGCGCTTAAAACTCTCGACGGTGTACAACACACGTCGAAGTCGGACGCCGCGGCTTAACATTGAGCGGCTACAAGACGGTAGACTAGCCCAAGAATACGCGCAGCAGCTTTAAGTGGCACTCCCAACGGAAGAGCAGCTAGGCGCAGCGTCTCTTGAAGATGGATGAAGAGATATTCGATCCGCCATTGGTAGCACCGCAACCGCTGCACTTGGCACGGTGCCCCCGGATCGACTGGTATGACGGCGAATGTGAGCAGTTAGTAGAAAAGAAGAATTCAGCGTGGGCGAGATGGCTGCAACACCGCACGAGGGCGAACGAGGCACGATATAAACAGGCGCGGAACAGACAAAACTCGATTTTCCGGAGGAAAAAGCGTCAGCAGGAAGATCGAGACCGTGAAGAGACGGAGCAACTGTACCGCGCTAATAACACACGAAAGTTCTACGAAAAGTTGAACCGTTCACGTAAGGGCCACGTGCCACAGCCTGATATGTGTAAGGACTTAAACGGGAACCTTCTTACGAACGAGCGTGAGGTGATCCAAAGGTGGCGGCAGCACTGCGAAGAGCACCTGAATGGCGATGTGGCAAACGAAGATTGCGGTATGCTGATAGACCTGGGGGAACGCGCGCAGGACATAATTCTACCGGCTCCAGATCTCCAGGAAATCCAGGAGGAGATTGACCGGCTGAAAAACAACAAAGCCCCTGGGGTTGACCAACTACCAGGAGAGCTATTTAAACAAGGTGGTGAGGCACTGGCAAGAGCCCTGCACTGGGTCATTACCAAGGTTTGGGAGGAGGAAGTTTTGCCGCAGAAGTGGATGGAAGGTGTCGTGTGTCCCATCTACATAAAGGGCGATAAGCTGGATTGTAGCAACTGCCGCGCAATCACATTGCTGAACGAAGGTACTCTCCCAAATTTTATGCCGTCGACTAGCACCAATTGCAAGGGAGTTCGTGGGGCAGTACCAGGCGGGTTTTATGGGCGAACGCTCCACCACGGATCAGGTGTTCGCCATTCGCCAAGTACTGCAGAAATGCCGCGAATACAACGTGCCCGCACATCATCTATTCATCGACTTCAAAGCCGCATATGATACAATCGATCGGGACCAGCTATGGCAGCTAATGCACGAAAACGGATTTCCGGATAAACTGACACGGTTGATCAAAGCGACGATGGATCGGGTGATGTGCGTAGTTCGAGTTTCAGGGGCATTCTCGAGTCCCTTCGAAACCCGCAGAGGGTTACGGCAAGGTGATGGTCTTTTGTGTCTGCTATTCAACATCGCTTTGGAAGGGGTAATACGAAGAGGAAGGATTAACACTAGTGGTACAATTTTCAATAAGTCCATCCAGCTATTTGGCTTCACCGACGACATAGATATTATGGCACGTAACTTTGAGAAGATGGAGGAAGCATACATCGGACTGAAGAGGTTCAAGGGAAGACAATGTGAACCACCCACCGCGAGTTGGCATCGGTGGTGACTGCCGAAAATGATACCAGCAGAGAAATTCGGAGACGCATAGTGGCTGAAAATCTTACATACTTTGGACTCCGCAAGACGCTCCGATCGAATAGAGTTCGCCGCCGTACCAAACTGACAATCTACAAAACGCTCATTAGACCGGTAGTCCTCTACGGACACGAGACCTGGACGATGCTCGTGGAGGACCAACGCGCACTCGGAGTTTTCGAAAGGAAAGTGCTGCGTACTATCTATGGTGGGGTGCAGATGGGGGACGGTACGTGGAGGAGGCGAATGAACCATGAGTTGCATCAGCTGTTGGGAGAACCATCCATCGTTCACACCGCGAAAATCGGACGACTGCGATGGGCCGGGCACGTAGCCAGAATGTCGGACAATAACCCGGTTAAAATGGTTCTCGACAACGATCCGACGGGCACAAGAAGGCGAGGAAGATGACTTGCGGACCCTCCGTAGACTGCGTGGTTGGCGACGTGTAGCCATGGACCGAGCCGAATGGAGAAGACTCTTATATACCGCACAGGCCACTTCGGCCTTAGTCTGAATAAATAATAATAATAACATAAGAGAGGTCGAAATAGCACTTTAGGGGGATAGATTTTACTTTTTCCATCAATTCATATGCATTTGCGGTCATTTGAATGCATTGCTGCAATCTCCGGAATTTTTTTTTTTTTTGTCGTTTTTGAAATTTTTTTTCCTAACGCAATGACCGATCGGGTCAATTTTCATTGGGAAACAACTAGATCGCCCTGCAAGTCTCCTAAATAAAGACAAAAAAAACTGGATCGCCATCTGCGTCGACTGCAACTTGTTGCGAGCAAATCGAATAATTCGTCGAACTAAGTCGATTGGTATATAACACTATGGGTCTCCGAGCCTTCTATCAAAAGTTCGGTTTTGGAGTGATCCTATAGCCTTTACGTATACTTTGTATACGAGAAAGGCAAAAAGGTCCCACTTCTTCGATAAATTTTTAATTTTTTATGCAAATTTCGAGTATTTTGAGGCTAAAAATCGTCGCTACAAAGTAAACGACTTTGAAGTTTGCAGTTTTCGTGCCCTATTGTAATGGATAATTATCTTTTCGTATGAAATAGAAAAATACCTCGGAATTGCTGATTAATTTCGATTTTTTTAATTATTTATTGTTTTTTGCCTTTCTCTTGGCTTTGTGACATTAGTAAGATCATTTTCTTTGCGAACATGGGCTTCGTGACTGCGCGGTTAGCGACGTCAATCGTCTAGACGCATGTGCTGTGAAGTGTTGGTTCGATCACCTTTAACAAGTTCGACCGGCAAGTGACACAAGTGAAATATAGAGAAACAATCGCGAGTATTGAGCAAAACGAAGATTATTTTTATGGCTTCGAAAAAGGAGTGAACCAGGAAAACATTTATAAGTTTTCCAAACCAGCAAAATTGAATTATAACAATATTTCATGTAAAAAAATATTTTTAGAACCATAAAACCATGGTTAGCGCACGGAACTCAGAAAGCTTATTCTTCTTCTGCATTACTTCCCCCACTAGGACATTGCAGCTTAGGGTTAATTCAGCACTCCCATAGTTACATATTAATAACTGCGAGGTTTCTAAGCGAAATTTACCATGTTTGCCTTTGTATACCACATGGTGAGACTTGATGCCAAGAAAAGCCAAAGAAATTTCCAACCCGACAATTTCCTACACCGGACTTGAAATCGAACCATGCCACCTTCAGCATGGTTTAACTAACAGTAACAGCGCATCTCACCGAACGACTAAGGTAGAAGAAAACAGTTTCTGAAAGATTAAAGGCTCTGCCTTTCTTGCTGCGGTACATATCACTCAGTAAACTTTGGCGGCAATGTGGCATTCTAGGTGAATTATTCCCCTTTCTGACACTGAGGACCAAAACAATTTAGTTCGTCAGTTTGCTCGTAATGTTTGCCTTTGATCCTGTATGGTTTGCCTGTCGTCCAATTTACCACATCGGAACCATGTTACAGAATTGAGCTATTTGTACATCTTTACTAAACGAAGCTCTCTTTTCATCATCTCACTCGCAGACGAACGTTTCTCGAACAGCAAACATCATAACCATAAAACTAGAACGATAGGTCGGTCCCGAAACGGAATCCGTGAGCCCGTGAACACCAGCAACCAGAAGAAGCATATCGGTGGCAGCAGCAAGCAACCGACTGAGGAGCGAGAGTGGATCATTCGTCGTCACTGGAAAAAGGCTCACCCAAATATTGCGCCCTGAACGGAACCCAAAACTAAACAGACCCGTCGAACTTTTGTCAACTTAATTAGTCCCCTTCAAATATATACACTTAAATGATTCTTCACCTCTCTCTCCCCCACCCGATCCCACAGTTTCAGTGTAATTCCTAGCCTGTTTGCATATATCTTTGCTTACTTTTCTCCTGAATTGAATTGACGGGCCACAGCACTACAATCCGGACGATTGTACCGTGTTTGCTCGTTTTCTCTATTTTCAAAAGTAATTAATTAATAAAGTCATAAACATGCCCCGAAGTGCAGTCAGTCAGCAAGAAGTCGGCAGCAAGTTCAGCAGGCACATCACACCGAGTGCCGCCCTTTGCCAGGCAACCTCACGGCCACCAGGCAGGGAGAGGGTCCGGCCTTTATGGCATGGGTGTTGGAACACGACAGATCGGGCGTTCGGTTTCTGGTGCTGGCGAAAGGAATGTTTTGTCAAAATTAAATCGATTTATTGTTCCCATTGATTCGATAGTTTTTGTTCATACTCCTGAAAGGGCTTCCGAAAGCGTGACTTGGTGCGAGATGCCGGTGCTGTCGGAAAAACTGAATGTCAGAATCGAAACGCTGGTTGAAGCTAGTAGAAGCGTAGTAAGAAAATAGAATCCAAATAAAGTAAGTAAATATAGTAAATAAAGTAAAAATACTTAAAATAAAGGACCACTGGCCGTAAAGTTGTATTTTTGAAATCTATTGGAGCCCCCATCTAGCACTGACCTAGTCGATGGGTTGTATGGGAGGTGGGGGTAAAACTGACAGGAGTCCCGTTTGAGCTAAATCGCTACATATTTGGCACTCCATCAAGTTGATCTTATTATTTGTTTCAAATTATGAGTACAACATGTTTTACTTCATTCAAATAATGAAAACTATTCTGTTTATTAATGATTTTATGTAAACTATGGCGGAACTGCCATGGTGATGTAATACTTAATGTGCAGTATTTAAGTTTTTAAAACAGAAATCAGCAAAACTAATTTGCAAGATCCGCGAGAGTATCAAATTGTACACACCCAGGTTTTTTTATGCGGTTTGAATTTAATAATTTCTCAGTTAACCCGAACTTTCGCAGCTTTTTAAATACCACCTGAATTTTCATTGATTTTTTGTGATTTTTTTCGTGGGGTTAACACATTGTTTCATTGACGCTGAAGGTCTTAAACGACTAAAACCAAAACGTGTAAAAAAAAACCTGGGTGTATTCAAAGATTGTGTACGGGTTGTATTAAGGATTTAAGGTACACTGGAAAGGTGGAAAAAGGGGGTAAGTGTAAAAATCGACTCGAAAAATTGGAATTGTACATACTTTACAGTTTTTACCACATCATAACATTATACAGGAATATACTTTGATGCTCACACTAATACTATGTTGAAATTTGTATAATACATACACTAACACGGTTAACGCTTTAACTGTAATTTTAGGTTTCGCGAAAAGTTGATTTTTGCATTCATAAAATCAATTCTTATTTGCACCAATTGTCCTTTTTTCAAGTGAATTTATATCACAGGTGACGATTATAATACAATTAAACTAATCCCATTCAATTGGTAGTGGTTTGTACCAAGATTGCAAATAATTCAAAGATTTTACACTTACCCCAGGTATCCAACACTGCGGGGGAAGTGGATAATGTTCTAATTACGCAATTTTTTCTTCCCGCCAGGGTTTATTTCGATAGCTGTGAATCTTAATATGTTCCTTCTTTGTTATCATTGTGATTCCAGTGGTGATTGGACTAATATAAATGAGAAAATGCCTGATTAATCCACCTATCGATATTGATGTCTTTCACATGTTTTACATATGGAAAAAATATATAAGAAGGTTAAAAATAGCACTGATAGGAAAATATATTGTATAATTCACATAATTTCTTTTTCATAACAAGTTTCGCCGTTGAATGCCCTTTTTTTGCGAACAAATTGATTAAGGGCAAGTGCTTAAGAATAGCTTTGGGCATACACATACATACAAATACGCACATACAGACATCATCTCAATTAGTTAAACTAAGTTGATTAGTTTATAACCCTGTAGGTCCCATTTTTCCTTTAAAAAGTTCATCTTTGGGGCGAACATATAGATTTTACATACACTTAGTGTTCGAGAAGGCAAAACCAGCCCTCCCCTAACTATAACGAGAATTCCTTGAGGATCTATTCCGTTAAGGTAATGAAATTATTTCACAAAAGATACTCAGAGCAATTATCGTATCGATTTTAGTTATATGTAACTATTCATCACTATTGAAGGTCAAGGTAACATGGGTTTTCCACTTACCCCATCTCACTAGGGTAAGTGGAAAAACAACTCCTAATTTTAAAATCTATTTCCATAAATTTCAAGCGACTAAAATGGTATGAATTACCACACAGTTGGTGCAAAATTGACTGTTTTTGATAGCCCATTTTGATTGAACGCATTTAGATCATTTAAACTGGTTTTACACTAATTCAAACATGCACTATCGATTTTTCCTTTTCCACTTCCCCCAGTGTACCTTATCTCAAAATTTGATTTTTTGAAATTTTTTCAAGAAGTTTGGTGGGGCAAAACGGACACGTTCTGGTGTGGATAATGTGGGTTATATGAACCATATGAAGTACATACATTCTTTTCACTGAAATTTTACTTTGGAAAGTTTGTATTGTTTACTTTTGAAAACGCCAAGCATTGATTAGGAAATTCGAATTTTCGAGTTTTGCTCAGACCAATGGCATTTTTAAAAGATTTTAACTTTTGTAAGTTACCAATATATCAATTATTATCTACAATTTTTATTTCAGGAGGCACATTTGATACATGCTTAGTCTATGCTACAATTCATCAACTAAATTCATTGTTTTAAGCCTAATTTCTTAAGGTGATTATACAATCAAGCCATGTGGTGAATTTCAAATTCACCACACGGTTTTCTACTCCTTTTATCAAAAGTTCAAAACCAGCGTAATATTTTTTGTACAATGCTGAAAATAAAGTCGATTGTTTAGCATGAGTAATCAAACGATCTACAGATGTTGTGATCCCCATGGGCGTTGTTGTTCTCTCAATTCGTGCTTCTGAAAAATCACTAGAAAGAGCAAGTGGTTTCCAAGATGGTCGATTTGTGGCTTTGTTGTATAACCACCTTAACATGCCCGTTTTACCCACATACTTTTTCACCGGGATTTTTCATTCTGATTTTCATTGTCAAAAAAATCACAAAATCCTATTGTTTTCCACTAAATTGATTTCAAGCCATCGTGGTGCTTCAATTTATTATTCACTTAATATTCACGTAAGTGGTTTAGGTTTTTAACATTATGACGTTTTTCTTGTAAAAATAACGCAATTCCTTAGGGCGTCTATATTACCCGCAGCCCCCCTTTCACTGCTATCACTTCTAAAGTTCAGATAAATATTGGTAATGGTCACACACAAATGTCACACTGTTTATTATTATTATTTTTTATAAAATGGAAGATATTCTGTTTGTTGGGGAATATTTGCCATTGTTTCCCAAGTCATCTAATTTGCCGTCGTATGATGAAGTTCTTCGTAAGTTCATGTTTCATTTGCAAACTGAGTGCGCTGAGTGCGCAAATAACAACAGATGCGTTTATAGCTGTATGGAAAGGAAAACAAATTAATCAAGTGATTGGTAATAGGGCTATTGAATTCAACATTTTGCGTTACCATACAAATTGGAGAGATCTACAGCAAAATAGGCTGCTAATGTTGACAACTGAACTTGAGAAGAGACAATACTTTTCTGATTCGATGAGAGATTTATTATTCGATACCTGCAAGAAGTGTAAACCGAAGAACAAGTTGGAAAAGCAAGCAATCCCAAGTAACATTTTAAATTTTATGACGCTCTTGAAGACCATAATTTACTCTACAAGAATGTTATAAAACCAGCATAAAACAAAAATGTTACTTGCGAAAAAAGCGACAGCTAATTGGGCTTCCCAGTAGGTATCACATTCATGAACTTTTGGTAAGCAAGGCATTCAAAGTCCTACAATTCGAAAATTCACAATCTCCGAATGTCGAAATTTTCAAGCGATTACAGATGGAATGGCACCGCCTAGAAAAGAGTTCGTATCTCTCAGGTATGAACGATACATTCGTTAAATCATCAATATAAGAAAACAAGAGAAGTTTTTTGGACGACAACTTAAAGAGCAACATCACCGCAAAGTTTTTCGGGAAGTTATCAAACTTGCCATAATATTTTGGGTGAAAAACTTGATGGAAAATTGCAAATTAGAGCTCCTGGTGCTTTCCATAATGCAAAATGAATGGCAGAAATTATTTACTCTAACAACACTAGAGATCGATTAGCACGATTCAATGTCATTATTGTGAAAATGTACTTGACAAAATGATTTCTTAGCTCATGTGCTGCAATGTTGGCAAATAATGACCTCAATTTATTAAAATTATTGAAAAATTATTAGGCTTGCGATGAGGAAGTTGCAAAATCACTACACAAAGGCTTTTAAACCCATTTACAGTATTTGGATTCTCGTGACACGACTCGTGGGATCAAAATGTCGACCAAACAAAAAAAAACAAATTTGAGTGGAGAGGAAGAAGCGTCTTACGAAAGGGTGGATACATTCGCAAGACGAAGTGGCCTTAACAGGTCGCCCCACCGATCGCCAGGGGCAGGCGATACAGAAGAGCGTGTCAAGTCGGAGGAACCGCCCATCAAGATCAAGATGGACCCCTAACAGCACACATGTTCCACATAGGCTACTGCAACTTATATGTGACCAGATTCAGTCACAATCAAGTTGCTGCAACCATTTTTAACTAACTTGTGCTGCTCGGGACGGAGCTACCCTGACCAGGTCCATCACGGAAATAATGACCAGTCACGAGGAGAGTGGAGGCCAGAAAATGGAGGTGGTTACAGACGTAACGGACGTAATCATGTTCTTTCTGGACAACGACAGGAAGTACAGCAAGGACCCTAAGAAGTCATGGTTGTAAAGGCAAAGCAGGAATGGATGTCCTTGCTGCAGGCAAGTAAGGAGGTGGAATGAAAGATCCGCCATCTTACCGAGGAGAAACAGTTGGTAGTGAACTAAGCGGTGGAGGCCAGTAAGGAAGCCGAGTAGAAGATTCGAGTCCTTACGGAAGAAAAGCAGCTGGCAGAAAGTCAGACTGCAGAACTCTGCAGACGCATGGCTGTTACTGGAGCAACTTCAAAGCTTAGTAAGGTCAGTATGGCAACCGACCTGAAGGAAGCTAGCGCCAAGCACGAGAAGAAGGCTACTAAAATCCGTCGGTAGAAGGTTGAGCAGTTTGCTGGCCCTAAGGAACGACGGAAACCAGTTCCTCCATCTACGAGGACTACCGAAGTTCACCGGTAGTTCACCTGACCTGGAGGGAAGTTGTGAATCCCAAAAAGGCGAAGAAGGAACGAAAAGCGGTAGAGGAGGCGAAGGCGCCATTGGCCAAGAAGGGGAGTGCCCGTAGAGCAAAGGGCACACCTTCCAATGGTCATAGCAGGAAGGACAGAAGCGAAGCAATTATCGTCAAGGCTGATGGTAAGAGCTATGCTGGCGTTCTGAAGGCTTTGTGGGGCGATAAAAAGCTTACTGGCCTAGGGAATGATGTCAACTGCATCCGCAGAACGTAGAAGAGCGAGATGATACTCGTTCTAAAAGTATACTCGTATAAAAAGTTGGCAGAAGAGATGCTGGGTGATGCGATTCAGGTGAGAGCCAGGTAATCCGGTAATCCAATGCCGAGGCCTGGACGAAATTACCGAAGCCGGTGAGCTGGTAGCTGCACTGAGAGATTAGTGTGGCGTTGAAATCCAGAATACCACGATTCGGTTGCGGAAAGGTTATGCTGTAACGCAGGTTGCCTCATTCCAGGTACCTGTGGCTGACTCCAAGAAGCTACTGGATAAGGCCAAGCTGGAGGTGGGTTGGTCGGTATGCTCGGTGAGTGCAAACCAACAACCTGCTTCGATTACGGACATAAGTCATATGACTGCAAAGGTCCTGATCGGAGTCGGCTTTGCCGGAGGTGTGGAGCTGAAGTTCACAAGACTCACACCTGCAAGGCCGCACCGAGGTGTTTGATCTGTGGTCCTGGTACAGACAACAAACACCTATCTGGTGGGCAGGCCTTTCCGGGCTCCAGACGGGCTCAGTCATGCAAGTAGCTCAGTTAAATCTCAACCACTGCGAGGCAGCGCAAGCGTACCCCATCCAGAAGGTAGTGTCATCTCCTGATGATGAGGGTTTTGTTATAGCAAAGGTAAACGGAGTTTACTTTTGCAGCTGCTACTGTCCTCAAAGATGGAGCATAGAGCAGTATACTAGGGGGTTGATAATCTTGTAGCGAGACTAACTGGTCTTTAACCATTAGATGTAGCAGGTGACTTCAACGCGTGGGCAGTGGATTTCGCCTCTCGGTTCAATAACGCTAGAGGTCATATCCTGCTAAAGTCTCTAACGGTACTGAACGTAGTCCTGCTGAACGAGGGCCAAGCGTCAACGTTCAGAGGACCGAATGGCGAGTCATGCATCGATGTAGCCTTCTGCAGCGCGGGATGGACGGTGGAGCCTGAATGGAGGATTCACGAAGGGTGTACTGCTAGTGACCATCAGGAAATACGTTTTATGTCCAGCTATAGCCCCAACAGAACCACAAGGCAGGTCAGTAAGGCTGATCTAGGATGGCGTTCCTCGCAGCTCGACCTAAAACTGATGGAAGAATCACTACGGTGGGAAAATCGGACTCTAGGCCTTAGTGGTGATGAGTATCTGATGTCCTAACACGAGCATGTGACGTGACAATGCCCAGGAGGACTATGCCAACCGGCAACCGCAAACCGGTGCACTGGTGGACGAGCACAATAGTTGATCTTCGCAGAACCTGTATTAGAGCTAAAAGAAGGGTGCGACGTGCTAGAATCGAAGCGGACAGACTAGAAAGACGCCGGGTGTTCCAAACAGCGAGGGCCTGTTTTGAAAAGCTGTGTAGGATGGCCAATAATACACCATGGGGGGATGCATACAGGATAGTGATGACTAGGACCAACAGCAAACCTCTTGAGAAATCCCCGGAGATGTTAGCCAGGATCATTGAAGGTTTGTTCCCGAAGCATGACTCATCGAACTGGCTTGCCACACCGTACGAATCAGTGAATGTGGTACCGCTAGTGACAAACGATGAGCTTATCGCCGTTGCATGAAAACTTAAGCTAATTAAGGCACCAGGGCCGGACTGTATTCCTAACCTGGTCCTTAAGCACGTGATTCTTGCCGCTCCAGATATGTTCAGGAGCTGCCTCCAACGTTGCCTGAAGTTGGTGCTATTGCCTAAGCCTGGGAAATCCCAGGGAGAGCCTTCGGCATACAGACCAATTTGCCTACTCGGCACAACTGGTGAGTTGTTAGAGAGGGTGATCCTGAATAGATTGACGGACTATACGGAGTGTGCTGGTGGCTTATCAAGCCATCGAAGCAATTCGGTCGGTAACAGAAACAGCTTAGATAGCGCGTGGTTTGAATAGGAGAGGTACTAGGTACTGTGCATTGATTACACTAGATGTAAAGAATGCATTTAATAACGCTAGCTGGGCAGCTATAGCTGATTTCCTGCATCGCTTGAGAGTCCCGGATCTGTGCAGGATTCTGAAAAGCTATTTTCAGAAAAGGATATTGTTAGTCGACACCGACGCTGGTCAGCAGTCGATTGAAGTGTCAGCAGGTGTTCCACAGGGATCCATCCTCGGACCGGTTCTGTGGAATATCATGTATGACGCTTAAATCTCCCGGCTGGTGTGAAAATAAAAGCCTTTGCGGATAATGTAATGCTACAGGTCACAGGCGACACTCTCGACGAAGTTAAATTGAAAGCTTCGTACGCGATTAGCAGAGCCGAAGAATGGCTCAACTCGAGGAGGTTAGCGCTAGCACATCACAAGACTAAGTTGTTATGGTGCATAACCACCATGGGTTGCAGCATGCGAAAATAAACGTACGGACCTGCACAGTTAACTTCGTGAGGCCATTAAAGTATCTGGACGTGATGATCGACGCTAAATTTTACGAGCCACGTCGATTATGTGTATGCCAAAGGGCTTCATTGGCAATAACATCTTAATCGCTTAATCTTAATCTTAATCTTAATCTTAATAATGTCCAACGGATCGGCGGTACAAAGTCAGGTACGTAGGCTTATAGCGGGTGTAGCATTGTCTATTATCCGATACGGCGTACCAGCATGGTCCAAGGCACTAGAGGCCGGGTGAAATGTAAAGAAATTAATCAGGGTACGCTGATGTGTCTGCGGATTGCAAGCGCATACCACACTCTATCTTATGAGCCGTCATTGCTGGGATGATGCCGATAGACATAGTTTTGGAGGAAGATGTAGAGTGCTTCAACTCGGACTCGGTGCAAGGGCGACGTGTCAAGAGAGCAGCTTCGTAGCTCAAATGGCAACGTTGTATTTTTAAGAACACAATATCACAAGCCAGTCAAAAATTCGGTGTTGGTTGACTGAACCCCGATCTTTATCTTCTTCTTCTTCTTCTTCTTCTTCTTCTTCTTCTTCTTCTTCTTCTTCTTCTTCTTCTTCTTCTTCTTCTTCTTGGCATTACATCCCCACACTGCACTGGGATAGAGCCGCCTCGCAGCTTAGTGTTCATTAAGCACTTCCACAGTTATTAACTGCGAGGTTTCTAACCAGGTTACCATTTTTGCATTCGTATATCATGAGGCTAGCACGATGATACTTTTATGCCCAGGGAAGTCGAGACAATTTCCAATCCGAAAATTTGCCTAGACCGGCACCGGGAATCGAACCCAGCCACCCTCAGCATGGTCATGCTTTGTAGCCGCGCGTCTTACCGCACGGCTAAGGAGGGCCCTATTAGGGCCCGACCCTTTATAGATAGTGTAAAAATGTTTCTGGGCATTAATCAATTATCAATGTGTCACCATCCAGTAATAAAAGGAGTAAAACAAAAAAAAACTGGAAAAAGGATTTGTCGCTCTCCACAACCAAACTTTAGAAAAATACTATAAAGATAACGAATTGGTTTCAAAAAAAACTAAACTAAATCAATCAAATATATCAAACCTGATTAAAATACTATTTGCTAATAATATCATTGTGTATGTCAAAAGGGGAAAAAATACGAAGCACAATCATCAATATTAGTATGATCGTAAATAACAGAATATTATAATCCCTACAACCTGCAAATCCCTAATATGACCAACGACACATTCAACAATCAATTGACTTAATAACATAAGCCCTATATCATAAATTCGACGTGACGTGTATCACCTGGAAAGCTCACCAAATTCTGTTCAACAACAACAATGTCTCAATTCAACTGCTATCATGCTCTAGTTGCCTATCACCCTTCTGCGGTATCACAAACTACCATTGCTCGCTTAGCTCTGATGAGCTGCTTGGCCGTTGATAACGAACCGACCCAAAGGTAGGCTCACTCGTGCAGTTTGGTTACGTTTGATGGGTGACAGCGGCGGCGGCGGCATCGTTTGATCCCGGTGCCGACAAACGCTTATCGGACGCGTATAAGGTAGTCATATATGGATTAATTTTGTCACCGGCCTTATCACCATCGTACCATCATCATCGGAAGGTTCAATATTGTGACTTCCAGTGATTTTCGACTTTCATGGAACAACTACAGACAGGTAACTCGAAAACCTTTCCCACCACATGGACGACACATGGGCGGGTGGTTCCGACCATTAGCACATAATGCAAATCAATAATCACCTTGGAGAAATTCCGGAATAAATCAAGACTCGGGTTGTGATGTGGAGTTGCTGATTTCGAAGGACAAAAGGACAACACAGGATTCGGGTGACTGTTTGAACAGAAAACAAAAGGTGCGATTTCGAGGAGCGAAAATCTCTTCCGCATGGGCGTCAGCTTCGGTTGGCAAATTTCCCATCACGCCTCAATCTATTCAAGAAGGGAAACCTGGCTCCCACAGGCAGTCGTTTGTTTTCCTTGATCGTTAGTGATAATGGTATTTCCAGGTTTGACTTCGCTCCATGTGCGTGCATTTTTGTCAGTCAGGGAGTTTCCGAGATTGGCTGCTGTTTGTGTTGGATTTAGAAGTTAGGATTTTTGTTTTGTTGTTATGGAATATTTTAAGCCGCTAATGCTACCAAAACAGTTGGTTCGGAGGCGTTAAGAGGAGAAAAAGGCATGAAATAGCTGGAAAGGATATTTAGCAGCTGGAGAATGGAGATCCCATGGTCGTGAGTATTTTCCAACATAGCATTTGATTTTGTTCGAAACCCAAACGTTTCTGATTCCGATAAAAATTTACAGGCTACACGAGGGATCTTGAGATGCCGAATGATATCCTGAAAGTCCGAAAAGAACCTAAAAGCGTTCCGATAATTATAAATACACTGAGAAATAGTCGGCAGTTGGAATGGCGTTTGATCATGAAAATGTCTATGCCTTCTATATATTCCTATTTTATGTGATGTACCTATTAGTCGAGGTATTATATGAAGCTTGTTTTTCGCACAAATGGGTTATTTTTGGAACCTGTTTTTTTAGTAAATGATCTTCAATACAGACGCATAAAAATCAAAGGTGCAGTCCAATCGGATTGTACGCAAAGGTAACGTTGAACTACGTAGCTGTATTTAATGTACAGGTTTTCAACTTTTCTTTTCGATGAGACCAAAGCAAGCATTGTCCAAGCCCAGGGTCAACCTGTTCACGTTGTTTATCTTGTGTTCCACACAGAAAAAAAATTATTAAATTTCAACGGCATGTAAATAGAACTAGCTGTAATAACACAGCACTTGAATTTTCTATTTGATTGAAATTTCCGTCGAAATCGATGCACATATTAAGCATTGAAAAAAAAATATAAAATTACACGACTCATTCACTATAGGATTTCGGGCGGTCATTAATCGAAAATGTCATGTCTTCCGAATTATTTTAAAATATTTTCTCTCCATTGTCAATACTCTAATTAAGAGAAATTCTGAATTTGAAGTCTCTAGGTGCACTAGTTCCAAAGATATAAGGTGGCAAAGTCAGAAATGGGTAAAAGTTAGCAAATTTTCTGAAAAATATTTTATTTTCAACTATTTATTGAAATATTTTTAAATGTTTTTCTTCAATGTTAATACATCATTACAAAGGTTATTGTATAAGCTTTTAAATGGTGTGCAAAAACTAATGGTTACACTGTGAAAAAAATTGAAAAAATGCGGAAGCAATATTTTTTCCAAAAACGACGCTATTTTCAACTTTGATAGTGAAGAACTTTTTTTCCTCAGGAATCCCAGGTTCTTTTATGATACACATCAAGGACAAAGCTTCGACTAAAATGTCCCGAAAGAATTTCTTGCCAGTATTTGCAATTAACAGAGTTAAGTCACTCTGATTTTTTTCATTTGTTTTTTACCGTGTTTTGCCTCTCTCGTACTCCAAGGTTAATGCTCATTCCAAAACGAATGTTTGATAGAAGGCCCAGAGACCCCTAGTGGTATATATCAACTAACTCAGCGCGAAGAATTGAGGTGATGTCTGTATGTGTGTGCATGCGCGTCTGTATGTATGTGCGCAAAAGAACGCAATCGCCATTTAGACACTTATTTGTGTCCGATTTTCTCGCAACAAGTTTCATTCGACGGGAAATCTAGTCCCATCGTTTCCTATTGAAAATGGGTCAGACTGAACTATGCGCTCAAAGGGTATGGTCAAAATACATTTATTGGTAATAACTTCGACTTTATTTATAACCATTTGAGCTCATTTAATTAACTTTTCAAAGGAGTAAATGAATAAAACTCCCAATGCAATGCAGCACAACGGTAACGGAAGGATTTAACAGTTCGCTCATATATTTCCTGTCAAATTTTACCGTTTCCGTCGCCATTCCGCTGAAATGCGTTTGGGGCTTGAGTGGTTTGAGTCATTCTCTAAACCTAATTTTCTGAGCTATTCATTAGCTACTGATGGAGAACTAAATATGAGATTTCATAATATGTAAATATTTATAAATCTCCTGGAATCAATAATTCCCGACATGTTTATTGCAAAAGTAAAGACGAACAATATCTTAGTTAGAACGGAGCGTATGAAATTCCTGCTAGTGTTCATGAATGTCTGGCTAATGGTAGGGAAATATTTATTCACTCATCTACACTTTGAGGTTCACTGGCTGAACAACCAGCGGAAAGTCAATATAAACAGTTGAAGAAATTTAGAACTCATAATGCAAGAAAATGATCAAGAGAGGCAAATGTTGACATTTTCCTTCGTGCCTTACATGAATCAGATCCATTTTAAGCTCGATTTGGATAACGAGGAGACGTTGGAAAAAATTTTCACTTAGTTATTCTTATGCCATGCGTAATTTTGTAATATTTGAAGATTTTCAAAAGTTCTTTATCTTCTAATACTTTAGATGAATTTATCTCATCTTCCATCGTTGATGGAATTGAAGAAAATATCATTGAAGACTTAAACCTTGACACAGAAAAAGAATGATGCTGTATATAACTTGTAGAAATCATGAAAACAAATCAAAAGTAATTCAAATAGTGTTGTTATTTAAATTAAAAGAATTTTGCTTTTCGGAAGAATGGAGCATTCTTACATTCCACAATGAATGTCCACATTTTTGAGAATATATTAATCTCATTTTTGAATAACTTGTACACGTAAAAATGTCATGGGATTGCGATTTCTAATTTGCTAATACCCTTTTCAAAAGTTATTTTCAATTCTGATTATTTGATTAACATTTAATGCTTTATGATCCTTCAGATCCTAGTACTTTGTCAAACAAATTGTTCTAAATACAAATTGTGAGGCATGAGAGTGAGAACAAAAAATATCACGGAATGTCATGAAATTAATGTCATTTAACATGATCGCCGCCATAATGTCCATAAATTGCTGAACTTAGTTTTTGTACAGCCCCTTCCTTCTCCTTAAGAAAACGCACGAAATTTCAACTTCCCAAATAGGTTTGCTTTGTCACGTTAATCGAACCTATGAAAAAAATAATTACGTAATTCATAGACGATCCCCAAAGGGGGGGGGGGTTGGAAATTGTATATTCATGCTATTTCGACCATACACAGCTAAAACTAAGTGGAAAATCACTTTAAAAGTCCAATTTTATTTTTGACCGCTCGCTTGTATGGGGATCCCCCATAGTGTCATTGCTTGTTTTTTAATTGATGTAAAGATACATCAAAATGCCTTTATTTTGCCATCAATAAATATTTATTTTTAAACGATCGTTCAAATTTCAACCCATGTACTTCAAAACATTAAAACAACATGGAGGTAGAACTCGTCATCGTGTATATTGTGAGATAAGTAAAGTAGTACCTGTACTGTATCCCGCAACCGCTTATTAGTGAACAAGTTTTACCTAAACAGCAGAGCAACTACTACTACAATTGTAGTATAAAATGAATATAAAGTGTCATGTTACTCTACCGTAGTCAAGAGAGAATGAATTCTTACACATTGAATTTGATTTTCCACAGGAAGCAGTATATTAATGGATTGAATCAATCATGTTTAACATATTTTCCTTAGCGTGGCCAAATTGAATCTATGACAAAAGGTAGAAAGACATAAGGTTGAAAAGACAAAAGGTCGAAAAGACAAAACGTTGAAAGGGACAGAAGGTCTAAAGAACAAAAGGTCGAAAGGTACAAAAGGTCGAAAAGGACAAAAGGTCGAAAAATACAAAAGGTCGAAAAGGACAAAACGTCGAATGGGACAAAATTTCGATCAAGAACAAGTTGATAACAAGTTGGGTGTTTGTGCTATGCATTTAACTTCAAGCAGAAATAACAACACACTTATCCCATTAATCAAAGTTGAAGAATGAGCCATTTTCAAAGAAGGAGAAATTACTATGAAACAATATTATGAATGTCTAGATAGTTCTGTTAGAGTTAAAGCAAATTGTTGATTTTGGAAATGAATAAAACTTGAATTGCGCGAGACAGAGTTGTCCTATACAGTTGGCAAAAAAATGCCCTTTTATTTTCACTATTTTTTACAATTAAATAAAATGCATTCAATGAGTGCAAATAATAGTTGAATATTAAGGTTTTATAAATGTCACTTCGATCTGTCAAAATAGGTGCCCCATTTTGACAGATCGATGTGATATTTAAAAAACCCAAACATCCATCTATTAGTTGTACTTACTGAATGAATTTTGATTAATTGTTAAAAACTGTGTAATTTTGATTTTATTGATCTTTTGTTTCTTTCGACTTTTTTCCCTTTCGACCTTTTGTCCGTTTCGACCTTTTGTCCTTTTCGACCATTTGTCCCTTCGACCTTTTGTCTTTCGACGTTTTGTTTTCCGATTTTTTGTCCTTTCGACCTTATGTCTTTCGACCTTTTGTCCCTAACCCGGCAAAATTACCCTGACGCCCCTTAGCTAAAATTGTTTGTTGGAGGCTGAAAGTTGTTTGGCCTAATATGTCGTTTGACCAAACAAACATTTCGTCGATCAGTACCTTTGACTGAAAAAAAAACAGTTGGCCGAATAGCTCAATTGGCCGAAATGGTCGTGTGGCAGAAAGGGTCATTTGGCCGAAACGGGCATTCGGCCGAAAGTGTTGTTCGACTGAATTGGTCATTTTGCCAAAAAAAAAACATTTAACCGTATAGGTCATTGGCAGAAAATGCTGTTTGGCCTAAATAGTTGTTATGCAGGAAGGACATTTTGTTTCTACCAAACGACCATTTCTACCATACGGCATTTTTGACCTAATAATCTATTCCAGCGGTTCTCAACCTGGGGTACATGTACCCCTGGGGGTACCTTCGCCGGGCCCAGGGGGTACCTCGGACAAAAATGCATAATGGCTAGGGTGGCTCAAAAAACACTTTTTCAAATTTTTTGATGGGCCGCCATTCGGTTCTATTTGATGCCCTGATGCTCTGGACAAAATTTCAGCCAAATCGGCCAACGTTTGGGCGGTGCTAAACTCGTTGGAAGATTATATGGAAAAATGTATGTATGGACGGCACAATTTACAATCAAGAACCACGATACTCATTCACTTCTTGAAGAATTAAATACAGAATGTAATGCTGAAAACCGCAAGAAGATTAGAGTTAATTACGCAAAAATATTAGCATTTTACTGGAGTGTTGTAGGGGTGAATTTATTTCTTTTCAAAGGTAAAAGAAACGAAATTTGCTCAAACCCCACTTCAGAGAAATGCTGATAACTTAGCCGGGAAAACTCTAATCTTCTCGCGGTTTTCTGCATAACATTCTGTAATAAATTCTCTAAAATCTGAATGAGTATCATAGTTTTTCATCGATAGTTGTGTAGTCCAGCTGCAATTTACTGTTTTTGGATGTTTCTGCATACATTTTTGCATATAAACTTCCAACGAGTTTAGCACTATCCAAACGTTGACCAATTTGGCTGAAATTTTGTCCAGAGCATCAGGGCATCAAATAGAACCGAATAAGAGGGCCCATCAAAAAAATTGACAAAAGTTTTTCCCATTTTAATTTGAGCCACCCTAATAATGGCGGATATATTACAATTTTAATCAAAACTTATTGATCAAGTTTTGACATATGTATATTTTAGTTATTTCAAGTAGCTCCGAAACCTCTTTTCAAGTGGTTCGGAAGCCTCCATTCAAGAAGTCCGAAAACTTCCTCTCAAGAGGCTTGGATGCCTTCTTTCAAAAGGCCCGGAAACCTTTTGTCAAGAGACTTCGAAAACCTTAATTCAAAAAGGTGGGAATCCTCCTTTCAAGAGGCCCGGAAGCCCCTTTAAAGAGGCCCGGAAGCCCTCTTTCAAGAGGCCCGGAAGACTCCTTTCAAGAGGCCAGGAAGCCTCCTTTCAAGAGGCCGGGAAGCCTATTTTCAAGTGGTCCGGAAGCCTCCTTTCAAGAGGCCCGGAAGCCTCCTTTCAAGAGGCCCGGAAGCCCTCTTTCAAGAGGCCCGGAAGACTCCTTTCAAGAGGCCAGGAAGCCTCCTTTCAAGAGGCCCGGAAGCCTCCTTTCAAGAGGCCCGGAAGCCTCCTTTCAAGAGGCCCGGAAGCCTCCTTTCAAGAGGCTCGGGAACCTCCTTTCAAGAGCCCCGAAGCCTCCTTTAAAGAGGCCCGGAAGCCTCCTTTCAAAAGGCCCAGAAGCCTCCTTTTAAGAGGCCCGGAAGCCTCCTTTCAAGAGGCCCGGAAGCCTCCTTTCAAGAGGCCCGGAAGCCTCCTTTCAAGAGGTCCAGAAGCGTTGTTTCAAGAGGCCCGGATGCCTCCTTTCAAGAGGCCCAGAAGCCTTGTTTCGAGAAGTCCGGAAGTCTCGCATCAAGGGCCTTGGAATTTATCTTTCTAGGGACTTGAATGCCTAAGTTCAAGTGACTTGGAGGCGTCGTTTCATAATGCTCAGAAACTGCATTTTAAGTGGCTCAAAAATCACCTTTCAAGAGCCTCAGAAGCCTCTCTTCAAGAGCTCGGAATAATCAAAATTTCAGCCAGCTTTATGGAAAGTCATACATTCTGTTGTTATTCAGTTCCATTTTTCATACGGTCGGGGTTCAGCCAAAACACACCAAGTGCCAACGAAAAATTACCCATTTTCTTGCACAATTTACCTGTAGCAGATCCAATTGAATACAAATCTTATTGGATATCATTTACAGAAAAAAATAGGGGGTACCTCGATCAATTGAAATGTGCGAAGGGGTACCTCTCAAGAAAAAGGTTGAGAGCCGCTGATCTATTCGGTCAAACGACTTTTTGGCCAAACGACCAATCTTGCCAAATAACAATTTCAGCCAAATGAATTGTTAGGGCAAACAACTTTTTCAGTCAAATTACCAGTTTGGCTGAATGTGCTTTTTGCCTGTTTGTCGTTGTCGGTCAAATGCCATTTTCGACCTAATACCGTTTCGGACAAACGTTTTATTCGGCCTGATGGAATTTGGTTAGATGACATTCGGCCTAAGGTGTTAAGTAACCATGTGCCACTCGAATAAATGGCTTTTCGCCTAATGACTTTCGACTAAACGACTGGTAGGGCCACTTGGCCGAAAGCCACAAGGCCAAAAGGTATTTGGCGAATATGTTATTTGGCCGAATCATTAGGTCAAAACCCATCTGGCCGACAAGTTTTTTAGCAGAAATGGGCATACGGCCGAAAATGTCGTTCAGCCGACTGGCATTTTGGCCGAAAAGATTATTTTGCCGAAATAGTCGTTTAGCAGAAAGGTCATTTGGCAAAAAATGTTATATGACTAAATGGGTGAGTAATCAACATTTGGCCGTTTGACGAAATAAAATTTTCGACCAAATGGTTATTTCGAACAAACGACTTTTCCAGCCTTATATCTTATGTGGTCAAATGATTATTTCAGCCAAACGATGTGTTGTGTATTCAACATAAACTTTCCGTGTATTTTCCGAACATTTTCTTATAGAAATATGGATCATTTTTTCGCGAAAATTCTGACGAATTTCCCACGGAAATACCAACAATTTTTCTTGGAAATTCCAAAGGGCTTCCTTGGAAATTCCAAAGAATTTTCGAAACTTCAAAAATAATTTTTAAATGAATATTTTGGAGTAGTTCATTAAATTCTTCCGACGAAATTCCAATGATTCTCTAGTTGAAGTTTCGTAAAAATCCAGAAAAAAAGCAGAAACAATCTTTAAGAAACGAACGTAATGAAATTTCCACGCCGCTACCGCCGACCAAAATTGTGAGAAACGCCGCCGCGGTTGAATTTCAGACCGTTGCACACCTCTAGACACGATTCCCGGCTCACTGCACAGAAAACTAATGATTTACACTGGTTGGAAGCCGTAGGTTTATGATTGATTTTTTTTTAAAGTCTCCCATTTATCTCGCACAATATTGATTATTTTTTAAGTAGAAGTGAACCATATTGCACTATTACACGGCCCACACAATTCAGGAAAGTTGCTTCCTGCCATAAACATCAATTAAACAATTCAGTCGTACGCATGTTGGGCCGGGAATGGGGTAAGAAACCCTACACCCAATCGGCAGTTGATAGATTTTCTAACAATTCTGTATAAGAATCTAACAAAACCTGTATAAGAACTGGGCATATGCGAAATTGTTAGATTCTTATACAAAATATGTAAGCTCTCAAACAAATATTGTTAGAAAAGCTTACAAAATTGTTAGATTCTTATACAATACTTGTATAAGAATCTAACAATTTCGCATATGCCCAGTTCTTATACAAGTTTTGGTAGATTCTTATACAGAATTGTTAGAAAATCTAGCATCCGTTGGTTGGGTGATATACTTTCTTTAAGTTGCACGTTCGATTTTATGGTAGAGGCTATGTGAAAATAAGATTATATACCTCGCGCCTGCAAAATAATGTAGTTTGGCGCTTTAAATTGAAAATAGTTATAACATCAACATCGTAAATTTCCACCTAATCTGTTGATTTTCCACCCAATAGGCGAATTCGATAAGGATCCAGTGGTAGAGTAGCTTTAGGAGAAAAGTCGTCAGAAGCGATTACACCCGATTCTTTTTTTTACACGGAGGATGCATTCCGTGTAAAAAAAAGTTTTCAGTTCAAAATTTGAAAATCCGTGTAAAAAAAGTTTTATGATTTCTCGACAAATCATGCAAAATGGAGCAACTTTACAAAAATTTTGTATAAAAAAGAAAAAAAACAGAATCAAGTGTATTTACATTCAAAATCAAATTTTCTTCGTAAAATTTACTTCACTTTTTGGTATATGGTCGCATGTTTTCCACTGACAACGCCTTCTAGCAGTCTTTAAGCAGCTGTTGAAGAAGAATCCCACCCAAATAAGCCGCGAATAAAAAATCCGGGAATTCATAACCAAGATAGTGTGGTGGAGGCACTGCAAGTGATGTGCAATTTAATCGGAAAAATTATATGCAAGCACCCACCGGATGGAAGCTCATCCCAAAGAAAACAAAATTTTCTTCCAATTTGCCACTATTTAAGCTTTCGTATATGGTTGGCTTAACCAGAAAATGCGAAAATCGTACTTCCTCCAGCAGCCAATGCGCTTTTTTGGCCAACGACACTTTTTTCGTGATTCTTGTGACGACCACCAGATGTCGAAATGATCGATGAGCTTTACTCAAATTCGCCTATTCCAATCATTTAGCAGGAAAGGTATTCTACGCGATGAAAATATCATTTTTATGGATTTAAATGATAAATTTCTATTTCACCCCACTTTCCCTTCATGTTTTTTTACATACACGAACAAATCCTGAAAATTTCAGACAAATCAGAGAATATCGAATCAAGCAAGAGGGGGTCGCGCTTCTCGCGAACTGGCTCTTAATAAACTGATTTTTGCACCTGGTTTCACAAGAAATTCGAACGCACGCAAAAAATTGTAAGCACCAATTTATGTCCAATGTCCATAAATGTTGTTTTTTCTATTATTCAATTTCTACTTTTTTTCACTTTTCTCCTCATATAACGTAAACACTTTTGGGGGGAGGGGGTCTGTTGTTTTCTTACGCGCCATATGAAATCTAAAATCTTACATGGGGGGAGGGGGGTCTAAAAACCCAGAAAAATTGCTTACGTAATAAGTGTACGACCCCTAAACAATAACTTGGTCATAACATAATCTTATAGTGGTCATCAAGTTACTTGGGAACAACAGTCCTCCGGAAAATCGAGTTTTGTCTGTTTCGCACCCGTTTGTATCGTGCCTCGTACGATCCCGTGCGGTGTTGCAGCAATCGCGCCCATTCTTCTCCCCCTATCCCCCTGTGCACAGTTCGGACTGATTTGATGTTGCAACTTAACCTTCCGGGACTCGCTTGGTCCTGGATCACCAACGCAGTCTCGCCGCTCTTGTGAACGATAAGCGTGCTTTTTCGAAGGTGTTGTACTTTTCACAACGATGCGAGTCCCTTAAGGTTAAAGGTGACTTAATTCAGTTGCGTATAGGTTACAGAGACCTCTATACCACATGTGTGCTACTCGGGTCACTAGCTGCTCACATTTACCGTCATACCAGTCGTTTCTCTAATCCGGAGACAATCGGGAACAAATCTCTGTGAAATCTCAACATATTTCTTAAGAAAAAATAGAATAATAGTTCGGGGGATCCATAAGATTTAATTGGCGAAATAATAATATTGTCCCGGAGTCCAAGCGGCTCATGGCGGCCTAGACCCAATAAAGAAATCAAAGATGTCAAGGAAAATTTTCAGTATCTCGTACTCGTCTGGACTTGTCTCATAGACATGCTTGTTCCTAACACTTCTTCCCTTTATCGCTGACTGAAAATCCGGTTTTAGGCAAACTTTTGCGCTTTTATCTCCGACTCTGCTTAATTAGTCACGAGCTTCCTGTAAATTTGACTTTTGTTTGTATTTTGGCAAATGAATGCTTCACACGTTGCTCTTCCGAAATTGCAAATAACGTGTTAGGCTCAACGAGGTCTGCTTGTATAAATTTAGTATGATCCATGATTCATGTGATGCCAGTAAACAAAATAATTAGGTACTATCATCTCATATTTACCCGCTTGCCGAAAACAGAGCAAGATATCATAATAGGTCAAGTGATACTCTAATTTAATTGATACCCGGACTATGCACCTAAGCACTTTGTCTCTGCCTCGGGATAGGAACCACTACATCAAACAGTGTGCTAGCACAACAGGCGGACTTCCTTATCATCGTTCTAATTATATCCAGCAATAAAAACCAATTCATGGAAGCTGCCGTGTGAAGTGGAGCCGCAGCGATGCGTTATCACCTGACTGTCTGCTACTTACTTCAATCAACGCCCGATGATACAACTGGTGTTACATGACTAACTCGTCAGGCCTGCCACTTCAAAAGCCCGGCCCACTAGTCGGCACTACATGAATCAAAGGCAGGAGGAAGAACATGAAATCAAACAATCGGAACTCATCGATTTCTACCGAAAATTTGTAACGTGTCTTTGATTGGTCAGTCGACCGCGCTGACCCTGAATCAGTCATTCTCTACCGTCTGTTCTGCCGGTAAGCTCGTAAAGTGTCCAGTCAACCGGAATTCCTACGAAAGAAACACATGCCGCATTGTCATCAGTTTTCGATTCTTACCCAGCGCGAAAGTACTTTCCCTCAATTAGCCATTTCTGTGATTAATTGTTCCTGATAAGGGACGATGCAATTACCTGCTGACAAACAACTCTTTGATGTTCTGTTTTGGATCCGAATTCGAGTAGACGGAGACTGCGAGCCGCTCGTTTTGCTGCGCACTCAATGAGGTAATCAACCCATCGTCGTCGTCGCATGTACGTCGGAATATGGGTAAAAATTGTTAACTTCCGATAGGATCTCCAACGGGGCCGCACGCTGTGCAACACAAACCAATTGAAGTAGGTATTACCGGGGCGGCGAATTTCAAATATTTGACTTTACAACTGCCGCCGACACCCCTCTGGGGTGTCGGGAAATCGATACAAGCCCGCATGTCTATCAAAGCTATCTCCTACCGAATTCTGTAATTATCACTGCCGTGAAATCACTCCCCACACATGTTCGACTGAACGATGACGACCAGCGCTATGAGCTGATAAAATGTAATGAAAAACGAAGGGTCTGCCGCTGGCGGGAAGGGAGAACTTCCACGTTTATGGCAGCCGCTTTGTCGGCTTCGGAATTCTGGTGTGAAAAGTCTATTAGCCATTATCGGGTGACTTGTTTATCGTGTCACAAGAAGTGTTGATTGTTTTACTGAGTTGAAATGGCGTATACTTTTGAAGAGCGGTGTCACGTTAACTTCAAACCTGAAATCCCAACAATAACCGCGGTTTTCATTGGATACCGTGTTCATATACAGTTTGAAATTATTTAAAAATAATATAGTATGTAATAAAGTATTTTAAAGTTTTTGTAAAAATAGAAAATTATTCATTATGTCAGTCATAAACTTAATTATAATTAAAAAATCCCTAAAATAAAACTATTTAAAAATAATATTCATTATTCAAAGCTAGGAAGAAAAATTATTCCATGGGTCTCCACTTGGTCTTGCGAGCAAAGGCGGAGGATTGCCAATCCGGAGATGGCGAGTTCGATTCTCGGTTTGGTCTAGGATGTTTCCGGGTGGGAAACCATTCTCGACACCGTAGACATGATTATTATATTGTGCTTTGCCACACAAGATACATACTCAACTCATGTAATGATAAGCTTTTCAATTGATAACTGAGAAAATGCTAATAGGAATCTAAGTTGACAACCCAGGTCAAGTTCCAATTAGAATGTAGAGCCATTGAAGAGGAAGAAAATGAAAAAGAAGAAAAACGATCCCAAGTGTATCAACTGCGGCGACAAACATCGGGCTACTTTAGATGGCTGCTCGAAACGGGCGGAGTTCCAGAACCCTACCGAAGAAGAATCGTGCTCCACCTCAACTATGTGAATTATCATTGCGGCTCCCCGTCGAGCGATTCCAATTTCCCTACCAATACAACCGCACAAGCGACTGACAGCGGTAACTGCGTCGGCTCAAGCTACATCAATACCTGCTCCATCAACCAGTGAATGGTCCTGATTTCTTCCTTCAGAATTCCGTCGGAATATAAAGCCTCCACCGGATGAATTTCTTCCGTTGATCGCTCCAGAGCAACTGACTTTAATCTTCGTCTCGAACAGGTCTTCACTATTTTGGGCAGCAGGGACTTAATGTCCAAGGGCCTGACGAACCCTCCCAAAGTGACTGCGAGTAACGGGGTCTGCCTAGGATGTGGTGGGGTTTGGCAGTGGGCTCTGCTTAATCCCTCCCAAAAGCCACAAGTTTCCGCTAGCAAACATTCTCGACACCCTGGGCATAATGTATCCATTGTACTTGCTACACAACATATACACATACTCATGCAATGGCGGGCATAGAAAAGCTTTCAATTAATAACTGAGGAAATGCTAATAGAATACTAAGTTGAAAAGCTAGTCCAAGTTCCAGTTGGAATGTAGATCTATGGAGAAGAGAAGAGAAGAGAAGAGAAGAGAATAATGTAAAGCGAGGGCTGGTAGTCTGGACATTCTATTCTTTTAATAATGCCGGCTGGCACCGATCTGAAACGGTGAATGGGCTAATGGTCAGGGTATCTTTCGTCTCATAAAACCGTGGTGTAGCACACACCACAATCTTTTCATTCAGTGCCAACTGAGTGGAAGTAGGCTCAGATGCTCTTTCCTGACTAACGCTGATCTGGCTCTGAACACGAAAGTGTTAACCCTCGCATAGCCTTCCTGTATGCCACAAGGTATGCATAGATAACCATGGGATCGTTAAGGCGACCCAATCGCAATGATTCTTTCAAATAAAACAAAACAACTTGACGGTGGAGCGGCGTCTGGCGGTAAGGAGAACCCTTTCGCTAGACGAAGTGACCTTGATCGGTCACCAGGGGAGGGCGAAGGTAAAGGCCGGAGTGGGTTAGAGGAGGTGCCGGTCGAAGTAAAAATGGACGGCCCCACTCTGACCAGGGTCATAAAGTCGGTGATGACCAACCACGATGAAAGCGGAGGCCAGACAACGGAGGTGATTACCAATGTCTCGGACGTAATCATGTCCTTTCTGGATAACCGCTTAAACTACAGTAAGGATCTGAAACAGGCCATACAAGTCCTTTGCGCTCTAGGAGGTCGAAGATTCGTCTCCTTACTGAGGAGAAGCGGCTGGCGGCCAGATTGCGGAACTCCAAAAACGCATGGCCATTAGCGGTTCAGCTCCGAAAGTTAGTAAGGTCACGCAGGCGGCGAGCCTGAATGTAGCCAAAAAGAATTCAGTAGCTCCTAAGAGGAAGGACACTGAAACTCACCGGGAGAGGGTTGAGTGGAATGCTGGCCTTAAGGAGAAACGGAAACCAGTGCCTCCATCAAGGGCTACGAGGGTGAGATTTATTAGAATTGGGCTATCGACTTCCAGCATGCATTGATGACAGATACGCAAATATCATCCGTATAACGAGTTGTTTCAAAAGTATGAGATTGCTAGTGTCGCTCCTGTTCGCGTGACCAATATCTAGTTTGCATCGACCTTGCAGCCAAAGTACTGGTGCTATTAATGGCAAACCGATGTTGTTGATCAAACGAAACATTCCCTACCACATGGTGCATCAGCTGCATCAGCGTGCAAACAGCTGAAATAAGCTTATTGAAGTCAAATTCGATAACACATAAAAAACTACGACAGCGCCACTAGCGTTCTAGTACTTATGCTTCTACTGTATAACGGTTCGGTTGCTGGTGAATATCAGGCCATGACTTTGGCTCTTTCCTCGTCGGGCAACGAACGGACTTGCACGCTCAATAACACAGCACACAAGCGATCAAACCAAAGGATAGATAGCTCGTTCGGCGGAATTCGGCCGCACATTTGGCGATCCTGCCAGGTTTTCCTGGTTGGAAACTATTGGTTTGTAATTATTGTTTTTGTATTTCTGTATTGTTTTGTGGGCGTTATTGGGACATTTATCTTCAGTTTCGACTTGTGATGTCGAAGGGAAGAGCGCTGGAATAAATTATTTGTTTTCAAATCGGTTTCGACTTGTAATGCCGAAAATGCTCTGAAAGAGCTTCGGAATAAATAATTTGCTCATCGGCTTCGGCTTGTATTGTCGAAGACGCTCTGGAAGAGCGTCAGACTGAATGATTTGCTCATCGGTTTCGACGTGTAATGTCGAAGACTCGCGTCTTTTGCTCATCGGTTTCGACTTGTAATGTCGAAGACGCTCTAGAAGAGCTTCGGATTCTTGTTCGGATTGAATTATTTGCTCATCGGTTTTGGTTTGTGATGTAGAAGGCACTCTGGAAGAGCGCTGGATTAAAAAATGTGTTGATTTCGACTTAAAAAGTCGAGTTTTGCAACGCTTTGGAAGAACGCCGAAATGAGTTATATGTCTTCTCATCGGTTTGACTTAAACAATTTAAAATATCGAAAGAACCAAATGATTCGTTTTCTCATCGGTTTCCACTTGTAATGTCGAAGGTACCAGATTGAATGACATGTAGTTCTGATCAGTTTCGGCTTAACATAATTTGTTTTTGGAATAAATTACACTAGTCAACAGTGTTTTACTCCCTTCAACCATTCTCAGTGTACTTGAAAGATTTTTCTTCGCTGAATTCAGTCATGTATTCAGATTTTTTATAACACGTCCAGTTTTTGAGAAAAACGGGTTTAAATTCACAAAACTACGTATTCTTAGGGGAATTTGGTTTATCTGTTCTGTAAAGCTGGTTTTCGGTTTATAACTTTGAGAAAGAGGTTTGAATTATATAGAAGAAATCGTACAAGATCTAAGTAAGTTGTTGAATCTTATTTGACACGTTCATTTGTTGTGAAAAACGGAATTTATTTCACAAAAGTACGTATTTTCATAGAAATTTGTTTTCTCTCCTCTACAAAGCTGAATTTCGGCTCCTCACTTTTAGAATAAAGTTTGAATTTTGTAGAATGGGCCTTGTAGAATGCATGTGGGTTGTTGGATTTCATTTGGCACGTACATTTGTTGTGAAAAACGGAATTTCATTCACAAAAGTACGTCTTTTCATAGAAATTGGGTTCTCTCCTCTGCAAAGCTGAATTTCGGCTCCTCACTTTTAGAATAAAGTTTGAATTTTGTAGAATGGGCCTTGTGGAATGCATTTGGGTTGTTGGATTTCTTTTGGCTCGTTCTTTTGTTGTACAAAACGGAATTGAATTCACGAAAGTTCGTATTTTCATCGAATTTTTTTTCTCTCCTCTACAAAGCTGAATTTCGGCTCCTCACTTTTAGAATAAAGTTTGGAATATTTTGAATGGGCATTGTAGAATGCATGTGGGTTGTTGGATTTCATTTGGCACGTACATTTGTTGTGAAAAACGGAATCTATTTCACAAAAGTACGTATTTTCATAGGAATTTGCTTCCTCTCCTCTGCAAAGCTGAATTTCGGCTCCTCACTTTCAGAATAAAGTTTGAATTTTGTAGAATGGGCCTTTTGGAATGCATTTGGGTTGTTGGATTTCTTTTGGCTCGTTCGTTTGTTGTACAAAACGGAATTAAATTCACAAAAGTACGTCTTTTCATAGAATTTTTTTTTCTCTCCTCAACAAAGCTGAATTTCGGCTCCTTACTTTTAGAATAAAATTTGAATTTTTTGAATGGGCCTTGTAGAATGCATGTGGGTTGTTGGATTTCATTTGGCACGTACATTTGTTGTGAAAAACGGAATTTCATTCACAAAAGTACGTCTTTTCATAGAAATTGGGTTCTCTCCTCTGCAAAGCTGAATTTCGGCTCCTCACTTTTAGAATAAAGTTTGAATTTTGTAGAATGGGCCTTTTGGAATGCATTTAGGTTGTTGGATTTCTTTTGGCTCGTTCGTTTGTTGTGAAAAATGGAATTAAATTCACAAAAGTACGTATTTTCATAGAAATTTTTTTTCTCTCCTCTACAAAGCTGAATTTCGGCTCCTCACTTTTACAATAAAGTTTGGAATTTTGTAGAATGGGCCTTGTAGAATGCATGTGGGTTGTTCGATTTCATTTGGCACGTACATTTGTTGTGAAAAACGGAATTTCATTCACAAAAGTACGTATTTTCATAGGAATTTGCATCCTCTCCTCTGCAAAACGTAATTTCGGCTCCTCACTTTCAGAATAAAGTTTGAATTTTGTAGAATGGGCCTTTTGGAATGCATTTGGGTTGTTGGATTTCTTTTGGCTCGTTCGTTTGTTGTGGAAAACGGAATTGAATTCACAAAAGTACGTATTTTCATAGAAATTTTTTTTTCTCTCCTCTACAAAGCTGAATTTCAGCTCCTCACTTTTAGAATAAAGTTTGGAATTTTTTGAATGGGCCTTGTAGAATGCACGTGGGTTGTTGGATTTCATTTGGCACGTACATTTGTTGTGAAAAACGGAATTTCATTCACAAAAGTACGTCTTTTCATAGAAATTGGGTTCTATCCTCTGCAAATTTGAATTTCGGCTCCTCACTTTTAGAATAAAGTTTGAATTTTGTAAAATGGGCCTTTTGGGCCTTTTTTATTTTCATAGAAATTCGGCTTCTCTGTTTTGTGAAGCCAAAAAATCCGTTTTTCACAACAAATCAATGCGTCAAATGTCATCCAACCAACCATATGCATTCTGCAAGGCCTATTCTACAAAATTCAATCTTTATTCCCAAAGTGAGGAGCCGAAATTCAGCTTTGCAGAGCACAGAATCCAAATTTCATTGAAAATACGTATATTTGTGAATTAAATTCCGTTTTTCACAACAAATGTACGTGCCAATAAAATACAACAACCAACATGCATTCTACAAGGCCCATTCTACAAAATTCAAACTTTATTCTGAAAGTGAGGAGCCGAAATTCAGCTTTGCAGAGGAGAGACACCAAATTTCTATGAAAAGACGTACTTTTGTGAATGAAATTCCGTTTTTCACAACAAATGTACGTGCCAAACAGTGTTGTCCTACACTTAAGGCAAAAAATTCTGCTCTTTGATTTTACTCCATCTAAACGATTTTATAGTCTCAACTAAGTAAGTTCAACTAATAGAAGGATATTTGAATTTTCTAAATGTCATGGCAAACTGTCAAAAAAATGCACTCCAGAGCCACAGGAGCGCGCGCGCTGAAAATACACTCCAGTGAAAACACTCCAGTGTATTTTCAGTGCGTGCCCCCCCTTGGCTCTGGAGTGCATTTTTTTGACAGTTTGCCATGACATTTAGAAAATTCAAATATCCTTCTATTAGTTGAACTTACTTAGTTGAGACTATAAAATCGTTTAGATGGAGTAAAATCAAAGAGCAGAATTTTTTGCCTTGAGTGTAGGACAACACTAGTGCCAAATGAAATCCAACAACCCACATGCATTCTACAAGGCCCATTCTACAAAATTCAAACTTTATTCTAAAAGTGAGGAGCCGAAATTCAGCTATGCAGAGGAGAGAAACCAAACTTCTATAAAAAATACGTACTTTCGTTAATTAAAATGCGTTTTTCTAAAAAACTAGACGTGTTACAGAAAATCTGAATACGTACCTGAATTCAGCATAAAAAAATCTATTGAGTACATTAAAAATGGTTGAAGGGAGTGAAAAACAGTTCATTTTTGGTGGATAGTGTTATTCGTTTTTTCACCGTTTTTCTGCTTGTGTTGTCAAAGGTTCTCTGGAAGAGTATCGGATTGTTGCAACTTTTGATAATTAGTCTTTGTTTTGATAGTGAAGGTTGTGTGGAAGAGGGGTGGATTGTTCGCGTCAAAGAAACGTTAATGCGGTGGACCAGCAAAACGCAACGATTCAAATTTCACTTTGAATGGTTTTATGTATTGCAATTGAGTACGGATATTGGATACTGGATTGTAAATTTAGAATTGAGTGTAATTTGAAAAAAAAAATGCGATGTAGATAGTTGTTTATGAAATCCCAACTCAATGGTTTGTTTTTCCTCTTTTTTAGTGAGAAAAGAGGGGGAATGTGAGGGTGAGATGTATTAAAAAATTGGGCAATCCACTTCCAGTATGAATTGATGACAGATATGCAAATGTCATTCGTATAACGGTTCGGTTGCCAACATTGACTAGTGAGTAGCAGGCCATGACTTTGGCTCTTTCCTTGTCGGGCGATGAATGGAGTTGCACGCTAGATAACACTTCAGACAAGCGAACAGGATAGCTCATTCGGTAGAATTAGGCCGCACAAGGGCAACTGAAGATCGCCGGGAGGAAGGGCTGTCTTGGAAGGAGGTCGCGACTTCCAAATAGGCGAAACAGAGTCGTCAGAAAGCCGCAAGGTAAAGCTGAGCGGATCATGCCACAGTTGAAAAGCATAGAGCCCATGAGAGAAAGGGTGCGACTTCCAATGGCAATGGCAAGCTCTAAGACAGAGGTGAGGCGATTATTAAAGTTCCTCCAGGAATTCCTCCGAAAGTTCCTCCAGGAACTCCTCCGAAAACTCGTCCAGGAATTCCTCCGGAAGCTCCTCAAGAAATTCATCCCGAAATTTCTGAAGGAACTCATCCAGAAGTTGCTCCAGCAAAATCTCGGGAAGTCCTTTCAGGAATTCTTCTGGAAGTTCCTTCTGGAATTCCTCTGGGAGTTTATCCAAGAATTCAACTGGAAGCTCCTCCAGGAATTCATCTTAAAGCTCCTCTAGAAATGCCTCCGGAAGTTCCACCAGGAATTCCACCAGAAGTTCTTCCAGAAATTCAACCGGAAGTTCCTCCAGAAATTCGTCTTGGAAGTTCCTCCAGAAATTCCTTCGGAAGTTCCTCCAGAAATCCTTCGGAAATTCATCCCAAAATTTCTCCAGGAACTCTTCCGGAAGTTGCTCCAGGAATTCCTCTGGAAGTTTCTTCAGGAGTTCATCTGGAAGTTTCTTCAGGAATTCCTCTGGAGGAATTCCTCTGGAAGTTCATCCAAGAATTCCTCTGGAAGCTCCTCCAGGAATTCATCCTGAAGCTCCTCTAGAAATTCCTCAGGAAGATCCACCAGGAATTCCATCAGAAGTTCCTCGAGAAATTCCACCGAAAGCTCCTCTAGAAATTCCTCAGGAAGATCCACCAGCAATTCTTCCGTAAGTTCCTCCAAGAATTTCTCCGAAGGTTGCTCCAGAAATTTATCCCGAAATTCCTCCAGGAATTCTTCCGGAAGATCCTCCAGGAATTGCTCTGGAAGTTCCTTCAGGAATTCGTCTGGAAGTTCCTTCAGGAATTCGTCTGGAGGTTCTTCCAGGAATTCCTTTGGAAGTTCCTTCAGGAATTCCTTTGAAAATTCCTCCAGCAATTCTTTTCTAAGTTCCTCCAGGAATTTCTTTGGAGATTCCACCAGGAATTCCTTTGGAAGTTTCTCCAGTAATTCCTCTGGAAAATCCTTCAAGAATTCCTCTGGAAGTTTCTCCAGGTATTCCTCTGGAAGTTCCTCCAGGAATTCCTCTGGAGTTTCTCCAGGAATTCCTCTGGAACCTCCTCCAGGAATTCCTGCGGAAGTTCCTCCAGGAAACCCTCCGGAAGTTCCTCCACGAATTTATTCGAAAGTTCCTCCAGAAATTCCTCCGGAAGTTCCACCAGGAATTCCTCCAGGAATTCGTCTGGAAGTTCCTCCAGTACTTCCTCTGGAAGTTCCTTCAAGTATTCTTCCTGAAGTTCCTCCAGGAATTCCTCCTGAAGTTCCTCCAGGAGAAATTTGGATGGAATTTGTTAGGAATTCCTGGAAGAATTTTTGGAAAAACTTTCCGAGCAAATCCTGGGGAAGCATCCCGAAGAATTCCTGGAGGAACTTCCAAACTAATTCCTGGAGCATATCCTGGAGGAACTCCTTGAAGAAATCCTGGGGGAACTTCCGGAAGAAGTCCTCAAAGAACTTACGAAGGAATTCCTGGGGGACTTCGGAAGGAATTTCTTGACGACCTACGGAAGGAATTCCAGGAGGACCTTCCGGAGGACCACCTGGAATATCTTCCGGGGGAATTCTTGGAGAAACTCCTGTAAGAACTTCTGGGAAAATTCCTGGAGGAACTTCCGGAGAAATTCCTGGAAGAACTTCCGGAGAAATTCCTGGAGGAACTTCCGGAGGAATTTCTGGAGGAACTTGTGGAGGAATTCCTGGAGGAACTTCCTGAGGAATTTTTGGAGGAACCTGTATGAACTTGCGGTGGAAATTGCAGAGGAATTCCTTCACAAGTTCCTCCAGAAATTCCTCAGGTTCCTTCAGGAATTTCTCCAGAAGTTCCTCCAGGAATTCCGCGGAAGATACTCCAAGAATTCCTCCGGAAGGTCCTCCAGGAATTACATCGGTAGGTCCTCAAGAAATTCCTTCCGAAGGTCCTCCATGAATTAATTCAGAAGTTCCTCCAAGAATTCTTCCGAAGGTTCCACCAGAAGTTCCTCATGAAATTCCTAGTAAAGTTTCGTCAAGAATTCCTACAAAAGTTCTTTTTAAGTGTGTCTTTGTTGGAGCATACTTGAAATTCTCCAGGAAATTCTCATGCCTGGTTTTACTCTAGTTCCTCCAGGAGTTTCCGCGGAAGTTACTTTAAGAATACTTCTATAAATCCCACTATTTCTCGGAAAATTGCTTCGGAAATTTATTTTGTAATTACCTCAGGAATTAATTAAATTTTGCTCCAAAAAAAACTCCAGGAACTGTTCCGGTATATTCCTCCAGACGGTGTTCCCGATTTAAATTTTGTGCGTTTTCTTCAAAGGATTTCTTAAAAGATCTAATTTTTAACAACGACGGCTGCGTGGCGTAGCGTCGCACAGGTCTAATACGGACTAGTGAAAGGGTTTTGGTTTTAGTGGGTCGGGTAAGAGTTACATGACATACCCATCCCCACACTATCTGAATTATCCTCCTTAGGTGTCTACTCCCTTAGCCGACTGACGGGGAGGACCAAACCCAATGGAAAAAACGTCTGTGTACTGCAGACGGTTTTACGTGGCACGTATGATAATAACGGAATGTGTCTGATAATAACGGAAGTGTTGTTTAGCCAGATAAAAGAAAAATAACTTCTAATCTCTTGATTTTATTCCAAATCATCACCTTACTCCCCTGATTATTCTATTGAAAATATCCCGAACAGAACAATTAAGACCATCAAACACCACACACGTGCACCACCGAGTCACTCGGTCATTAGAAGTGTCTAAATCGTGTATAATCTGCTCTCATTATGTTCAATTTTCACAATACAAGCCAAAACAATCGACAAGAGACACGACTTGAAACAGCACGACGGACAAAAGTGCTGAAAATTTGCTTTTAATACTCCGAATTCTCCCTACATTGGCTTCAATTGCCCCTTCGCCCACGAAACATCCTCCCTCGCGAGCTGCCACCAGGCTCTATTTACGACACGTAGGGTCATAAAAGCTTTCTCCGTTTGCCGTTGGGTAAATAACATATCCAGGCAACAGAACAATCGCCGCTCTATGTCTGTTTGGATTTGATTATGGACTGCTGGCAGCAGCACGGCAAGTGAGAAATAGACCCGAATTGAAAACCTCATCGAACGACGACCGTCGACCGGCTGCGGAAGAGGCTCGAGGGGCGACAAATCAATGAGAAACGAACTGTTTATGGCGCTTTACAATGAACGATATTGGCTCCGGATTAATTGAGTCAATTATCGGAACGTGCACCAACCAGGTTCAGAAAGTCAAATGATTTTCTGCGGATTGTTTGCATGGATGGAGGGAATCGAATTATGACCCCTTGTCGTACGTCTGGTATCGATTTTGCTTCGTGTCCGTTTGATTGTTTGAACGTTTGTTAAACAAATCGTCATTAAATCCTAATGGGCACCTTTGCGACTTATGTCAGAGCTCTGACACAATGTTTGCATTCGAATGGGCACGTTCAGATTCGACGCTTCCTACAATTGTCAAGTGGATTTAGCTGCATCGTATGAGAGCCATAAGGATACCAATCAGTCTGCTATGAAATGATAAACGAGGCAAACCATTATCGGCACTTTCAATTATGTACGGTTGAATTAGTTGGGCTTGTCGACAAGAAGGACCGACAAGCGAGCGATAGTACTTGGTGCTTAATTTCTCGAAAATGAAAAATCTTGGAAAACCGTTCATTTGTCACAAGAAAACCACTTATCACATTCAACAAATACGTGTGATAAAGGATAGAAAACAGAGCGCCGTTTCCATGGAGGACCCATCTGAGAGTGTGACAACTTAAGCCTAATAGTCGTAAATTATCTCCTTCACTCACGGAAAAAGGTTAACCCAAAGTGATCCTGTGATAATGATGCGTGGTATTCTCAAAATCCGATCCTCGATTCTGTTCACCATAAAACTCTTCACCCGAGGCGCGATTTCTTACGCACTGTGAAAGTGTAAGCCGAGAAGCTTACACATATGACACAATATGTTATTCGAGGAGTCAAATTGCCGCGCCCTGGCGTTAGAACAAGTGGTAGACTGCGGGGAACAACAATATGTGCAATGTAAACATAACTTGCGGCTGCCGTTTTCTGTCTGTGGCTGTGACCAGGACTGCGCGGCGGAGATAATTTATTATGCGAGTGAGATTAGTCCTGAGCTGGGATCGTTTACTTTTGAAATTCGAGAGACTGACTGGCGCAGATCCATGGGATTTGCCTGGACGATTGATTCCCATTGACGCAAATCATTTTTCTTTTCACAAGAGAAAAGCATTCAGTTGCAAATATGTTAGCCAACTTTGTTTTGACTGTATATCTTCGAATAGCTGATTTTCAGGTTTAAGACCTCAGAGATTGCTTAGCTGCGGCTATAAAGCAAGACCATGCTGAAGATGGCTGGATTTGATTCCCAGTCCGCTAAGTCCGTAAGGAATTTTCGGGTTCCCGGGGCATAAAAGTATCGTCGTGTTAGCCTCATGATATACCAATGCAAAAATGGTAACTTGGCTTGGAAACAGCGCCATAGTGTGCAGTTGGCCGGGTTGGCAGCCTTCCGGAATAGCGATATGAGAAATAGAACAATTTTATTGGATGGTTGATACAATGATACATAACAAAACTTCGACGTTCAAAGGTCTATGGTAGAGATAATGTTAAGTAATCTAGAGTAAACAAAAAATATTTCTTTTTTCACATCGGCGTCATATGGGTTTGTCTTAGTATTGACATCTATTCGGGTTTCTCAGGGATTTACGAAGCCGGTTACAAGGTGCCAGTTTAAAAAAACCAAAGGTATCAAAATGTTATTTAAAAATAATGAAGTTTGATACCCATAGTACATAGATAGAATGAGTTCAATTTTTTTAGCCACTATTACGGTCACCGACGGGCTTCCGAAACTTTAATACTTTGCAGCAGTGAGGACATTTTACTCTCAATTTCATTGGTTTGAAATGATTAGGCTTTCCTTGGTAGTTTACTTCATACATTTCCGATTCCAGCAAACCAGAAACTTGTACCAGTGCAATGGTGGAAAAGCAAATGTGAGCAACGGTAATTCGAGTTTTGATTTTTTGGCTGGGGTCTGAAGAGTCAAAACCCATAAAACGAGGAGCGTATTTTAAATGATGTGACACATATGACAATTTTACTAACTAGAAGTGAAATTTTTGCCAAAAGAAAAAGAAAAGATGCGAATGCATCTGTTTTGTAAATTTGCTTGATTTTTCTTCCTTACTTGTAATAATAGTCGGCCAGCCAGACCCCACCTTGAGAGAAGTTAAGGATAGCATCCAACAGCTAAAGACCAATAAAGCAGCTGGTTATGGTACCGGAGCAGAGCTCATCAAGATGTGGCCGGAAAAGCTGACCACTTGCCTGCTCAAACTGATAGTCAGAATCTGGGAAACTGAACAGCTACCGGAGAAGTGGAAGGAAGGGGTTATATGCCCCATCTACGAGAAAGGCAACAAGCTGGAGTGTGAGAACTTTCGAGCAATCACCATCCTTAATGCAGCCTGCAAAGTGATATCCCAGATCATCTTCCGTCGTCTGTCACCAATAGTGAATGAGTTCGGCTTCGTTGACGGCCGCTCGACGACGGACCAGATCTTTACTATACGGCAAATCCTTCAAAAATGCCGTGAATACCAGGTCCCAACGCACTCTGTTCATTGATTTCTAGGCGGCATACGACAGTATAGATCGCGTAGAGCTATGGAAAATTATGGACGAGAACAGCTTCCCAGGGAAGTTTACCAGACTAATCAAAGCAACGGTGGATGGTGTGCAAAACTGTGTGAATATTTCGGGCGAACACTCCAGTTTGTTCGAATCACGCCTGGGACTAAGACAAGGTGATGGACTTTCGTGCCTGTTGTCCAACATTACGCTAGAAGGTGTCATGCAGAGAGTCGGGTGTATCAGCCAGGGTACGATTTTCAGCAGATCAAGTCAATTTATTTTTCGGCCGAACATTTGTAAAGGTGGCACAACTGTAACAGTGTACACCCGCCTGAATCGTGCAGCAACAAAATTTGGACTGGGCACTGGGGCATGGTGATGAATGCATCAAGAAAAAGTACATGCTTATGGGCGGCTCGCCTGGGAAGCAGTGTTACGATAGACGTGGATACCTTCGAGGTGGTCGATGAATTCGTCTACCTTGGATCCTTGCTAACGGCTGACAATAATGTTAGTCATGAAATACAAAGGCGCATCATCTGTGGAAGTCGGGCCTACTACGGGCTCCAAAAGAAACTGCGGTCAAAAAAGATTCACCACCGCACCAAATGTCTCATGTATAAAGCTGATAATACCGGTGGTCCTCTACGGACATGAAATATGGACAAGGAGGAGGACTTGCAAGCACTTGGAGTATTCGAGGGACGGGTGCTTGGGACCATCTTTGGCGGTGTGCAAGAAGACGGTGTGTGGCAGTGGAGAATGATGCGGCCTCTAAACGTGAATTGTGACGTCAAATTGTTGATTCCGTGTTATCTGTTTAGATGTAAATTAAATAGGAGAACTGCTCCTGGAATTCATCTCATGGCTCCGATATTCATTCTATCAGAAACAAAGAAATGGAAGGCAATTTGATTTGTTTCTTATTTTTGTAATTTTTTTTCAACAGTGAGCACGCATGTTGACAGAAAGAAGCAACGAAATTGGTGCTGTATTTCTTTGTTTCGCGATGAGGTGAATATATGTTCAGTGAGATGGAGATCGGGACAGTTCCCCTAAAAGCCAAAAGGTACAAAAAAACTTATGTCACTTAAAAAATATTACATTGTATAGTTAATCAATGACTGATTTGAAAAACCCACACCAAACCGGTGATTGTTAGATTTGCTAACAATTTTGTATGGGAGCTGGGCTTGTGCCTTGTGCTAGATTCTTATACAAATATTGCATGAGACCATAACATTTTGCCATCTTTTCTAACAATAATTTTTGTGCGCTTTAATTTTTGGTATAAGAATCTAGCAATTTCGTATATGTCCAGTTCTTATACAGATTTTGGTAGGTTTTTATACAAAAGTGTAAAAAGTCTGACAGTCGCTGGTTGGATGTAGGATTTCCTCTCATGAACATTGATTTCTCATGAAAAATCTATATAGATTCATATACTGAGCCTCATACTCCGTCTTGGGGGTTCTTTGTAACTTCTGAAAATTTTCTGGCCCGCCAGCAAGAGGCTATTCTGTAAATCAGCCCGTGGCTTGAAAAGGTTGGGCAGGCCTGCACTAAATGAATATTTCTTTATGGTTTTTATAATCCTCTATTATTTATAATAAAAAATATTAAAGTGGCATGGATTGCTTGTTTTATTTAAAAAAAAAGACTAAAATAAATACTCCCCCTAAACAATTAGAAAATTCCCATAAGAAAATAGAAAATTGCCAATAAAGGAATCAGGGTATGAGCAATAAATAAATATAAAATTTCCACAAATAAAACAAAATTTCCATAAACAATTAAAAATTTTCCACAAAACAAAATAAATAAGCACTTTTAAAAGCAAAAAAATGCAATTATAAAAGAAGAATTTTCCATAAAAAAAATGTTCCAAGAAAAAAAATACAAAATTTCTATTAATATATCAATATTAGCAATAAAAAATTACAAAATTTTCAACAAAATAAATATATTTTTTCCATAAATTTTTTTCCACGAAATGATCAATAAAGAGCAATAAAAAATAAGAAAATTTCCATAAAGAAATATAAAAAAGTAATCAAACTATGCTTTTTTTATAGATGACCCCTTCTTTAAAAGCGTTTAAAGTTCATGTAAAATTTCATCAGCTTTATTGCTTTCTTGTATTTTTTTATGGAAAATTTCTTATTTTTTATTGCTCTTTATTGATTTTTTTGTGGAAAGTTTGAAAGTTTTGTGGAAAAAATATTTATTTTGTGGAAAATTTTGTAACTGTTTGTTGCTAATATTGATTTATTCATGGGAATTTTATATTTTCCGTGGAACATTTTTTATGGAAAATTCTTCTTTTATAATTGCTATTTTTGCTTTTAAAAGTGCTTATTTATTTTTGTTTTGTGGAAAGTTCTTAATAGTTTATGGAAATTTTGTTTTATTTGTGGAAATTTTATAATTATTTATTGCTCATACCCTGATTTTTTTATTGGCAATTTCCTAATTGTTTATGGAAAATTTCTAATTTTAAATGGAAATTTTATTTAGCTGCCAAAAAAAAACCATCTTAATCCACCGAGTAGTGATACTGCCTTTCTCGTATTCAGCCAGGACACCAACCTAATATGAAGTTAATACAGTTCGATGAACCATTTTCTTAATAACCTTTAAACGCTACGGTTGATCGCAAAAAAATTCAATAGTGATCAACTAGGCTTTACCACCTTTCAAATGCAAATCGGTTAAGGATTACTATATGAAAAGTTGTCTAATGTTTTTTCATAGCTTTTGTGCTCACACATACATGCGCACGGATAGACAGACATTTGATCAGCTCGTCGAGCTGAATCAATTGGTAACATTATGGGTCTCCGACGCGTATATAAAAAGTTCGCACACAAGGTTTGCACGAGGTTCTTAAAAATTCCTAAATTCATTCGAAAGTTTTTGACGAGTATATTAAAGATCCGAGTTAAATTCTTCAGAAAGATAGACCCCTCGATAGTTATACACAAAATCACGTTTATGGACCCCTCGATTTTTGTCAATTCTTGACTCACCAAAACTGTCATAACTCCAACATTTCTCAACCAACCAATATTAGAGATCAGCATATCGTTGCAAAGAGTAAGAGTGTATCCTCAATTTGCAATAATAAAAATAGAAGAAGCCATATTGAATTTGACCGCTATCCTGGATTTTTTTGAAAACAATTTTTCCGGCAGGTTCACAACCACCGATTTTGAATATTAATGCATTAGTGGAAAGCTTAGCCTATATTGTGCATTGTGTTTTCAAAAATCTCAGATGAATGATTTTTCTATCAAAAGTTATGTATGATTTACCAAATTATTCGGTCTCAGCAAGAATTACTCAACTACGCAAATAAAAAAAACTTTATCCAGAACCCACGTACTACCTGATCTTATTAGGTCAATAAATTCAACTCTGAAGTGGATCGGTCTATGTACGGCATCGCTATCGGACCTATTCGGATTAAGAAAAACCTGCATCTAGAGTGGATATGACGATGATTTGGAACCACTACTGGACCAGATTGGATTAATAAAATCCAATCCTACATCGAACCTAGTCTAATCATGAAAAAACGGATAAAAAAAATTAAAATCTGGCGAAGCTTGGTCAATGGTTTGGATGAAAAATCTAACGGACTTAGTTGGGTCGAATAAAACCAAACCTTTATTAACGAGACTTTCAGCCCAAGGTTGGCTCTTCTCGTAGGAAAACCAAATCTGATCAACCAAATCGGATCAAGGAAAACCCAATTCTGGATTTTTTCTGTTGATGGTTTGGAAGCACTTATGCACATTGTACATACATAGTTTGGTCAACAAAATGCAATTCCGATGTGGTTTGGTCGATAGTCGAAAGCGTCATTGGACGCAGGAGAGTAAAGAAAAAAGCCAACTTTGGATTTGTTTAAAGTGACCAGACGTCCGCGTTTCGCGGGACATTCCCGCATTTTCATTAATTGTCCCGCGCTGAAAAGTGTCCCGCATTTCACTTATTTCAGGACACCTACCTGTGTACATGGTTAACTATAGCGTCGATATACCTATGCCTGGCGTATTGTAGAGCTCCATAATCGTCGGTCTTGAGCGATGTTCCTCCAGTTTCCCCGAACGTTCAGGAAACGTTCCACGAAGTCGCCGGCCTCTATCTGGTTCTCTGTTGAATATTATTTTCGCTATTCTTTCTTCCGACATTCGCACTAAGTGGCCAGCCCACTGAAGTCTCCCGTGTTTTACGATTCACAATATTTTCTTCTTTGTATACTTGATACAGCTCATGATTCATGCATCTGCGCCACACACCATTTTCTAGTTTCTCTCCGAGTATTGTACGCAGCACTTTTCGCTCGAAAACCCCGGAAGCTCTCCGGTCCGCCTCTTTTAACGTCCATGCTTCATGTCCATAAAGGGCCACTGGTAGAATCAGAGTTTTGTATAGAGCAAATTTCGTTTCCGTCTGCATGTTGCGAGACCTAAGCTGGTTATGTAATCCGTAAAAGGCCCTATTCACAGCAACAATACGTTTTTTCACTTCACGGGGAACGTCATTGTCACATGTCACAAGCATTCACAAGCGTTCCAAGGTAAAAAATTCTTCAACAACATCGAACACATCCCCATCTAGCACTACCTCAGCACCAACATCACTAGGTCTTCCTCTATCTCTACCTGTCACCATGTACTTTGTCTTGGAAGAGTTAAAGGTTAAGCCTATCCTCGCCGTCTCCCTCTTCAGTGGGACAAAAGCCTCCACTACTGCTCTGCGATCGATACCAATAAGGTCGATGTCATCCGCAAAGCCCAAGAGCATACGCGACCGTGTGATAACAGTGCCGTTCCTCTGCACGCCAGATCTCCTAATAGCGCCTTCGAGTTCAATGTTGAATACTTGATTTCGAGCCATCCAGTGTTGCACGTATCAGTCTAATCAGTTTCGCCGGAAAACCATGTTCGGACATTATCTGCCACAGCTCACTTTTTTCACTGAATCGTACGCTGCTTTGAAATCAATGAACATATGGTGAGCCTGCAAGTTGTACTCTCGGAATTTATCAAAGATCATCCGCGCACATCTGAGCCCTCACGAAAACCTGTCTGGTACTCGCCGACGAGGGACACCTCAAGCGGTCTCAGTCTGTTAAACAGGATACGCGACAAGATTTTGTACGCCGATTTCAGAAGGGTGATCCCTCTGTAATTGGCACACTCTAGTTTGTGCCCTTTCTTATAATGAGAATATGAGGCCATCCAACCAGCCGACAGACAGTTCTTCATCCTCCCATATTTTCTGAATAATGTGGTGGATCGTTTGATGCAGCTGCTCACTTCCGTGTTTGAGAAGCTCGACCATGTCGTCCTTCTCAGCAGCTTTATTGTTTTTTAGTTCGTTAAGAGCCTTCTTTACCTCATCCAGCGGTGGTGATCCCACAGCTTGGCCGTCCCCGACTATGTCCATCCTGCTCCTTAATACACCTTCATTTTCACCGTTCAACAAATCTTCGAAGTGCTCCTTCCACCTGGCTGCCACCATAGTCTTGTCTGTCAGCAAATTCTCCTCTCGGTCATTGCACATGGCGGGCACTGGCGCAGTCTTATGCCGCACGCCATTGACAGTTGCGTAAAACCTCCGCATATCGTTTCTATCCATGTTCTCCTGCGCTTCAGCTATCACACTCTCTTCGTGTTGCCTTTTTTTTTCTGCGGTGGATTCGTTTCTCTTCTGCCCTTGCTACACTGTACCGCTCTCTGTTGGAACGGGTACGAGCCACTAGCATTCGACTCCTAGCAACATTTTTCTCGTCCGTCACTCGCTGGCACTCCTCATCAAACCAGCCATTTCGTTGGCATCGCTGTGTAGTAGACCTCTTCATGTTTTCAAAAAGTATCAAAAAATCAACCGGCCAGCCCAGAATCACAGTTCTTATGCTAAAATAAGCCTCCTGTCAAATTTTCAGCTAATTCGGATAAAATTTCGAGGTGGCTCAAGTCGATTTAGTGTTTTTGGGCTATTTTCAATTTTGAAAAAAATCTAATAAGAGATATAAACGCCGAAAACTATCGCAACAACCTCTATATAGAAGCTTTTGGTGTGCTCTACAAGTCTTGTGAACATTGCGATTCATTCTGTTCACGTTTTGACCATGTAAAGGTGATTTTCGGGCTTTTAGGTGCATAAAAACACTGTTTCTTATAAAAGTCGTTGTTCTACAAAATTCTTTAATTTATGACAAATCATTGCTAATTTATTATAGTATTATTCCTCTTTTTTCCCTGGACATTTGAGTAATATAATTGCCAATGTGCGATTCAACGTTTAATTCTTAAAAATCAGATGCTAAACATTTGTCATAAAATTACACGTTAGGATTTCTTCAAACAAGTCATTCGAACAAAACATAAATCAAATCATATGATATTTGATGCTTATAACAAACGACTTCCAAATTTGGTTCATTTCACCATATGTCTGTATGGTTTTACCATTGAGTGCATCGTAGTAACAAGCGAAATCAAAGCTTCTTTGTTCGAACAACTTGTTTGAAGAAATCCTAGCGTGCAAATTTATGACGAATGTTCAGTATCTGATTTTTAAGAATTAAATATTTAATCGCACATTGGAAATTATATTACTCAAATGTCCAGGGAAAAAAGAGGAATAATACTATAATAGATTAGCAATGATTTGTCCTAAATTACAGAATTTTGTAGAACAACGACTTTCATGGGAAACAGTGTTTTTATGCACCTAAAAGCCCGAAAATCACTTTTACATGGTCAAAACGTGAACAGAACGAATCGCAATGTTCACAAGACTTGTAGAGTACATCAAAAGCTTGTTGTTGGTTAGGTTGTTGCGATAGTTTTCGGTGTTTATATCTCTTGTTAGATTTTTTTTCAAAATAAAAATAGCCCAAAAACACTAAATCGACTTGAGCCACCTCGAAATTTTATCCGAATTAGCTGAAAATTTGACAGGAGACTTATTTTAGCATAAGAATTGTGATTCTGAGCTGACTGGTTTAATTTTTGATACTTTTTGAAAACATGAAGAGGTCTACTGTGTAGTGCCTAACACTTCCTGCGCTGTTGTAATCACAGCTTCGTGGATATTTTCCAACAATCTGTTGACGTCGCCAGATCCGGTGGCATCTCCTTTCCGTACGTCCAGCTTCTGGTGGTAATGACAAGCGTTGGATATTGAAACGCATTGTTCTGATGTTTCGTGAATTCGTGACGCTGGAAGGTCGCGCCCGAATTTTTGCAACTACAAGAAAGTGATCCGAGTCGATATTCGGACCTCGGAAGGACTTTACATCTATAACATCCGAGAAATGTCGTTCGTCGACCAGCACGTGGTCTATCTGTGAGCAAGTGTCTCCACTCTGATGTTGCAGGTGTGTTTTTTGCGGATATTCTTACGTCCGAAGTAGGTACTGCTTATTGCCATCCCTCTAGCAGCAGCAAAGGTTACAAGTCGCAGACCATTATCGTTGGTAGCGGAAAGATCTGCGCATTTGCATCCCGAATGACAATCTTTACATCGTGTGTTGGGCACTCTTCATAGGCCTTATCAAGGCTCTCATAGAACTCATCCTTCACGTCATCAGGCTTATCGTTCGTTGATGCCATAGCTGCTAATCAGGCTATAGTTGAAGAATTTGCCCTCTATTCTCCACACGCAAATGCGGTCGCTTATCGGCTTCCACCGGATAACACGCTTCATCTGCTTCCCGATCACCATGAAGCCAACTCCTCGTTCTGCTCCGTCACTGCCGCTATAGTAGATGTGGTACTTGAATGAAGTGTTCGCTATGGGGTTCACCGCCCCAGTTCTGGGCCACCGTATTTCCTTTTTTCCCTTCTTGGTAACTGTAGAATCTTCGGTAGGCTACCTTACCAAGGTTGCGCTACCTACATTGCATTGGAGAAGGCAGCCCCGCCTTCTCGATGCAACATGGTGTGCACAATTTAGTTTAGAGTCCCTCGCTGGCACTCGGACGATGATCAGCCGCCCCTAACATGCAGAACAGACGCTCGATCAGATTTCCACCTCCGGAGAGGAGGTTACCCGATCTTCCCTAAAGTTGCTAGTATCCCGCTCAGCGCCACGAGGAGGTAGGGATAGGAGTTGCTGGGTAAGAGGCTAAGGACCGCAAAATGGGGTCTATTTTATTCCTTCAGGTACGCGAAGTACCAATGGTACGCTTACCCAGCATTTGCCGTGCCAGGATAATCTCACTCGAAATACAGAAAAGTTTAAAAAATAGTCGTCATTTACTAAACATTCCTAAAGAACTTATTATATTTAGATGACATGCAATTTGTGAGCTTATATTTTGGATTAGAAGCAGATACGTTGGAATAATAATCAATATCCACGGTTTAATCTATCCTAGTGAAGTCCTTAGAGACGCGAGAAATGAGAAAAAAAGTTCAATTCGAATGGGACATCCACTAAAAGATTTATAATAATTAAAAAAACCCAGATTAATCCACCTAGCGGTGATGGCGCCTTTCTCGCGCAAAAAGGTAATAAATGTAGCCATTAGCTTTCACCTCGATGATGTACAAGAAAGGCAAAATAGTTACACCGTCTAATGTTATGATAGAATATTTACACTAGTAGTCGATAGATGGCGCTGCCAAAAGTTTCTCGAATTTCCTATGTTCGAATTTTGACTTTCGGACAATTTCATAGTACTATGAAATTGAACGAAGAGCATACTTACGCCTAAATGCGTGCAACACGAGCATCTTTATAGTACGATGAAACTCTTAATGGGAGCAAGCCACGGATAAACTTTAAAAATATTCATAGATGCAAGGCATTTTTCATAACACATTATTGTTCCATGTGACTATGTCTCATCACTATTTTAATATTATCTATTTTTTCCAATTTGCAATTATTATGAAATTCAATAGTGATCAACAGCGTTTTAGTCTCTGTCGGATGCAACTTGTTGCAAGAAAATCGGTTAAGAGTTTCTATGTGAAAATTTGGCTAATGTTTTTATGGCATTTTGTGCATACTCACACGCACACACATACACACACACGCACACACGGACAGACAGACATTTGATCAGCTCACCGAGCTGAGTCGAATGGTATATAACACTATGAGACTCCGGGACTTCTATCAAAAGTTCGAATTTGGAGTGAAATGATAGCCTTTCGGTACAACTTAGTTGTACGAGAAAGGCAAGAAGAAAGAAAGAAATCATTTAAATACGCTTGTTATTGATCCGATATTTACGACAAATGACTTGGTACTAAAAAGATGAAAATCGTGTTCAACCAGAATAGACTCTTTAAAATTATAAACTAATCATTCTATCGGTCACAGAATTAACGGTTGATTCTGACAGTCTTCGATTATTTTAAACGGATGATACACAGTCAAAAGTTTTTTATAAAAAAAAACAACTTTTGAAACACAATACATATCATTGTTTATCCGTGAAAAATAAAATAACATTCAATGAACATTTTATATCTGATACAGCTCAAACCAAAAACAAATATATCTTCAACTATAAATTGGATGGTAAAATAACAGCTCAATTCATTGAAAGCTACTAAATTGCATTCGCTTCGGGATTGGTTTCTGACGTTCGTTCAACCATTTTACATTACATGTTCTTCAGTAAAACTCACTTGAAATTTGAACAAGCTCAATAAGTTTGAAGGAGCTCAGTTTATTTGTTTCCTTCTTATACAAAAGGTATAATAAATCATCTGTCGGTTTTCGAGGAAAAAATAGCCAAATTGCACTTTATGAGAAATGAAACTGGAAATAGCTCAGCGCAGTGGAATGCTGAGTAGATTTAAGTCGTCTACCTAATTGCATAAAACGATAAATACATTCCCTTTGAAAGTTATAAAAGTAAATCGTGTAAACAATACGAATAAGTTTGAAAAAAACGATAGTTTTTCCTTAAGCACGTTTCTGAATAAATCTCAAATTTTTTGACCCGCGCTGACACAAAATATATCTGGTGACTTTGACTTTGATTAAAACATATTAGAAGAAAAGAAGAAAAATCCGCAATGAAAACAGATAGGCATTACGGATATTCTTCTGCAATCAATTACTATACCACTTACAATTTTAACAAAGCAAATATTTAGGAGTTACAGAAATCCCTCGATGCAGGTGTCGATGGAAATGGCTAATCATTTCTTTACAGTCTTTACTGCTGTTAAACATAACGATTCCGGAAGTCCCTCCGTGGTCGCAATAGTGATCAAAAATTAACCAGTTACAATGGTGCCATCAAACTTCATGATTGTCAAATAACTTTTTAAATAACATATTTTCAAATAAGATATCCTGAAGGTCCCTGTACATTCGGTATAATCAAAACTAAAACCACTCCATATAAAATGTTGATGTGGAAATTAAGAAATATTCTTTGTTTGCTCTATATTGTATACCCATGAACCATTGGATCAATTCACAGTCAGGTTTTGGTTATTACATGGCCCCTTACTAATGAATTAACTGAACTTTCTTAACTTTCTTAACTTTTTAAAAGGACCTAAGTAACATTTTTTTCATGAATTAATTTGAATACTGCAAACAATAGCTTTCATGTTGTTCTGTTGATTGCGCTATTCATATTAATTCATGAAAAAATGTTACTTAGGTCCTTTTGAAAAGTTAAGCGAGATTTGTTCTATTTCTAATTTAGCGCCCCCAAAGGCTGGCGCCCTTGGCGGGGGCCAACCTGACAAACAGCAAGCTACGGCGCTGTTTGTTGGTAATATAATGTAGATAATTGATTCAAAAGTAGAAGCATAAGTACTAGAACGCTAGTGGCGCTGTAGTCGATTAAATTATTTTGCCAAATTATGCTTCAACAAGCTTCAATTGGCCATAATTCATGCATCATGTTGTAGTGCATGTTTTGTTTCATCACCAATTTCGGTTTGACACGTGTAGTACCGGTACTTTGGCTGCCAGGTCGAAGTAACCTAGATGTTAGTCACGCGAACAGGAACGGCATTAGCAATTTTATACTTTTGAATCAGTTGATCAGGGAAGATCCATAAAGTACGTCACGCAAAATTTGGCTATTTTCAACCCCCCCTCCCCTCTTCGTCACACTTTTTGTATTAAACCTCTAAAATTTTTGTATGAGTCGTCACGCTGTTCGGAACCCCCCCTCCCCCCTAGGAGCGTGACGTACTTTGTGGATGGCCCCTTAAGAGATCCGTAAAACCACGTACGAGCCCCACACAATGGATATGTTTGCATACGTTTTGACAGTTTTCCCATGGGTAAACTGTCAAAACGTACGCAAAAGTATTAATTGTGAGAGGCTCTTAACAGACGAAAAGAAAAATTTCAATCATGCGATAATTTTCTATAGCCGTAGCTAAGCTGTTCCATGATTTAATATTTATTGTAAGCTTTCGTGACTAACGCCATTGGCGATTTCACCAACCAATTTCATGGAACCTCGCTTGTGCAATTAGGAACAAGTGTGTTGGTTCATTGTAAATGCGAGGCTCAATTCGTACAGAAAAAAATATTCCGCATGCTTAACACAGCGCAATGTAACTCGCAGTTCAAAAAAATAATATTTTGCACAGTATGAGTATATTATCTACCTGCCAATATTTAAAAGTTTGCAAATTATTTTTTGCACAAATCACCTAGCCCAATTGTTGCACTTTCCACTATAGACCTTTCTGCAAGACAAATCCATTGAAACTCCCCCATAATTCGCACATTGTTTTATAACTCTTTCGAAGAACGAACCCACCCTTTCACAGCCGAAACCTTCGCCTCCGCAGTGCGAAAATACCAAGGCTAGGATTTATCATCATTGCGAATGCAAACATTTTATTGAAAATTTTACTATATTTTGCCAATAAAAGGTAAACAAGGGACGCGCTTGTTTTGGATTACGGCAAAGGATTAAGTTAACCCTATCCACCCCTTTTTTGCAATTCTTCAGTCCTGTATCCTGGCTTTCTATACGGGCGCAGTCCGTCCTCTTTTCGCCCACACACAGGCAATAGGTCGCCATTTATTTTCTGCCTGCGACATTGCTGGTCTTTCCTCGGAGGACATTTGCCTAATATTTACTAAACATTATACTGCTTTATAGAAGATAAAAGGAACGGGTTCTGTCTTATTGCACTCTACTGCAGTGAAATTGTCACCGTTTAGAGTTCCCTTGACGGGTTGACGGTATCGGCGCAAAACGGGTAACACCCAACCGACCTACAGTAAAGGATTGACACCGAATGGAAGGCTTCGAGTAATCCCGTCGTAAAATGATTTGTTTAACTGTTTAATTGGAGAAACCCTTTTCTAAACCTTTACCCACGAATGCCGATATTCAATTGGCTATAATAAGGTGTATGTTTGTTTGTAGAAGCAATGAGTTGTGTCGACCAATGTGCAATTTCCTATGGGTGTCAATGTTTTGCCGTTCGCTAAATACCGCTTCGGGGGATTCGCTTCAGTTATAAAACGGTAAAGGGTTGAATCAGTTTTGTTCGGGATTGGTTGTAAAACTCTTGGATTGAGTAAAACCGGCAACCAAAGATCATGTGGAATCCTGTTAGGATGGGAATCATCAATCATTATGGGGACATTAATCGTAGTCGGGTGAAACAACTTTAACAAATATTTTATTATGTTCACTGCAGATACGTCATTTGGCTATCTAGATGACACTTAGGCAGAAAGACTATTTCAATAATATTACGCTAGGTTTATTCCTATAAATTAATCATTTCAATTTCTGCAATGATTGCTTACTTTCATCTTATTCAAACGTTGAATCTATTTGCTTATATGTGGATGATATGTCCTTGTTTTATTTTGTCAAAATGCAAACTAATTTGTTCAAAATCCTAATTTGATTTACCCCTTTTTCCAGGTGCTTTGAAGTTAAACTGAATTAAACTAATTATGACAATCAAATTATTTAAGCTCTTTTAGTTGAAGGTATTCAACTATATAAGACGAGTTTCGTACTTTCTATTTAAAACCTAGTGGAATTAAATGGAAAGTACTAAACTCGTCTAAGACAGTTAATTATGACAGAATTTGTCATGCGAACCGATTACTCAACGAGTTAGATAAGAATGCCCTACGTGTAAAAACTGTATCGGGGATTTTCATATCTGGCTTGAATGAAAAATCCCACGCTCTGTCTTAGGCATCCAACGCTATGATTCAGTTCATACATACAAAAAACAAGCTACTTGTTTTCCACTTAGTGCGTTATCTTTCGAAACACTCTACTTTCAGCAGCATTCAATGAGAACCGTAATACTTCGTTACACACTCATTCGCTTCCATATGGAACATGAACAGAGGCAGCTTCTGGTGACATAATTCTAATCTCTTCTCAAACGACCCAACACTCCTCTTTCACTGATAAGCCGCCTGAAAATTAAACCCTTTTTTTCCCAGCTGAAAATTCAAAACCTAGGCCATGTGCGAACGCTTGAACCTATCCACAAACTGTTATTAATACAGTGCGTATCAATAGTCATAATAATAAAAATAGTTCACATCAAAGCGGTGTAAAGCATGTTTCCTTTTATTTTACGCTCCTCAGATGGATGGAAATGAACCCATGCTGCGACTGATTTGAAATCGGTCCGTGTGTAAAGGCAATAACTTACACACATCTTGTCGACAATCTACATATTTCGAGGCAACTCTTCCCTTCCGCACGGAAGCAATATGCCTACGAAACGCCTACCGCTTCGAAATATTCGCACACAAAAAAACAGCAAACATAAAACGGCAGGAACCGCTTGATGTCCTTCCATTCAGTGCGCAGTTGCAGTGCTTCCATAAAAAAAACTGGACCTCTTTTTAGCTCAACCGAGTGCCACCCCCTTGAGTGATGCGAGATATTGAGCTATGTAAACGCGAAACTTCACCTACTGCATGCTGTTCGCTCACCAAGCAGCAAGCGTTCTACTTCGGGACGAACATGAAATTCGAGCTGGGAAAGTGAGTCCTGCTGTGCTGGGCCGTATCGGTAGCAGATTCTCTTTCTCTGGTTGTGTAACCAGGAAACGGACTGCGCTGTGCCGAACTGAACGTCCTACTTGAGCAACATAGGGTTTGAACTATTCTGACGAGACCGGTGCTGGTATCGCATAGATATGTGGATAGAATAGAATTTTGGTGTCATTAAAAAAATCGAACGCTTCGTCTCGTCCAGAAGTAATTTAAACAGCAGCATAATCGAGTTTTATAAATCATTCGTTTGTTTGGCAGAGAAGCAACGAAATTGTTATCAATTTTTCTATAATTTTCTGCTTAGTGGGAAAAAACTGCATATGAAGAAATATGAAAAACTAGCGAAAAATACCCAGCTTTGCCTGGGTGTATGGTGCCCTCTACTCACCAACCGCCCAAAGCACAACGACAAACTCGAATTTCGCGAATGTTCTGCGTCCTAAGTGATGGCGCAAAAAAATTACTAACTAGAGGGAGTTTTTCCATTAGGGCAGAAAGATATGTAAGTTTTAATCACCCATAGCCATCATTGATTAGCAGAAGACAAAGTGAAATATATAAATAAATAATAGTGCCCAAGTCCTGGTGTTAGGTGGGACGCTAAACAGCCCGGACACGACGGCCCTCCGACGAGACAGAGGTTTGCGCAGGCCCAATAAGCCGCCTTTAAAAACAACAACAAGACCGTGAAGAGACGGCTTCAACTGTACCGCGCTAATAACGCACGAAAGTTCTATGAGAAGTTAAACCGTTCACGTAAGGGCCATTTGTGTAAGGACATAAACGGGAACCTTCTTACAAACGAGCGTAAGGTGATCCAAAGGTGGCGGCAGTACTACGAAGAGCACCTGAATGGCGATGTGGCAGACAACGGTGGCGGTATGGAAATAAACCTAGGAGCACGCGCGCAGGACATGCGACTTCCCGCTCCAAATCTCCAGGAAATCCAGGAGGAGATCGGCCGGCTGAAAAACAACAAAGCCCCTGGAGTTGACCAACTACCAGGAGAGCTGTTTAAACACGGTGATGAGGCACTAGCAAGAGCGCTGCACTGGGTAATTACCAAAATTTGGGAGGATGAGGTTCTGCCGCAGGAGTAGATGTAAGTTGTCGTGTGTCCCATCTACTAAAAGGGCGATAAACTGGATGGTAGCATCAGCCGCGCAAACACATTGCTGAACGCCGCCTACAAGGTACTCTCCCAAATTTTATGCCGCCGACTAAGGGGCAATTCAAATATGACGGCCATTACTTTTTGGGATTTCTAGACCTCCCCCCCCTCTCCCCTCTGTCACGCTTTTTTGTATACTCAGTATATGCACTGTTACAAAATCTGAAACCCCCTCCCCCTAAAACTTGTGACATCATTTTAGAACGACCCCTAACTAGGTGATGGTCTTTCGTGTCTGTTATTCAACATCGCTTTGGAGGGAATAATACCAACAATCAATATGAATCTGGCGACTTTTTTGTGGTTCTAGTTGCATAGACTATGAACGATCTTCGGTACCCAGAAATGTCATCACTAGTCAGTACGTAATCTATTAACGATCCCTTGCTTATTTTTTAGTACTGGTGTCATGGTAACATTTTTTTTTCACCAAACAATAATAAACTACGAAAATGTATGCATGGTCTCAGCTGACGTTGGAGGAAATGTTTTATGCGTCGTTTTACTCTATGTAATTCTGTTCATTAAATGCTTTATTTTTATTCTAGATATGGGGACAGCTGAAAAGATCTGAGAGCTCAAGAACACCAAGGTTCCCACTATTTTTCGCCGGAGATTATCGTATAAAAGAAGTTTCGGTAATCCTTACATCGTTCGAAACGCCTCATCATATGCAAGACGTAGAATAAGCAACTGTGGGTTTTGCTTCCGGACCCCTGTCCGCACGTCTTTGTGGAACTACGGAGATTACGGATTGTTTCTCGCCCGCAATGGATCTTCGATACTTTCCACCACAGGTCATTTTTTACCTGGTACGCGGGTGTAGTAATCCAAGCTGGTGAGCTGGATTTAACGGTCTCCAGAAACAAGATAGCGACAATCATACTGAAATTGTAAGCTCAATACGATAGACAAGTGAAATGGCGTGAAAATATCGGGAAAATTGCGATTATAATCGAAGCCCACGAAAAATGGCACAGGTGGCAGAAAAATTTTGGCGGGACTATGTCGATTCAGCTTCCAAACGGCCAAAATGTCACATAACACGTGGTCGTGTAGATCCAAGTTTTGGAATTTAGACTAGCGTTTGCTTCCTCCAAGAAATCTTTATCCTTGGGACCGGATAACGGATGATCACTATTGACTGGTATGGCAATTTATCTCTTCAAACAGCAATGGTGATTGATCAGACTCTGAAGCAACAATGAAAATTTCGATGTTGTTGGTACCTACCATCCTATTTATTTTTGCACTATAGTTAATAGCAGTCCCTCTGAGTCAGTGCTCTTGTAATGCGTCGTCGGATATACTTTCTAATCATTCAAGGATGAGATCTCTACTTTATTCGTCAGGTAATTTCCTTCCCAACTGAATCCATCATTTTTCTATTCGATTTCGGACTTATCGTTTTCCCTCATCGTCGCTCGCCAAATACAGATTGACTGTTGGAAAACTATTAAACTTTACAACTATTTCCTCCGATCTGTTGTATTCGTTCATGACATTGAACTATGTAATGTTATCTGTCATGCATTACATGCTAATAGCTTCTAAATAAACTTGATATCAGTCGAATAAGGAGTTTGTATCACAAAGGCAGCCCTAATGTTGCCTACAATATCATATTAGTTGCGAAATAAAGACGAAATTTGGGCTTACTTTGCCGCAAAATCGTATTCTATGAATAGGCTTTAAACAACTTTAAATGAAATTTCTAGAACTTTCAAATTTAAACCAGGCGGAAATTTACCCAAACAGTATGAGGAATATTTATATAGGACCAGATTGAGATCACAGAGGCTCGTTCATTCTAGTATGGAATTGAAAGCAGATTATAGACTTTTTTCCAGAGATGCATTACTATGTATGTAAACTGTATTTGTCGTTATATTGGGTGAGTTTGTGGAATTCAATTGAGTTACCACAACGGGACGCGAGGGATCATGTCCCGTTGTTTCCTGCGATGCCCCGGACTTTAAAGAATCCGGCCACACTGATTCACAAAGCATTGTAAATGTTGTTCAACCGTTTCACATAGTGTACCATCCACAGAAGTCAACAAGCTTCCATACGATATTGTACACTCATCAAACAGAAAAGAAAGTTAAAATGCTCCCTGAAAATAAATTACAATAGGTAGGTAAATGAATTTTTAATTTTTACACTTCAGAAAAGAAAAAAGACATTCCGCCCGTTACTTGCCCTTGCAAATTGACCGCTGGTAGGCAAGTAAGGAGGTTGTCCTGTTTTCCGCGAGGACAATAGCCGACCCTGAGAGAACGCCCATGATGATTTGGTCGAGGCGTGTGAACGTCGGCAACACAGGACGAGAGATCGTCTACGGGTGATAGCAATTCGTAAAGTATAGTTTTTCCTACATTGAGTTACCGATTACTCTGAGTACAATATTTAGCTTGAGTTTTCCATATATGTTCTGACAAATAGCTTAAATATTACCTAAAAGAGAAATAGTAATTAGTTCATTTGAAACATATGCTTTCTGTTCGTTGCCACCAACAACAGCTTATGCGCCACTCTCCTTAGAGAGGCTGCTGAGGCTTGTTTGTCTCGGCCCGGTTGAGACTCTTAAAACGGGCAAGTTGATAGAATTCAAACACACGATCTCACTTCACTTTGTTCCAAATTTCCAACGTCAACCAAAGAATCGTTCCATAATCTAATCCAAGCACAATCAATGAAAAAATACTACTCGATAAAGGACGGATTCATAATTCGAAATAAATCTCATAAAAATCTCAATTACTTTCGACCAAAGGCAAAATGCTTACAGGCATGCTTGATTTATTGATGCATTCAAAACTTTTAAAATACTCTAATTCTTATGAGCGCTTATCGGATGCATATTTAGACCTAATTATAACTTTCCCCTTTGGGTTTCACAAAACTTTAGCTTAATACTAGATTACTAACCCTAGGCTAACCTGATACTAGAGCTCGGGATGTAACGGCCATAAACGACGATTCGATGATATCCGTTCGACGATCGTCGCCTTTCTGGGAAACGTCCCTGGTTCGCCTATGCTTAGGCGTTTTTTTTTTTTATCTTTCGTTTATTTGGAAGGCTCATTTGCCGTGAAGCGTTACGGAGCCGAAATCAAGTTTAACAATACATTTCTTGATTCTTATACATAGTGTTAGTTTTGGGGAACCGAAAGACTCGCGGTTTAGTCGAGGTTAGGGAATACAATAATACAGTAGGAAAGGAAAGGATTTTAGGGTGCTTAAGTAATTACTATACTGATGTTCACAAAGTTGACATTCCTCGCATTTTACATCTGTAACGGGACAAACAAACTTTTTTTGGAGACAACGACGAGAGGAAGACATACGGAAGGGGTTAACGACAGACATGGAAATGTACAACAAGATGGAGACATTCGGTATGGGGTACGACAGACAAGGGAAGGGGCAGACAATGATTACCGTTTTACATCAGCAACTTTCAAAAATTGGTGGACCAGGGACATGTACTCGAGATCAAGGCCCGACAACACTTCCCTAATAGGCTTTGGTTGTTTTCCTCGGACCCGGAGATGTTCAGTTAGCGCAGATCTGGGGCCACGATGCTCCTCGCACGCCCACACGACATGATCGATGTCCTGATAATCCTCGCCGCAAACACAGAGATTTCCTTCCGAGAGCCCCACTCTGAAAAGATGTGCATTTAGAGTGTAGTGATTGGACATTAGACGACACATGGTTCGAATGAAGTCTCGTCCCATATTCAATTTTTTGAACCATGGACGCTTCGACACCTGCGGGCGAATTAAATACAGCCATCTACCCAACTCCCCATTTGTCCATTTCTGTTGCCAGCTGTTCAAGGTTTCCTGACGAACTAATGAGAAAAATTCATCGAAGGTGATTTTCCGATCGTAAATATCACCTTCCATAGCGCCCACCTTAGCCAAAGAGTCCGCTTTCTCATTTCCCGGGATCGAGCAATGAGAAGGGACCCAAGCCATGGTGATTGTGTAAGACCGTTGTGATAAGGCACTCAAAGCTTTCCGTATCCCATTTAGAAGATACGCTGAGTGCTTAACCGGTTTCATTGACCGAACAGCCTCCAAGGAACTTAGACTGTCGGTGAAGATGAAAAAGTGGTCAGGAGGTAGGGATGCGATTTGCTCGAGTGAATAGTGTATAGCTGCTAGCTCAGCAGTATACACGGAACAAGGCTCTTTGAGCTTAAAGTAGGCGCTATGAAAAACGTTGAAAACACCGAAACCAGTGGAGTCATCCGTGCCCGTATTTGCTTGCAAATAATGGAGGTATGACCTCCGCACACAGAAAGTCTGGTATTCCATGAACCTCCTGCTTCATGGACAGATCAAAAGTAACAGAGGAACTGTAAGAGTCTAAGAAGTTAGCACGATTGGTATCTACCGAAGAAGGGCTTACCTCCAGCGTTATGTACCAGTGGTAAATACTCATGAATCGAGATTGAGGGTTTTGTTCGAGCAGCTTCTCGAAGTTATCAATGACCAATGGATTGAGAACCTCACAGCGGATGAGGAACCGGAGCGATAATTCCGCGAAACGATCTGTTAGTGGCAGTACTCCCGCAAGTACTTCCAAGCTCATTGTATGTGTCGAATTCATACATCCTAACGCGATACGGAGACAGCGGTACTGAATCCTTTGAAGCTTCAGCATGTGTGTTTTAGCCGCGGACTGGAAGCAGAAACTACCGTATTCGAGGACCGACAAAATGGTTGTTCTATACAACGTCAAAAGATCTTCGGGATGCGCTCCCCACCATGTTCCGGTTATTGATCGCATGAAGTTGATCCGTTTCTGGCATTTTTGTGTCAGATACACAATGTGCTTCCCGAAGGTACATTTCGAGTCGAACCAGACCCCGAGGTATTTAGAAGATATGCTATGAGTGATTGTCTTACCCATCAGTTGGACTTTGCCGGCTTATGTTTTTTTGAAAAGACAACCATCTCAGTTTTCTCCGGAGAGAATTCGATACCCAGCTTCGTAGCCCAAGTGGACAAATTGTCCAGAGTATCTTGCAACGGTCCTTGCAGATCAACCGATGTTGGCCCCGAAACGGATACAACACAATCATCTGCAAGCTGTCTCAACGAGCAATTTGGCATGAGACATTCATCAATGTCTCGGACATAAAAATGGTAAACATGAGCCCTGGGTAAGACCCATGTAGGTGATTCGTGAAGTTGCCGAGTCATCATGAGAGAACTCATACGCTTCTCTGACAACAAATTGTACAAAGAGTTGTTCAAGATTGGTGAAAGGCCACACTCTTGGTGGTTGTCAGATAAGACGTCGACGCAAACTGAATCAAAAGCCCCTTAATGTCCAAAAACACTGAGCCCATTTGCTCTTTTTAGCGAAAGTAAGCTGAATTTCTGAAGAAAGCAACGCAAGACAGTCGTTCGTTCCCTTGCCCCTGCGGAAACCAAATTGTGTATCTGACAACAAACTATTCGATTCAACCCATTTGTCTAGCCGGAAGAGAATCATCTTCTCCAACAGCTTCCGAAGACATGACAGCATCGCGATGGGGCGATACGAGTTACAATCCGACGCGGGTTTTCCGGGCTTCTGGATGGCTATCACCCTCACTTCCCTCACTCATCCGGAACAATGTTGCACTCCAGTAACTGATTGAACAAGTTCAATAAGCGCCTCTTCGCGACGTCTGGGAGGTTTTTGAGCAAATTGAACCTGATTCTATCCATCCCTGGAGCGGAATTGTTACATGAAAGGAGAGCAAGTGAGAATTCAATCATCGAAAAGGGACGATCCATATCATCCCTGTCTGCAAAAGCATCACGTAGCTCTTGCCTCACCGGTACCGAATCCGGACAAACTTTCTTTGCGAAGTCAAGTATCCACCGCGACGAGCTTTCACGATCTTCGTTTACGGACGACGCGTTGCGCATTCTTCTCCCGACGGTCCACAGAGTTTTCATTGAAGTCTCGCGCGATAAACCTTCAACAAAAGTGCGCCAATATCCGCGCTTCTTCACTTTGACCAGTTTCTTGAACTGGATTTCGAGCGCAGTGTATCGTTTGTGAAGAACGATCGCCCCGTGTTTCCGAAATTCTTTGAACGCGGCGGATTTCTCGCGATAAAGTTGCGTACACTCGATGTCCCACCACGGACTGTAGGGTTTCCTACGAACCGAAGCTCCTGGCACCGGCCGACGTTGTGCCTGAAGAGCGCTTTCAAGAATCAACTGCGATAGAAACTTGTACTCTTCCCGCGGGGAAGTGTTTCTATCGACTGTATGCCATCGCTGATGGCGTCCGCATATTTGCCCCAATCGATGTGCTTCGTGAGGTCATATGAAAGATCGATGGAAGCAGATTGCTTATGTCCATTGGAAATCGAAACTTCGATCGGCAAATGATCACTACCATGGGGATCTTGGACCACCTTCCAAGTACAGTCCAACGATAATGAGCTCGAACAAATGGAAAGATCTAGACGGCTATCTCTTGCTGGAGGAGCCACTCGTGTAACTTCTCCTGTATTCAAAATTGACATATTGAAGTCGTCGCAGAGGTCGTATATCATTGATGAACGGTTGTCGTCGTACAGTTCCCCCCAGCATGTTCCGTGGGAGTTAAAATCTCCCAGGAGCAACCGTGGCTCGGGCATAACCGAGCAGATGTGCGAGAGATCTCTTCGAGATATCGCGGTGTTTGGAGGAAGATATATCGAGGCGATACTGAGGTCTTTTCCTCGAATAGTCACCTGACATGCGACAGCTTCTGTGCCAGACATCGGCGCAAGATCGACTCTATAGAAGGAGTGCTGTTTTTGATCCTAAAGCACCCTCCATATCGATTTGCCCGATCGCGGCGGATTATGTTGAAATCAGGAAAATGAAGGTTCACATCTGGTGTTAGCCATGTTTCACATAAAGCAAAAAGCATCGCATTGTAATTTGTTAACTAAAAATTTAAAAATATCTAATTTTGGAAGAATACTTCGACAGTTCCACTGTAGAATCGAAATCATGTTACCCTTATTGACTAAGTTAGCCATCGAAGGATACAAATGACTCGAGGAGGGGCATTTTCGAAGCCAGCTGCTTCAGGAGAGGAGTCAGAATAGGAAGAACAGTTTTGACCATGTTCTTCACGGGGTCGGAAGCATCAAAGAAGTTGAGGATGAGCTCCACGATGCCAGAAAGTGTGAACATTGGAGCGCTCAGGAGTTCTTCTGCTCGCTCTGTATGCTCTCTTTCTGGCTGAGAAATCGCAAAAATGGGGTATCTGGGATTTTAGATGTTCCCGGAAGCGGTGGAAACTCTCGATCATCCCGATGTGAAACCACAAAAGTTGATCGGTTTTGAGTATTTCCTCCCGCTTTGAATTTGACCATGTTGGATTGGGGCTCACTTTGAGGCTGTTTTCTAGGCTTTTTCGAGGGTCGCTGGCTCTGTTTTATTCTCTTCCTCGTTGAGCCATTGAAAACAAAGGGAACCCCATTTCCAACCTCGGAGTCAGAGCTACCTTGATCGTCCAAAGGAAGAGACGAGTAGATGGTGTCAGAAACAAGTGGAGGAGCGGCCTTCCTCAACATTTCGGCGTAACTTCGCCGAGAACGTTGCTGAAGAGACCGCTTCTGGTGGATTCGCTGCTGTATGTACGTTGGGCAAGCTTCAAGAGCATGTGGAGGGCTTTCGTTACAATAGACACATTTCGGTGCCGTCTTGCACGCGCCCTCCACATGTTTCTCTCCGCATGATGCACAGCGAGGTTTATTGCAGCAGTACTGAGCGGTGTGGCCCAGCTGCTTACAATTAACACAATTCATCACCTTCGGTACATACAGCCGAACAGGTAGACGAAGTTTGCCAATCACTACGAAGTCAGGCAGTGCGGACCCGGAAAAAGTGACGCAGAAAGAGTCAGACGGGGAATAACTCCGCTTCTCTCCCTCCTGCGACACCGAATACATTTCTAGACCAACATTTGAAAAAGGCGTAACAGCCAAAATTTATTCCTTCTGATTCTTCGTCTACATATAAAGCTATATATGTGGACGAAAAATCAGAAGGAATAAATTTTGGCTGTTACGCCCTTTTCAAATGTTGGTCTAGATTTGTTTGCAATCCAGTATCGCAACAGGAGGCAAAGAAACGTTCTTGAAACGACCGAAACCTTGTTTCAAATCGTCGCATGTCATACTTCCCTCCGTCACCACCCCCGCGATCTCACACACTGCTGACGGTAAATACACCCTATATTCGAGAGTGAAAAGCTCACAGGTGACAATCTCGTTGGCCTGTTTGCGATCACTGACCGTGACACGGAGTTTACTGGACCCAACCATGTCAATGGTCGTGACAGACGAAAATCGCTTTTCCAGATCTTTGCTAATCTGGCTGATATTCAAACGTTTGCCTTTGGGTCGAAAGAAAACAACATACGGCCCACTAGAGTCGTGAGGGTAGACCTTGGGACGGGGGCTCGTAGAGGAAATTTTAGCGTTGCTGGTGTCCATTTCGTTTTGGTTTGGAACACCCGAATGCAACGAAACATCTGACATGGAATACGAAGTACCCCGCCAACTTCGCCTTCGCGCATTGCGGACACGAAATGCGCCGCTGCAGCGAGGCACAATCTCTTTTAAAACTAAACAATTATCACAAGGGCAGAAAAAAAAACACACACACAAACAAAATAATGATTTGGGACAGAGGGGAAGACGAGTAAAAAAGAAAGAAAAAAACTATTCCAATAAGATGGAGAAGGGAGGGGAACAATGAGAGGGAGCTCAATTAAATACTTGCGTTCACACTGCTGTGTCGCCGGCTAACGGTTCTGGCAGCACACACTGGCTGGATGGACAATCGCCGGGGCGATGGTGCGGTCGAAGCGAACCACGCTATTGTTGGTGTTCTCGCCGCACCCAACACTGCAACTAGGTGGATGGATGGTGGCAGAACGGCAGCGTCTGTGTTGGTGGAGACGCACGATGGATGATGACTGTCGGCGTGGGACGATGATGCCTGCGCCTGCGATGGACGCCGAATAAACTGCAAAGTTTTGCGTAGTTGCAAAACCAACGAAATGGCTACTTAACTGCTACAGCTAAGCACCACTTCCACTCAAGCACTATGCTTCAAAACACTTTCGGAAAAAAAAACCACTACCTGTACTTCAGGAAAAAAACCGAATGAGAAGCAGACCGTACGCGGACTTACAACCGTCTCGCACGGATGCTCGACGTGGAATGATGCTTAGGCGTTCGGCGTGAAGTAATCGTCCGTCTTACTCTGGACTCCCCTTAAGGTCACTTCTGACGGAATCCAAGATTAAAAGTGCTCGCGTTTTCGGGGGCACACCACTCGATACAGAAGCAACGCACAACTGTCATTTTTATTATGTCACGCATGCTGCGACGCAGCAAAGCTAATTTACAAAAATGACAGTTGTGCGCCGCTTCTGAATCGAGTGATGTGCCCGCGAAAACGCGAGCACTTTGGAACTTGGATTCCGTCAGGAGTGACCTTAAGCGTTTCGCTGACTGTATCGTGACCGATGGGTGCGTGTCACGACTATCCTGACGGTAGGCCGGTGTAACTTGGTAATGGCTTTGGTTACACTCCTGGCCACTTGGTGGCGTTCCGCTTGCTTTGCGTTTGTAGCACGATGTAGAATAGTTGCGCAATGTGGTAACGGTAATGACGGTTATACCCACGGGGTGGCGTAATGACGTGGCCACGCGTTGTGCGACAACTCACAATGTAGCACGCTTGTCTCGACACTTAGGGGAGAGTTGGGAGCTTGGACACCGACCAGACGACTTTCGAGGCGGTCGGAACGAGGGGTTGAACGATCCGTGGAACTGACTCGTCCCGCACAAGGGCCCACGATGAACAGTGGGAAGCTGTTCAATGACAAATTATTTAGTTTTATCAACTCCATCTTTGCGGCCTAGTTCTTACCTGACACGGAGGACACCAGCTTTCACCAGGTGTCGGATACTCCACGTGTCGCGATTACGGATCACTATCCTTCAACTAGAGAAACAACCTAATTATAGTTTTAACAAATCTTCCACTAGTTATAGTTTTACCTACTTCGGTTTATGTTATAAACTTTTACAATTTCCGTAGTAAAACTCCATTTATCACTATTAATTAGGCTTCGCTTTGATTATAGGCCAATAACTATAAAACACTCTGCTATGGACTAGAGCCACCGAGATAATGTCGAGATTTCGCGTTTCTAAAACTTTAGTCGACCGGAATCCGCACAATAAATCAATATTTAAATATAAATAGGATTTGAGGGAACAGTATCGGTAGTGTTTTCTTATTCATTTTAACATTCGGCTTCTCCAAACCTAGCTCACCACATTTACAGAAGGTAGCTATTGTATTTTTTTTATGCAAAAAAATCAATGCGAAATCGGCAAATGCGTTGTGCGCCTGTTTAGAGTGAGGTATCAATTTTCTATAAGAAAAAAAGTTAAATGATATCTAGCGGAACTCAAAGTTTGACCTTAAACGCGAAAGCCTCAATAGTCTAATATCTCAGAAACAGGTGGCGCGTCAGCTTGCTGATTGGAGCTTTGACGAAACATACGGCTAGGGATGATTAAATTGTTACACATTAGAAAATTAAAAAAACTGATCTTACAAAGCCCTTCGGTATCACCAATGATAAACAAATATATACGGTGATACCCATGACAACGATTAATAATTAGAACAAATTCAAATTTACATCGACGGATTGCTTAGTTTTACTGGGTACCGCTTGGTACCCGGCAATTTAGTACATTGGAACCATAAAATGAGTACTAATTTGTTCGGACCCCAACATCTTGATTATTATATCTATGGTAATACGAAGGGCAGGGATTGACACGAGTAGTACGATTTTCACAAAGTCCGTCCAGTTATTTGGTTTCTCCGACGACATTGATATCATGGCACGTAACTTTGAGAGGTGGTTGAAGAATTCGTGTACTTGGGCTTACTGGTGACCCCCGATAACGATACCAGAAGAGAAATTCGGAAACGCATTATGGCAGGGAGTCGCACATACTTCGGACTCCGCAAAACGCTCCGATCGAATAGAGTTCGCCGCCGTACCAAACTTACTATCTACAAAACGCTTATTAGACCGGTAGTTCTCTACGGACACGAGACCTGGACGATGCTCGTGGAGGACCAACGCACACTGGGAGTTTTCGAAAGGAAAGTGCTGCGTACCATCTATGGTGAAGTGCAGATGGCGGAGGCGAATGAACCACGAGTTGCATCAGATGTTGGGAGAACCATCCATCGTTCACACCGCGAAAATCGAAAGACTGCGGTGAGCCGGGCACGTAGGCAGAATGTCGGGCAGTAATCCAGTAAAAATGGTTCTCGACAACGATCCGACGGGAACAAGAAGGCGAGTTGCACAGCGAGCAAGGTGGATCGATCAAGTGGAGGACGATTTGCGGACCCTCCGCAGACTGCGTGGTTGGTGAAGTGCAGCCATGGACCGAGCTGAATGAAGAAGGCTTTTATGTATTGCACAGGCCACCCCGGCCTTAGTCTGATAATACATAAAATCAAATTTCATGTCCTTAGAGGACCATTGGTCTTATGAGCTTTTTTCTTGGATGACCAAGATTCTTTTCTGTTGACTCTGTTGACTGACTCTGTTCTATGTATCTCAAAGGACGTGTACCATATTTTAAACAGTCCAATTGATCTTAGGCTACTCGTGTCGATCTTGAAGACTTTTTCCAGAGAATTCTCGGATGACCGAGAACCTATGTCTTTGACACATTCTCTACTAAACATTAAGAAGGGCATGCACCATATTTAAAACAATCCGATTGACCTTTGGGTTCGCGTGTAGATGTTGAGGCCTTACTTTAGGGATTTCATGGATGCTCGAGAACCTGTTCTGAAAAAAAAACTCTATTTTGGGTAGTATTTACACTATTTACTTCTCCCATTCACTTTTTCGCTTTTAATTTCTAAATTCTCCAATTTCACTTGCCAGCTCCCTATTGCTTCACTTTTTCTTCATTTTCTATTTCTTCTTAAACTTCTCGTTTTTCACTTCGTGCATCTCAATTATTATTTTTCACATTCATCTTGTGTTTTTCCCTTCTCATTTCTCACAACAAGTATCGCGCTTGTTACTTCTCACATATTACTTTTGCTTCTAACTTTTCATTTATTTCCATTTTCTTATTGGCATTATATCCCTCACTGGAGGAAGGGCCGTTTGACCGAATGCCATTTGGCCAAAGGCCATTAAGCCGAAAGGATCATTTGGCCAAATAGGTCATTTGGCTGAAACGCTCATTTGGCAGAATAGATCATTTGGAGAATAGGTCATTTGGCCGAATGTGTCATTTGACATCTCAAATCTCACTTCACACTGTGAACAGTGAGAAATAAGAAGTGAATAGTTATGAGTGAGAAGATAGACGTCTCCCTTCTCACTTTGCTCTTCTCACTTTACACTTCTTCTTGTTGGCATTACATCCCCACACTAGGACAGAGAGAGCCGCCTCGCAGCTTAGTGTTCATTGACCACTTCCACAGTTATTAACTGCGAGGTTTCTAAGCCAGGTTACCAGTTTTGCTTTCGTATATCATGAGGATAGCACGATGATACTTTTATGCCCAGGGAAGTCGAGACAATTTCCAATCCGAAAATTACATAGACCGGCACCGGGAATCGAACCCAGCCACCCGCAGCATGGTCTTGCTTTGTAGTCGCACGGCTAAGGAGGGCCCTTTACGCAATGAGTTGTAATAAGTGAGAAATGAGGGGTAAGTAATGAGAAGTGCGACGTCTAACGCTTACTCCTCATCTCATACTTCTTACTTCTCACTATTCAATTTTCACAGTGAGAAGTGAGAGATGAGGAGTGAGAAGTGAATAGTGAGACGTCTCACTACTCACTTATAATTTCTCACTCTTTACTGTAAAAAATAAGAAGCGCGAAGTGAGTAATGAGACATCTCACTCCTCATTTCTCACTTTTCACTATGAAAAGTGAGAAGTGAGTAGTAAGACGTCTCACTTCTCACTTCACACTACTCACTTTTCGCAGTGAGAACTGGAAGATAAGTAGTGATAAGTGAGACGTCTCACTATTCACTTCTCACTCCTCATCTCTCACTAACCAGTTCGGCCAAATGATCTGTTCGACCATATTACCTATTCGGCCAAATTTCCTATTCGACCAAATGTCCTATTCCGCAAAATATCCTATTCAGCCAAAAGTCCTATTCGACCAAATGACCAGTTTGGTCAAATGACCTACTAGACCATATGACCTATTTGGCGGGATGACCCGTTCGGCCAAATGACTTTCGGCTAGAAGGGTTTCGGTCTAATGGTTTGTTTGGCCTAGTGGCATTCGGTCAGATGGGTTTCAGCCAAACGACCCTTCCCCTACTGAGACATTTCCGCCTCGCAGTTAAGTGTTCTCTTAGCACTTCTACAGCTCCAACCCGAAAATGTCCTAGACCGAACCGGGAATTGAACCAAGCCACCTTTAGCAAGTTCTTGCTTTGTAGCCGCGCATCTTACCGCACGGCTAAGGAAGGCCCACTTATCACATCTCATTATACACTTCTTACTGTACTGCTTCTTCTTTTTCAATTCTTAAATTCTTATGTCTCGCTTCGCCCCTTTCACCACTCAATGTTTAAAACATCGATTTGACCCATCTGATTGCAGGCACAGAAACCTTCACCTACGTATTGATAGGGTTGGTATTGGTTTACAAAAGCAGATAAATCGTTTTGAAAATTTGGTATTGACTTGTCGTTTCTCATTTCTCACTCGTTACTATTCACGATTTTCACTTTATCACTTTTTCTATCTTATTAACAATAATTTATAAATAAGACTGTGTGGTTTAATCATAGATCATTAATTAACGGCTACGCAGTCTCATATGATTATAACGAGTTTTTATTCGTCCGACGTTTCGACAAAACATAAGACAAAAAGTGAACAAATCATTCTTCCCCTGAAGAAGACACTAATCCCGTGTCGAAACGTCGGACGAATAAAAACTCGTTTTAATCATATGAGACTGCGTAGCCGTTAATTATTGATCTATGTTTATAAAGAAGTATTATATGTTTATAAATAAGTATATTTATATACATTAGGGTGGCTCAAATTAGTATGGGAAAAACTTGTTTCATTTTTTTTTGATCGGCCGCCCTCTTATTCGGTTCTATTTGATGCCATGATGCTCTGGACAAAATTTCAGCCAAATCGGTCAACGTTTGGGCGGTGCTAAACTCGTTGGAAGTTTATATGCAAAAATGTATGCAGAAACATCCAAAAACAGTAAAATGCAGTTGGACGGCACAACTTGCGATGAAGAACTATGCTACTCATTCAGATCTTGAAGAATCTAATACAGAATGTTATGCAGAAAACCGCGAGAAGATTAGAGTTTGCCCGACTAAGTTATTAGCATTTCTCTGAAGTGGGGTTTGAGCAAATTTCGTTTCTTTTACCTTAGAAAAGAAATAAATTCACCCCCACAACACTCCAGTAAAATGCTAATATATTTGTTTAATAAACTCTAATCTTCTCGCGGTTTTCAGCATAATATTCAGTATTTAATTCTACAACAACTGAATGAGTATCATGGTTCTTCAACGTAAATTGTGACGTCCAACTGCAAATCACTGTTTTTGGATGTTTCTGCATACATTTTTCCATATAAACTTCCAACCAATTTAGCACCGCCCAAACGTTGACCGATTTGGCTGAAATTTTGTCCAGAGCATCAGGGCATCAAATAGAACCGAATAAGAGGGAGGCCCATCAAAATATTTGAAAAAGTGTTTTTTGAGCCACCCTATTATACATCTTGTCAAACATGAGATCAACAGTCAAGCAAATCTGATGGGCGCGTTTTGGCCTGCATGCAAAGTTGTTATTAAAATGTACACAGAAAAAATTCGTGGTAGAAACTACTATTTTGTAGACTACGCTCTGTTTTTAAAACTACCATGAAATTTCAGTAAGTTTTACTATGGTTTCAGAGAAATTCTCCACTGTTTCAGTTCATGTGACAACATTCCGCATGGGCCACAGTTGATTTTTACTGCGCGCATGGTAAAATCAAACGGGATTGTTATCTGCTGAAAATCGTCGGTGCATATTCTTAAAATAACCATCGGAATGGTAGTTTCGACTGCAATATTTTTTTTGCGTGTATGTTTTCTATGGAAAATGTAGTAAAGTTTTTTTTATAAACTAGGCACAATCATTACTAATTTGTTCTTCGGACATATGTTTAGGTTATCGAGAAAATGTTTTTATCTAGTAAAAACAAACCTTAGCAAAACGGAAGCCTAAATTTTATCAAAAAGCGGAAATACATAAATTTATTTTTTTCTCCAATTTCCTTACAAATCCTTACAAATATTTTAAATTTTTTGATCTGACAACATATTTGGACATCAGCTGCCATCGGTTTTGTAACTAGAGTCTATTAACTCAGAAATTGCAATGACGCATTTTAAACTGAGTTCCTGAGATTTGGTACGGGAACTGGTGTGACTTTTTATTGACCGTAGTTTCTTCTGGAGCTCGTACTTCACCTTCGTATTTCACGACCAACATTACTATCAGAATTCGGATTTCTCGACCAAATCGTAACACTGTTACCAATGCGGGCCATATCGCGTTCGCTGCAGCCCACAAGCAATTCCTTTGTCCCCGAAGTATTGACCACCAGTTCAACTTTTGTTGCCTCATGTTTCAGGCGGGTGTACAGTTCTACCACCACCACATATTCGACTGACAATGTCCATATCATCAACAAACCAACAACCATATTAACTAGATCTGTTGAGAATCGTACCCAGACTGAAAATTTCTATACAATTTTGCACACCAGCCATCGTTGCATTTAACAGCCCCGTAAGCTTCCTGAAAAGGTGTTCCATGATTTTCCTTAGCTCTGTACGGTCTAAATTACGGGATTCCACCTTGAAATCTTTAAACCGATCGTACGTTAGGACCTGATATTTTCGGCACTTTTAAAATATTTGCCGTACAGTAAAGATCTGGGACTTCCCAAGAACTCATTCACTATTGGTACAAAATGGAGTACCGGTGCAAAAAAATCCGTGTAAAAACCAAATCGAGTGTATCCTTCTATTAGTTAAACTTAGTGACCTAAGATTATATAAACGATTCCTACTACCCTACTAAAGACATCGCATCTGTTGTTTTACCAACTTGGGCAAAACACAAACATGATGGCTACAGTGAGCAAACTTCGATCCCGAACAAACCTGATTCGCGCGCCACGAGTTATTGCTTGGTCAATGATTAATTCAGTACAATTCAGTACAATAAAACGGTGTAAGATGGAAACTTCTCGAGAATTATGTCTTTTTGTATGTACTAGTATTTCAAGAGAAGTCTCGCCCGACAGTTGTCTTCTCATCCCTAAGTAGGCGCTATATCCCAATAGGTGAATTGATCTTACATGCATTTTAGAAAGCTACTTTAATCGACAAAACTGCGTACCCACACAAGGGACTAGGGACCTACTGGTCCGTTGTGATATATTGCATCCTCTAGCGGTTGAGCGCAAAAAAGGACACCCGGACTATAAGACAAATGTCCGTTGGCACTTCGGAGAAAAAAAAAAGTTAGAAGAAAGTACCTCCGAGATAAGCGCCGCTCGCTCATGGGTCACGATTTGCTCTAGTTTCACGCCGTGCGGAGAAAAATCGATTCATCGCGCCAAGTGCCTTTGTGCAGCTATGCGGTCATGTGGGAAACTCTTCGTCAGATCCCATGTGGGTGCAGTGAAACAACTGGTGCGGTCATAAATCGTTTGACGCTCAGAAGCAAGAAAGGATACCCATGAGGGTATGAACAAGAGAGTGTGCTGCAAAACGGAGATCCTATTTCAGCAGATTTGGTGCGTCGTGTCGTGCGGAATCTGGTAGTGCCAGACAATGTGGGACGAGCCAGGCAGTTGCGCTGGCGCCAGTATGCTTCATTAAATCGTCGTAAACCTCGGGAAAACTGTTGATTAGGTGTGAAATATTTTAACTCACTGAGCATCATCCAAAATGAACTGCAAGAGGCTAGCTTCCTACTTACAGTAAAAAAAAGTGCTCCAATTTCAATTATTTTGTGTTGTATACGACTGAGCTTTGTGAATAAAAATTCAAAAAAATATCGAACAACCGAACAATTGAAAATAAATCTGTAGCTTTATCAACTGTGTGGTATTAATTAAAATTGTCAACATCTTTCTAAAGACCGAATACATCAAACCGTATTCAAACTGCATAGTTCTAGCAAACGGCTTACAGCAGTGTCAATATTGCTTTTGCAGCAAACTTCGGCGATATACCTTCCTCCTATAAACGTTGATCGGCACCGTGTAGACCTGTTCAAACAAACGATAATTGATATATTTGGTTGTGTGTTTCCACTTTGGAGATCTTTGTTTCGAGTCGGCATGTTTTTTTTCATAAATATTTTTTGCACCATGTTTGGTTGGCATGTTGTTAGCTGCACAGATAGGTACCTATGTTGGTGAAACCCAGCAATTATGATAACCGGATGAGAAAATCGTGGCGAGGGTGGAGCCATGTGCGCCGCTTCGCCCTCATCGTTCGCTCGCTTATCTTAGGTTCGGATCTTCGGCGATCGACAGCGGGATCACTTTTTGTGCTATTAAAACAAATTTATAGCGTAAGGTGTCAAACCAAACCAAAGAGCTATCTTTATTTTTGCCCTTTCCGCCCGGAGCCTTTGATGTCGTGCCGACAAAGATGAGAAATTGTTAGTTTTTCGATAAGGATATCATTTGAAGAGTTTGCTTTGGACTGTAGGATTGCGGCTGCTTGCGAACGGTACACAAAGGCAGGACATCGACGTGGCAACGCCTTCGCCAGCGAAGCGATAATAATAATGATCTTTTTCATATATTTTGATGGTTTTATGCGTACGACGTGACCTGAACGGAGCGTTTGATGCGGCTTCAGTGGGTGGCCACGCGTATTTTCGAAAATTATTGATCGCCCCTTGTGTTACCATCAGAAGTAAAACCTTCTTTTAAAATAACATTGGCAAGCTTATTTCTAACAAAAACTAGATTTGCACAACAACTTAATAATGTGGTAACCATCAGACGGGTAAACGATCTGTGGTTTTGCTATTATTGTGATAGAGTGTTAATAGTAGACACTGTCTGCCACTAGACAATTTTATCATAATACTTTCAACTAATATGACCAGCAAGCGACCTGCGAAACGCGGGACGCCTATCTTCTATTAAAACTTCCTTTCTTCTCAATCTTTGATGACATTACATCCCTCGTTGAAAGTTGAGACAGTATCGCATCTCAGCTTTCATTAAACGTTCATTCTTTGTAGGCTGGCCAGACCATTTCGGTGTAAAAACGGAACAAACGCGCTTGCAAAACGGGACATGTAAAAAAACCCTGTGAATAAATGCAAGAACTGTGGGAACTTCAACATTTATGAACTTTAAGCCGTGTAAGAAATTAGAAATATTTTAGAGTAAATCATTCACCACTATAGCCTTCTATTGTATTAAGTTAGTTGTGGAAAAATACTAAACTGCAACTATTTCATTCTTCAAAAAGACGAAAAAACAAAAAAATACGCATCCTTCGTATTTAAAAAAAAATGTGGAATTGTGAAATTTCATTTTAATCTACTCTAAACAGAAGCTGTAATATTGTCATTTAAGGCGGCAAATCAAATCTGCAGTCTTTTTGTATTTTTTAAAAATTTAAAAATTTCCAGAAATATCCCTTCTTTTATTTTGAAATCGATAAAAGCATGATAATATCAGTTATTTTATATCCAATTGAAGGTCATATGCATAGAAATTGTAATATGCATTGGGCACCCACAACCATTTAAAAGTGTAAGAAGGGTTGCGTTCACTGTAGGTGGATTAAGTCGGGTTTTATGGTTAATATAACATTACGACGTCATTTCCTTGATTTTACACACAATGGCGTAGAGCCAAATATGTTTTGAAGATGAAGAGCATATCTACAACAGTAATTTATTTAGAAGGCTCAAAAGGTTTAATCATAACGGAGCCGTATTTAAGTAATTGTATTAAATGATTCAAGAATTTTTGTATTGATGATTGAAAAAAGCGAGTTAATTTCGAGTATTTGAACTTATTTTTCCAAACATGTCATCAATAAAAAAAGACAAGAATAGTGAAAAGAGGTCTTGGTTATTTGTATTGGTATAAACAAATCAAATAGCAAAAAATCGTTCTTTTCCATAACTAGAGTGTTTATTTGCAATAATAAAAATTGTTCTTTCAGCTTTACCATGTTATAATATTAGTAGAATAAGATTGTGATAGATTGTTTGTTTCTCGTATTATTTAATTAGAACTTATTTGTATTTGTATTTATTTTCTTACATCCAACTGACCAGACATGGCCTTATTGAATACTTATAAATAAAATAAGAAATCATTACAATAAAATTTGATTAGGTACAGCACAATCAATGAATAACTACAGTTTTATACATCATTTGCATCGTGATAACAAGAATAAAATAGAATAACCCACGCAACATACAGTCAAATAGTTCACACAACACAATTGACGTTAATAAATTATTCATTCGCAAAAATACACACAAGACTGAAAATACTTCAATGTGGCTTCCTAGTTTCATTAATATTAGTAACAAATTCCCGGATTCTTATCGATTTCGGCCAAGTTGAAACATTTAGTGCTAACAGTTTATGCTGTATACTGAGGACGACCTTGAAGGAGATATAGTACAATGCTACCGTATTCTTCCACATTGGTACAAGCTTTATCACATCGAAATTCGTTAAGGGCGTACCAAGGCAATGTGACACCATCAGTCGAACATCCTTTTCGCTTGCATTTTTATCAATATTAGATAAAAATAACGAAAATGTCTCAATCTCAATCGCGGCATGTTCGGATGAGTAAGCGATCTCATTTGTGCCTCCGCTATGGTTGAAGAACAAAACGCGTGTTGAATGTAGACAATGAGGAAAAGCAACTGGCTTTACTAGGACTTTTGCGAGCTTATCGACGACTTCAGCTACCGTACGCTTTAGATCATTAATTTGATCCTCCACTGAACGGTATGATTCGGTGCTTGTGGCAACATCTATTGACTGGAACGACAGCATCTGAATTTGTTCTTTCTCTCATCTTGCAAAATAATGACATGCATGTGTTGCACATCCAAATTATATTGGTCGATAGGGCACACAAATCGGTTTCTGTAACCCCAACACAGTCAGCGTGAAACCATTTGGCACACCTTCCTTCGCACACTGTATGTAGATCAGTAACGGTGATAGCAAGAGAGCATTTCTCGCAAATCATTGTCATGTCTCAATTGTGATGAATGGCCGACAGTATAATAATCCAGTTATCGATAATATTTTAGGAAGATTGCGCGCAAACACGTGAAATATAGGGTTGTAGGACAAAACGTCGAAGGTCAAAAGGTCGAAAGACAAAAGTTCGAAGGTCAAAAGGTCGAAAGGACAAATGGTCGAAGGGTCAAAAGGTCGAAGGGACAAAAGATCGAAATAAAAAATCTGAGTCAAAATGTCGAAAGGACATAAGGTCGAAGGGTCAAAAGTTCGAAGGGACAAATGGTCGAAACATAAAATCTGAGTAAAAAGGTCGAAGGGTCAAAAGGTCGAAGGGACAAAAGGTCGAAAGGACAAAAGGTCAAAAGGTCGTAACAAAAAATCTGAGCCAAAAGGTCGAAGGACAAAAGGTCGAAGGTCAAAAGGTCGAAGGTCAAACGGTCGAAATGTCAAAAGGTCGAAACAAAAAATTTGATCCAAACGGTCGAAGGACAAAAGGTCAAAAAGACAAAAAGTCGAAAGGTCGAGGGGTCAAACGGTCGAAACAAAAATTCTGTGTCAAAATGTCGAAGAACAAAAGGTCGGAGGACAAAAGGTCGAGAGTAAAAACCTTGAAACAAAAAATCTGAGCCAAACGGTCGAAGAACAAAAGGTCGAAAGGACAAAAGGTCGAAGGGTCAAACGGTCGAAACAAAAAATCTGAGTCAAAATGTCGAAGAACAAAAAGTTGAGAGACAAAAGGTCGAAAAAACAAAAGATAGAAATTGCGGTTGTTGGACAAAAGGTCGAAGGCCAAATAGTTGAAGATTGAAAACTCGAAGTTCAAAAGGTCGAAGGTCGAAAAAATTAAGCAAAACGTCGAGTGTTAATCAACCATTTTTTTTGCACATTTATGTTTTACCTAATAATATTTCATTGATGAATTTTGCCTTCTTTTAGTCATTGGCCGTTCTTTCGAAATTCGCATATTTATATTTATTTGTGTTTCACTGATTATATTTTAATGTTAATTTTTTCCTTCTTTTAATCAAAGGCTTGTCTTTCGAGTTTTGCACATTAATATTAATTTGTCTCTTACTGCCGCGATTAGCATATGAGTCTCATGTCGATTTTTGACGATTTTGATTTTCTTTCAAAAGTAAGTTTAAAATGAACTCACCTTTAAGAAAAACTGATGAAATTATAGGCTTTGTTCAAGAAATTTGAAAATTAAAACCCACTTGTGTTGTCCCATCTTGCTATTTATTCGCATAACAGTCACATTCCAGATTTTGATACACTCTCGCACAGAACATCAATGTGATAATAATCCATTTAATAGTCCCATAGCAATGTATACAGATAAAGAATACTATGCCAATTTTTCAGAAAGATCGCTAGTTTTATCGATTTATTGAACTTTTTTCAATTTCTCCATGTAAAACGAGTTTGAAAAATTCAACGGCATATTTCTCAAGCTAGGGGGGATCCCGAAGCGTAGTTGGCTACACGTTCGCCTTATAAGCGAATAATCATGGGTTCGATTCCCAGCCCCTCCACCAAACCCTCGTCAGTCGCCGGATCCGCAGCCCATACGGTGGCGTTTTGGGGTACGCGCCTTACCATGATGGCTACCTGATGACGACTGACAACTTGTTCTTCTCGAAGGCATTCCTCCAACGTTTCTCGGATTAAATGGCAACCGAACAAAGCAACGATGATTGAATACACGACATGAACAAACGGACACAATGGACTCACGACAAAGATGAACTGGCAACGACAACAACAACGAATGATGGATATCTAAAAATAGATTCTGTGTGGATTCTGTATAGCAGAATACCACAGTAGCCCAAGCAGCACATATTGTTTCACTGCTGAACATTTCACTGTGTTGCAACTATACGGAAAGAAACAATCTTTGCGTATGTGCCGTCAAAAATAACTCTCTTGCAATCTAAAAAGCGCAAGAGGTGAAGCCTACGGAAACATCCTACTACAGCGGAAAAAAAAATAAAATAAAAATATAAAACTTGATTCGATTTATGGATCTCGTGATTGATAGTCCTTCACTCTATCACAGCACCATTCAACACTTCGAAGGGACTGCATGTTGACTCACCATAAAAACTATACGATTATGACGTTTTGTACTCGGGTTTCCTGTTACTTGATTGCACCATCACAGGAAAAAATGTGAGTTGTCGAAACGTTGAACGATGCTAAATTAAACATGAAGACGCATTCAACTTATCTGCAACTTAATTTAAACAAACAATTAAATTTTGAAAGACGCATTGAAGTTACATGGTAAAAAATATGCAACCTTATGATTTTGTTTCGTGTTTGCAACATAAAGCGCAGTATTTTTTGTTTGTTTGTTTCCAGATGTCAAACACGTACTGCATTGCAATTTGAATGAAATATTGATCACAATTCGAATGTTTTTGACATCTTGATGCAATTTTTTCGTGCTTTGATGTTTTTCCAATGCCTTTAATGAAACTGAATAGAAACAAGGTTCTTTTAGGAAGATGTTGCGTGTGCTACTTGAGAGATCACGGCACAGTAGCGGTTAAGAACACAGAGTGCCTACCAAATAAATGTAAAAAAAATTCTCAAGTTGAAGAAAACTGACATGGGACGCTTATGCGAATAGGGGCAGTTTATTTTCATTGTTGGTTCTTTTCTTTATTTTATTCATAACCTTACCTTTTGAGTTTCGCATTTTTTAACGTTTTAACGTTTAATACCTTCAGCGTCAATGAAACAATGAGTTAACCCCACGAAAATTCACAAAAAATCAAAGAAAATTCAGGTAGTATTTAAAAAGCTGTTAAGGTTCGGGTTATCCGAGGAATTGTTGAATTCCAACCGCGTAAAAGAAAACCTGAGTGTAATTCATTTATTTTTATTATTAGAAACCGTTACGTTACGCTGTAAAGTTGGGATGAATATGGAATTGCCAAAATTTGCGTTAGGGAAGATCCATTAATTACGTAACGCAAAAGTTTGGCAATTTTCAACCTCCCTTCCCCCTATGTCTCACTTTTTGTAAAAAACATCTAAACATTTTGTATGGATCGTCACGCTTCGCTCAACCCCCCTCCCCCTCTAAGCGTTACGTAATTTATGGACGCTCCATTACGTGATTTGGAAGCGTTTGTGTTTCATTTTGAAGTCAACTAGTAACCCTCTAACGCCCATGACCGCCTTCAGACGGAATATATTTTTTTCAAATTTTAATTGTTCAGATTTAAAAATTGATTTTTTGACCTGTTTTTCATTCAACCTACTGTTATTTTTTCATCCCTTTTTTTCTTCGACCTTTTGTCCTTTCAATTTTATGACTTTCGACCTTTTTTCCCTTCAATTTTTAAACTTTCGACCTTTTGACTTTCGACATTTTGTCCTTTCGACATTTTATTTTTTCGACCTTTTGTTTTCGACCTTTATTCTTTTGACCTTTTGTCCTTTCGACCTTTTATCCTTTCGGTCTTTAGTCCTTTCGACCTTTTGTCCTTTCGACCTTTTGTCCTTTCGACCTTTTGTCCTTTCGACCTTTTGTCCTTTCGACATTTTGCCCTTTCGACCTTTTGTCCTTTCGACCTTTTGTCCTTTCGACCTTTTGTCCTTTCGATCTTTTGCTATTTCGACCTTTTGTCCTATCGACCTTTTGACCTTCGACCTTTTGATACAGATTCGAAATATAGTTCTCAAATCAACGCACCAAACCATCAAACGCATCAAACCAAATGTTAATCAAAAACTTTTTTTTACAACTTAAGAAGAAATTTTTTTTCGGATTGTTTAGTTGTATGTTTAACCTTTCAAAAAAACTTTGCGCTATTTTATACAGTTACATATTTTTTCTCTAACAGTAAGGTCATCTCCAGTTTTCCGTGAAGCTTAAATGTTGTGAAATTCGGACACAACATTCTTTGACGTGAAAACATTTCGATCCAAAGTGCAATAAGTATTTTAACCTCTTGTCAATAATAATAATAATAATGCCAAAGCAAAAATTCCTCCTATTGGATTGATTGAATCTAAATAAAATTTAGTTTCCCAACGCGCTGGAAAAAAATTCTCCTACGTACTTCAAATTAAACTTTCGATTTCTTGGGTTTTTACCTTAGAAAAGACTTTCGATTGCATTTGTCATACAGTTCCTAATCAATCATGAAATATGCCGTCAAAAAAGTTTATATATTTAGATTGAAATATAGGCTAATAATAAATTTTATATTCGTGAATTTGAATAATTGTTTTGAACAAAAACAGGAATAATAAGAAAACCGATCCAGCAAACCGGCCATCCTCTTCATCATAATGCAGCTACACAAAAAAATTCATTTCGTGTGTATTTCGTCTCCCAGCAAATAAATACTTTAACTATGGAAAAGGTAGAATTTTTGCTTCTTCATTTTTTTTTATACCAATACAAACAAGCAAATGAAACTTAAAAACCCCTTTTAACTATTCCAGTATTTTTCATAGTTACCATGTTGAGAAAAATAAGTACAGAATAATCAAAAGTAACTATCGTTTACTTTTATGATCACCAATACCATTTTTTTTTTTAATTATTTAATACAATAACTTGAATACGGCTCTGCTATGCTCAAAGTTTTTTAGCCTTCCAAATAAAATATTGTTGTAGATATGCTCTTCATTTTCAAAACATGTTTGGCGTAGAATAGTGTGTAAAATCAAGGAACTGACGACGTAGTGTCAAATTAACCTTTAGGGTCACTCCTGACCGAATCCAAGTTTCAAAGTGCTCGCGTTTTCGGAGGCACACCACTCGATACGGAGGCGGCGGACAACTGTCATTTTTGTTTTTTTATTTTTTTTGACTAATTTTATTAGCTAATTATCTAATACATGCATTCATCTCTTAGACTTAGACTTAGACTTAGATTGCAGCAAATAGTCCATATTGGCACAGCATACAACATGGCAGGTCTAAAAATTTGTTTGTAAATTAAAAGTTTGTTCTTAAGACAAAGTTTTGATTTTCTGTTTATAAGTGGATATAGACACTTAATATATTTGTTACATTTGGCTTGAAGGCCTTCAATGTGATTTTTAAAAGTTAATTTTTGATCTAGCAGAAGTCCTAAATATTTAGCTTCGCTAGACCAATTCATTGGAACCCCATTCATAGTGACAATATGTCTGCTAGAAGGTTTCAAATAAGAAGCTCTCGGCTTATGTGGGAAAATTATAAGCTGAGTTTTGGAAGCATTGGGAAATTTTCCATTTTGCAAGTAAGTGGAGAAAATATCCAAACTGTTTTGCAATCTTCTACAAATGACACGAAGGCTACGCCCTTTGGCTGAGAGACCTGTGTCATCTGCAAACAAAGATTTTTGACACCCTGGTGATAAATCAGGTAAGTCAGATATAAAAATGTTATACAATATGGGCCCCAGTATGCTGCCTCGGGGGACACCAGATCTTACAGTAAATCTATCAGATTTCGAATTCTGATAGTTTACCTGCAATCAAACCTTAATGCCAAACACTGTCAAATGCTTTCTCTATATCAAGAAGAGCAACTCCAGTCGAATATCCTTCAGATTTGTTGAGCCGAATTAAGTTCGTAACTCTTAATAACTGATGAGTGGTTGAATGCCCATGGCGAAAACCAAATTGCTCATCAGCAAAAATAGAATTGTCATTAATATGAACCATCATTCTATTTAGAATAATCTTTTCAAACAGTTTGCTTATAGAAGAAAGCAAACTGATTGGGCGATAACTAGAAGCCTCAGCTGGATTTTTGTCAGGCTTCAAAATTGGAACAACTTTGGCGTTTTTCCATTTATCTGGGAAGTATGCCAATTGAAAACATTTGTTAAATAAATTAACCAAAAATGATAAAGAGCTCTCAGGAAGTTTTTTGATAAGTATGTAGAAAATACCATCATCACCCGGGGCTTTCATATTTTTAAATTTTCTAGTAATAGATCTCACTTCATCCAAATTAGTTCCCAACGAAGGGTCAAAAACATTATCTTGGTTGAGAATGTCTTCGAAGCTTCGTGTAACCTGATCCTCAATTGGACTAGCGAGACCTAGACTAAAATTATGGGCACTCTCGAACTGCTGAGCAAGTTTTTGAGCCTTTTCGCCATTTGTTAATAAAATTTTATTTCCCTCTTTAAGCGCTGGAATTGGCTTTTGAGGTTTTTTAAGAATTTTCGTTAATTTCCAGAAGGGTTTCGAACTGGGATCCAACTTCGAGACATTATTCTCAAAGTTGATATTTCTCAGAATAGCGAAACGTTTTTCAATTTCATTTTGCAAATCTCGCCAAATAACTTTCAACGCGGGATCGCGAGTTCTTTGGTATTGCCTTCGCCTCACATTTTTAAGACGGATCAGTAGCTGAAGATCGTCGTCAATAATAATGGAGTTGAATTTAACTTCACATTTCGGAATTGCAATGCCTCTGGCTTCGACAATTGAATTTGTCAAAGATACGAGTGCATTGTCAATATCACTTTTGGTATCGAGAGGAATATCAGCATCAAAATTCCTATCGATATACGTTTTATATAAATCCCAATCAGCCCTATGATAATTGAAAGTAGAGCTGATTGGATTATAAATGGCTTCTTGTGAGATTTCAAATGTCACAGGAAGGTGATCAGAGTCAAAGTCAGCATGAGTTACCAATTGGCCACACAGCTGACTTGAATCCGTTAAAACCAAATCAATTGTCGAAGGATTTCGAGTGGATGACAAACAAGTTGGGCCATTGGAATATTGAATAGTATAATATCCCGCAGATCAATCTTCAAATAAAATTTTGCCGTTGGAATTGCTTTGAGCATTATTCCATGAACGGTGTTTGAACTGTCATTTTTGTTGATTCGGCTTTGCTGCGTCGCAGCATGCGTGAAAAAATAAAAATGACAGTTGTACGATGCTTCCGTATCGAATGGTGTGCCCCCGAAAACGCGAGCACTTTGAAACTTGGATTCTGTCAGGAGTGACCTTAAAATAATTTTGTTCGTTAGATGGGCCTCAAAAAAATAATTTAGTAAATCGTACATAACTTTTGATAGAAAATACATACACCTGACATTTCTGGACACAAAGCACAATATAAGCTAAGCTTTCCATCGATGTATTAATATACAAAATCGGTGGTTGCGAACCTAGCGGAAAAATAGTTTTTTTTTAATAAATTCAAGATGGCGGCCAAATTTAATATATTTGCCTCCAGTTTTATTATTGAGGACACACTCTTCCTTTTCTTCAATGATATACTGATTTCTGAGATCGGTTGAGAAATGTTGGAGTTATGGCAGTTTTGGTGAGTCAAGAATTGATCAAAATCGAGGGATCCATACAAGAGATTTCCTGTATAACTAACGAGGGGTCCATCTATCTGAAGAATTTAACTCAAATCCTTAATATACTCATTGCACAGTGTTTTATTTCGTCATTTTCACGATCGAAATACAAAAACTCGAAAAGTGTTGATTTTGGATATAGGGTTTGTTCACAGACGTTTCAAGATATTTAGGAGCGCATCTTTCGATAAAAACAGTTTGATGAATCCTCCTAAAAGTTAGTTGAGAAAATTATTTTTCCACCAAAATGAGATAGACACGTAGTGTCTTCCGTAACGTTGTAGCAAATGTTAATACGAGCAACTTTGCTGAACATCCCGAGTTTCTATCTCTTATATATAACAAACTTAAGACGTTTTATGTAAAAACCCCATAAAAATCTAATTTTTCATGCTCTTTCCAATGATTTTTCCCATTTTCCGTCTCTTCTACAAAGTTGTTAAACAAGCAAAATTACATGTTTTTCTGAACATTGTAACATTCCATCTCACATACAACAAAAGTTATCTTTAAATTAAACATATTCTTAGAGGTATTTCCACTTGTGAATACTCCCTTAATTGCAAAAAGTCGCAATTTTCTTCACAATATGCTGAAAATCGCTTATTTCATTTTTCTACTGACATTGAAAACTTTTGTCGACAAGAGTCTTCTCGAATGCTGTGTTAAAAACTTGTAAACCTATGAAAAATCATAATTTTTTAATAACTTTTGTTTTATAAGAGATGGAAAGTCACAATGTTAGCGTTAGCGTTAGCGTTAGCGTTAGCGTTGTTACGGTATACTTCGTAGATTGGACACTAGTGATACTCATGTTTCTTATGGAATCCTTATCCAGATTGCTATCGGAAATCAAGGTGGGGAGTTACCCTTGATTCCAATCTAAGATAAAAATGGCATAAGCATGAGGATTACTACTCCCGGCCACGCCCATCTTTACCGTAACTAGGGATAGGAAAGGAAATGTTGATGTAGAACTTACTTAACGAGAGGCCTCCGACTTGGCGACGCCCTCATAAGTTCTACGGAGTTGGTGGTTTGGTAGGGTAAGGTAGGTCATGGAGGTTTGCCTCAAGCTGGCAATTCGACCCACAGACTATGTTGTTTACCTGTTTTTATTTAAACTCTTGCCAGCCGGCTGTCGAAAGAGTATGCTAATATCAATTTTATTTACAGTTTATTCTTTAAATAATTTACAGGCGATTTCTTAACCTCAATCTATCAACAACTATCCGTTGAACAAATCTAAATTTACCAAATTTGTACTTTCTGCTCAGTGAGCAAAACGATTCTTCTAGGTTCATCGAATACAAAAATCAAACCATGCCTTTTAAAGATAATTATACTAAACATTTTACAAAGTTTTATTTCAAGTATTTTCGCGATTTATGATATAAAATTCAATAGCAAACAATCAAACAAAATTAAAATATTCTAGCTAAATTTTACTATTTTGGTCGAGCATGGGTCAGCCGCCTGACACCCGCGTTGAAAAATATGTTCCATGCTTGCCCCCCACATAAAATAATAACGTGTGCTAATCACCAATGATACTAAAAGATTTAAATGAAATTAGGCCTTGTTCCCGCTTATCATTTTAGCACCGCCAGGGGGAACTTGGCCAGTACCCACTGCACTTTTCTTTCCCTTTCCACAAACAATTACCATAATTTGTGATATTAAAACGGAATTTCATTAGGAATTCTGAAAAAGGCTAACAATCATTTCAGTTAGATTGCCAGTTAATACGTGCACATCGTAGCACTGGTGATGCATCACAATCGTATATATACAGGAGTATATGCACTATATGATGACATTGACCGGAAGATTAGATAAGCATTTCCCCCCAAGAGATGGAAAGTCACAATGTTCAGCAAAAACATGTAATTTTGCTGATTTGACAACTTTGTAGAAGAGATGGAAAATGTGAAAAATCATTAGAGTTAGTTTAAATTAAGAGAATGATTTTAAGGGGATTTCCACATGAACCATGTTAAGTTTGTTATATCAAAAATATAGAAACTTATATTTATATAAGAATTCATAAGAAATATAATTCATAGAATACAAATTTCTGTACGTATTCGTGTGATGTCGAAAATACAATAAATGTACACAGCACACATGTCGAAGCGTTCCAATTTGATTAAAACAGCAGAAACATCTGCTGCAGGTAAATTTTAGGACAAACGAGGAACTGACGCATTGATTGCTGAGGTTGTTGATACCCGTTGTATCAAAAGCCCGAAGTTGTTCAAGAAGTCGAAGGAAGTTGCTTACAGAAGATACTAAACTTTATTAGTGAAAGTGTGAAAGCGATGACAAAGAGAACAACGAATACAAATCCAGTTGAATTTGGAATCAACTTTTCCTTTGGTATTACATAGGGGAAAATACCTATTTAAAAAAAAAAACTTTGCATTTCACGTTATAGCAAATGCTATTAAAAACAAATGCGGCGATGAAGCTGAGTTTCTATATTTTTGATATAACAAACTTCACATGGTAACATGAAAATCCTCTTAAAATCATTCTCTTAACTTAAACTAACTCTAATGATTTTTTACATTTTCCATCTCTTCTACAAAGTTGTCAAACCAGCAAAATTACATGTTTTTGCTGAACATTGTAACTTTCCATCTCTTATAAAACAAAAGTTATTCAAAAATTATGATTTTTCATAGGTTTACAAGTTTTTAACACAGCATTCGAGAAGACTCTTGTCGACAAAAGTTTTCAATTTTCAGCATATTGTGAAGAAATTTGCGACTTTTTGCAATTAAGGGAGTATTCTCAAGTGGAAATACCTCTAAGAATATGTTTAATTTAAAGATAACTTTTGTTGTATGTGAGATGAAATGTTACAATGTTCAGCAAAAACATGTAATTTTGCTTGTTTAACAACTTTGTAGAAGAGACGGAAAATGGGAAAAATCATTGGAAAGAGTTAGCATGAAAAATTAGATTTTTATGGGGTTTTCACATAAAACGTCTTAAGTTTGTTATATATAAGAGATAGAAACTCGAGATGTTCAGCAAAGTTGCTCGTATTAACATTTGCTACAATTTTGCGGAAGACACTACGTGTCGATCTCATTCTGGTGGAAAAATAATTTTCTCAACTAACTTTTAGGGGGATTAATCATCAAACTGTTTTTATCGAAAGATGCGCTCCTAAATATCTTGAAACTTCTGTGAACAAACCCTATATCCAAAATCAACACTTTTCGAGTTTTTGTATTTAGATCGTGAAAATGACGAAATAAAACACTGTGCATTGAAAGCTTTCAAACAGCCATAAATTTAGACATTTTTAAGAACCTCGTTCAAATGGTGGCCCGGTCTCAGCGAGAATTTCTCCATCATGACTGCTTGTAATGTAACATGTGACCGAGAGCCCGCTACATTTTCATTTGGTCTCTTGAAAATGAGAAAGCAAGTTTTTGCCTTTCTCGTACAACTAAGTTGTACCGAAAGGCTATCATTTCACTCCGAAAACGAACTTTTTATAGAAGCCTCTGAGACCCATAGTATTGTATACCAATCGACTCAGCTCGACGAACTGAGCACATGTCTGTCTGTCCGTGTGTATGTATGTGTGTATGTGTGTGTATGTGTGTGCACAAAAGCTATAAAAAACATTAGACAACTTTTCGTATAGTAATCCTTAACCGATTTTCTCGCAACAAGTTTCATTCGACAGGGGACAAAGCCTTGTTGATCACTATTGAATTTCATAACGATCGGTCATTGCGTTTAAAAGTTATGAAGAAAATGGTACATCGGTCCATATAAACACCATATAAGGTTGGTGTCTTAACTAAATGCGAGAAAGGCACCACCAACGCTAGGTGGATTAATCTGGGTTTTTCGCTTTCACATGACGATCACGAAAACTACCAGTACTGGTAAGCATATCCAGAATTTCAAAATAAACACCTTACGTAATCCTACAAGTAGCGCTCGTTTCTAGGATACTAGGCCAAAGTTATGGGCAAAAATATGAAGGTACCAATAATCGATCCTCTTCCTCTATTTTTTTGATATACACACGATTTTTTTCGCTCGTATTTTTGATCATGTGACTTTATTTTGCCACAAAAATCTTCACAACAAGATTAAAAAAATACAAAATAATTCAAAAACAAATCACATGGTAATTAAAATGTGGTGAACATTTAGGATAAGTACAAAATTGAAAAAATGCAAATCAGGGAAAAAACAAAATTCAGTGTAGATGATAATGTATCATATCATTTTTCTTCGATATTTTTATTCCGGAAATCCAGTTTAGTCAACAATTTTCGCTAAGTGCAGCATACATACGCCTAAAACATTAATATTCCTGGATTCTAATAGCTTCTTGGATACCCACAGGGTACAAACAGTGAGACAAATATGTCAATTTCAGAAGATAAGCATACAGCGGGTAATTACGCTTGCCAAGGTCGCAAGTCACACGACCGTAGCTAATAGCAAATTGTCATATGCTCGAGAGTTCCAAAAATCATTTTATGGTGCAGGTATTAGAAAATCGTCACGCATGTATGAATCGCACATTTCAGTAAAACTTTCCATGTCAATCCCTGGCTCGTGCGCTCGTACTAGGTTATAATTTACAACAGCCATGTAAATTCTCCTCTCGCTTCAGCAGCTCAAATGAAAACATCATGATCGTAAAAATAAAACAATTAAATGCGAGCCAACGTACTTTGAGGAAACGAAACAGAACCGAAAACAGAAAGCTGGTGGAATTGATTCTCACATTTGAAATGTGCATCCCTTGCTTCGCAAAGGAAAGCGTCAAAGATGACCTTGCTGGCTTCCCCAGCCGGCCCGGTCACCGGGCGAGGACACATTCAAGGATAATGTTTCAATCGTACTCTGGTCGAACGGAATCACATCGTCCCGGTGGGCCGCTGTCTTTCTCTCTCTCTCGGGACATCATTTAATGACCGATAAATCCATGCTCGTTTGACAAATGCGTTACAACTCAACGACCATCCCGCTCACCGCTGCGTGGGTGTTGTGGATGGCCGGTCAGATGCATGGTGTGGAGAGCATAATGGATGCTGGGATGTTAAAGACCCGTCGGAGAGATTATGACAAAGCCCACAAACGAGTGGGCGATTCCTTGAAGATCGATACCTTTCATCCGATCGTTCATGTTCGGAGACATGGAGCTAAGATAATAGGATAGGATTACGGTGCCAAACGGAGAATTCCACTTGATCTACCAATATATCTGAGCAATAGTGTGGAAGAAAGTTAATTTACATTGTAGTAGTGATTGAAAAATAAGAACAAAGATCCAATATTAAATTTTGTGAATAAATTCGCTATGTAAAATAATAAAAAGTATATATTCGCCAATTCGGACGGGGAATCTTTTACTCGATCATACTATTACCGAATTAGCATATCTTCGAGCAAATATGTAAATGGGCCCTACGACTTCTCTCTGATTTAACCATGACAATTTACCTATGATATTAACACAAATATTTGTTTAATTTTCGTTTGGATTCATCATTTTTGACTTAACATTTTTAAATTGTGCATTCAAAATATTGGCCACGGTTCAAGTGCATAAAAACTAAGATAAAAGCAGTACAAAATTGCAAGCTCCTTTGATGAATAGATGCTAAACTTTTATTCATTAAAGTTTCAATGAAACTTTGATATACGAGATAGGTGACAAATACCTAGAGCGCAAATAATATTTAAAAATTATTCTATTTTGAAAGCCTACATTTCTGATAACGTCAACAGGCAATACCATATCCCTCTAACCAAAACTATATGGAGCATTGAACCCACCCTTCATTTTCTCTGATTATATCTACTTATGTTGTCTCCAGCACCATTTATACTATTTCCACCATACTCCGCGTAATGACCCACTTGATAGAAATTACCTCAAAATTGACGAACATCCCATTCGAGTGCGATCGCAATCCCCCTGATCCCCCGTTCGCATTTCTATGAATGAACCGAGAAAGCAAATTGGGGATGATCTCATCTCGCTGTCGGATCTGGAAATTAATTCCAATCAATAAACGATCCTATCATCATCGATCGGGGCTCATTTGTTGATGTGCCTCTGATCCAGCCTAACAGAACCGCAACGGCAAACGTGAAGAAAACTGCCCGCGCTCCGTGCTAAACCGCTTCATTATGGTTTGGTAATTGAATTTATTAATAAAAATCCGACGTAAGATTTAGAGGATGAAACTCGACATAAATCAAGCGGCTGGGCTGATGGTACAACAACGTGCGAAGACTCCGGAAAAAGGGGTTCTTCTCGCTCCGTGATTGATTGATATATTGATTATCGATCTCCACGCGTCGTCCTCGTCGCCGCCGCACACTTCATGGGGGCTTAAGTAGGATGAAGCCTGGATGGAACAGAACAAATCGTGGGTTGTTGAATCGAAAGTAGAAAGAGATTCGATCCAGCAGCTGCCAGATTATTGGGCGGACCGCACAAGCGATCTTCGAGGTTCGTTTGTGAACCCCATTCATCACTGGCTGATTCCATTGGATGATGATTGGTGAAGAATAACAAACTAAATTTGTGAATGAAATAAATCTTCGAAATAGTAAGGCGATTTTCAGACCAACATTTAAGACATTTTATCGATTAAAAATGTATAGATTAAATATATGCAATATCTTGAAATGGATGAAATATGGTAGATGGATTAACTGTTGGATAATTATAGTCATTGTTTACGAATGCCATGCCAAATTTCATTGATATTTGAATCTTTTATCACAGAGAACATTCGGTTCCAGCTGCACTTACTTGGTGATGATATCCTTTTTACTGATCATTTTGAAATGATTTGCAATGCCACCGTTATCCCGTGCTGGTTCAGCGCTAGAATCATCAAAAAATGTTACTGCACGCTAGTGTCGTCCCGCGCACAAGAGTATAGCAGCCGATCGCGCTGTGAGAATGAGATTTTATATTGCAATGTCGCCGTTGCACATTGGATAAAATCGTGTTTTGAGCTTGTTTATTTAATAGTATCTTTACCATTCAATTTAGCGTAATGGTATCTTCGAGACATTTTATCAGAAAGTTAATGCGCTTCTTTGGAAGTATTCAGCTTACTGATCAATCCCCCTAAAAGTGAGATGAAAAATTTAATTTTTCCACTTCACAGCATATATGGTTTGATTCTTCATAAAAGTTGTAGCAAAAGTTCTCCTGAAAAACTTTGTCGAATACACTGAACTGTAGGTTTGTAAGCGGATGTAAGAGATGTTTAATCAAACCATTTCCTACTATGCAAGGTAGAAATCAATCACCCATCACAAGTAGTTGCTGAACCAATGCACCATGCGTCTCCATATGCTTGTATGCTTATACATCGAACATGTTCAAAAATTATTGGCTAAGAAACAATAAATCTCCAAAAGTAATGAAATTACGAACTTGGTGTCTTCGACAAAGTTTTTCAGGAGAATTTATACCTTCCATATTGGAAAGTGGAAAACATACATTTTTCATCTCACTTTTAGGTGAATTAATCATAAGGCTGAATACCTCCAAAGAAGCGCGTCGACTTACTGATAAAATGTCTCGAATACGCCATTATGCTAAATCACATAATAAAGGTACTATTGAATAAACGCGCTAAAAGCACGATTTTTGCCACTGTGTTTGGTTTCTACTCCGTGATTGACCAGAATAGGCATGAGCGCGATTTCACATAGAACCAACTGTATGGTCAGATTTCGGTATCAAGCAACCGCCATAATGTTTGCATTGGCGCGCCGACATTTAAAATTTGTCACTCTGCTGTTCCATAATATTCCAGGCTGACTCAAATAAGTAGAAGTCTGTTTGTAGAATTTCCCGATTGATAGGGGAGGATGTTCGGTTGTGGGCACCGTTCGGTTATGTATCTTTTGACAGATAAGAGATGCTGTCATTCTGACAACCGTCATTTGTTTGCTATAATAGCATGATGTTTTGTGCTCAATATCAAACCGGATGGGCATCTCTACTTTGAACTAGAAACAAATAAATTTTTCGTACAAGAAAAACAACACGAAAGTTTTTTTTTTGCCTTTTTCAAAGTGTCATAAATTAAAGGATTTAATTCAAAAAGTGAGTTTTAATGCGTATTTACACAGTAAATTTAATCTATTTTGAGGCCCAATGTCGATTGCCATCAAAATTTCAGCGCGATGTTTTTTTTCTTCTGCTTAGTTGGGAATGCTTAGTTCCAAAAAGGCTGCGAAATTCGGTTGAGGGCACCTTTATTGGTTCGGTTATGGGAACCCTCATTTTATTGATAAATCATTCAATATCGTTTTACTTGTCCCTTAACTTATTTTTAATAACGTTTTAAGGCAGTTTTTATAATTAGTTTGACATAATTGTTCGAAATACTGAGTTTATTTAATATTTTTGTTCTTTGGGCATGTCTAGTCATTATACACACACTTTTTGGAACAAAGCGTTAACCCATTTGCTTCCAACAAGTTGCTTTCGCCGATGCTTTCCCATTGTTTCCTAGTGAAAATTGGTCAGATCGGACTATGGGATCAAAATTTATGGCCAAAATATTATTTTTTTAAATGAACGAGAAAGGCACTATTGCCGCTAGGGTGATTAATCAGGATTTTTTTGACTGTGATGCTACCAATAAAACGTAAATCAATGAAAAATTAAAACCCATTTACCTAAAGTGCTATTTTAGACCTTTCTTATGTGATTTTTTTCAACATCCTCCTTAATGCACCGAGGGAGGCATCATGACTGCTAGGTGAATTGATTTGAGTTTTTTTAGCGTCTCCTGGCTTTTAGAATGAATAAACTATTCCTTTTCTTTAAATCTGGGTGGTTTTTATTCATGTTTCTTTATTTTTAGCTAAGTTTTCAAGGGTGCCCACAACCGAACCACGAAATGAAAATGTCCAAAAATGTCAAATTTTCTAAATTGTCAATTTTTTTTCTAAATCGATGAAATCATATTAATTTCTTTGCTAGTAGTAAGGTTATAAGTTTAGCTTTCGATTGCTATGCAAATGTCGACATAAGATCAACCAGGGCCAAAGTTATGGACCAAACACAAAAGGGTGCCCACAACCGAACCTCCTCACCTATCCTTTTAAACATCTTGTTAAAACTTCAAAGAATTTTTCAGGAAAATACCCAAGACGTCCTTGAAAATTCCAAACAAATTCCCATTGAAACATCGAGAATCTTTTCGTAAAAACGAAGAAATGATTTCTCGTTGGATTGCACGTTCCGGCTTTGCAGCGAGGGAGTCAAGGTGATGTCTGCTAATCAAGATGGACGTGGCCGATCCAAAGTGCGCCAACTGTGGCGAAAAACATCGGGCCACTACGAGTCTGTCCGAAACGCGCGGAGTTCCTGGAAATCCGAAGGAAAGCATCAACCAAAGCCCATCCGAAGAGGAACCGTGTTCCAGTGATCGACGAGGTGAACCTTCCTGCTATCACGGTTCCCCGACGAGCGGTACCAGTAGGGGAAGAGAAGGCAATATGCCCTAGCTAAGCAAACACTGCTCTATAGTCTTATTTGTAACGCTATTCATGGGTATTTTTACATTATGCATCAGTTAAACAAGATAGCTAGTTGATGCCATTCAAAAATTGACAAAAATCTCAATCATATTGATAATATTCACATTTAAAAAAAAAGTGTTGATATTTTGTTGCCGGAAAACTCATGAGCAAGGAATGTAATTGTCGCTGAAAAATGCAAAAAACAAGCGACAAAAGAGAATAGCGATAACTCTTTGTCCTCATCTGCAGAGGATAAAGACATTGTTGCGCTCTATTTTATTTGCAACAAACATGGAGAGGTAATTGTTGTGAACTTTTCAAACTGCGATAACTTGTATATTTCAGAAGTAAAACACAAATCATGACAACAGATGGTTAAGTTTATGTCTAAACTATGATAACTGATGTTTATTTAACCAAAAACATCATCGAAAACCGACTACTTCTCAAAATGCACGGCAAGCGATCATTGTCCTATTCTGTTGCAGTTTGGGATAAACGCTTATTGCGAGTTGAGTTTGTCCCAACATTTTCAAGAGAGGACAATGTTGTTGTCATTGGCAATGTTGTTATTTTACATTCCTTGCTCATGAGGCAGAACGCCTTTCAGCTGGTGGCTCCTAGGGAACAAAGTACCACGCGTCGGCGAATCAGCATTCTAGTATGGATAGTCCGTGGAGACGCAAGTACTTTGTAGGTTATTGCCACTAGGACGTTTTGCCTCGCCAAAATGTTAGATGTTTCTTCAAAATGTGGAAATTTTCGGTTTTTCCGACCTTCCCATGCACTATTTTGAAACTTTCTTCGCCTATCCTACATAATTTTAGATCTAGTTTTGTTACGGACATATTAATGACGGTAAATATGAGGGAAACTACAAAAGGCGTTTTGCATCGGGGGGGCGTTTTGGGGCCTCTTCCCCTACTTCCACCATTACAGCCGCATAAGCGACTGGCCGCAGCATCAGCATCGTTTCAAGCCCCATCACCACCAGCTCCATCCTCCAGCGAATGGCCCCCGCTTCCTTCTCCTGGATTCCGTCGGCAGCCGGAGAATCAAACTGACCCGCCGGAAGAATCTGCTCCGCTCTACACTCCGGAGCAGCTGATGCCGATCTTTGCACAGCTCACCACTCGGCTGCGCGACTGCAAAACCCGTTTCGACCAGGTCTTCACTTTTGGCATGTTCATTATTGAAAATGGCTGCTAGGGTGGGCCTGGTCAACTGGAACGCTTGCTCGCTCAAGGGCAAAATCATCGGACTGGCTAATTTCCGGAGAAGGAGATCAACGTGGCGTACATCACTGAAACGCACCTTAAACCACAGGTGAGCGTCCACATATTGGGGGGACGTAAACCGAATGTGACGTAAAAAGAATTTTTGTCAAAATTTCTAGTACTTCACTTAATTTATTGATAGTGAGGATACTTTCAAATACATTCACTTGTGTCTTACATGAGGTATTGTAAGATCTCTCCAAATCCAGCAGGTGTTATAAGATCTCCAAATTGTCCTGGAGTTTGAATCAAATGGTCTACCGAATCAACCAAAGCCTTCATGATGTCCCAAGTCGTGGTATCAACTCAATTATGTCCTCCGAGGATTTGTCTTTCACTTGCGTCTCAAAACAAGACATATGAGGTGTTGTAAGATCTCCAAATTGTCATGAAGTTTGAATCAAATGGTCCACCGAATCAACCAAGGCTTCCATGATGTCCCCAGTCTCGGTGTCAACCCAATTTTGTGATCCGATCATTTGTCTTTCACATCCGTCTTCAATTCTTGCAAGTATGAAGTTGTAAGATCTCCAAATCGTCCTGGAGTTTGAATCAAATGGTCTACCGAATCTACTGAGGCTTGCATAATGTCCTCAGCCGCGGTATCATCCCAATCATGCCTTTCGAGTATTTATCTTTCACTTGGGTCTCAAAAGTCCAGGTATATGAGATGCTTTAAGATCTGCAAATTGTCCTGGAGTTTGAATCAAATGGTCTACACCTACAGAATCAAACAAGGCTTCCACGATGTCCCCAACCTCGGTGTCATACCAAATTTGTCTTCTGAGTATTGGTCTTTTACTAACGTCTCAAATACAGGCATATTCGATATTGTAAGATCTCCAAATTGTCCTGGAGTTTAAATCAAATGTTGTAAAATGGCTCATACGTCACTTTTTCAGATTACGACAGCAAAGGTGTGTGGACGCCAAGGTCAACTACGAGGCGCGGCCGGAGACGCCTAAACCCAAGCAATACCACTTGTTTCTCAGTGAGTAACGACAACTGTGGTGTGACTTACTAAAGGTGTGAGTTATGCACAACGCGTCGTATTCTGAACTTCTTTATGACACAAAAAGCGCAAGAGGTGGGGTGAAGCCTATTTACAACATCTTGCGGCTGCAGTGAAAATAAAAACACAAAAGCCAACCAGGAATCGAACCATGGACCTAGAGATTTGTAGCCTTTTACTCTAACCATCACACCATTAATTCTATTTGGAGATTCTGCTACAAGTGCACTACATAAACAACAAAGTCATTCGTAACTTCATTAAGCAATTGATTGGCAGCGTTCCATCGAGGAGGCGATCTCGGTAGCCCGAGAACAACATGTACCGACTGCTCGGCAGGTAAGCAACACCTCAACCATCGATACATTCATCAAAGTTTTGATTCGATTGCGGAATGTCACTCGCAGGCAGTTTCAGCGTACTGGACTGCCTGAGCTTAAGGCACGCTGTAATCGAAAAATTATCAGGGCCAGACTGTTAAAAACAGTTCTGGAAAATGATCAAAATACTAAAATCCAAGTCTCAGAGAAGGTCGCTGAAAAAGGTCGTCACTTCGTCAGCTTACACAATCTTGGGCAAAACATCGTCAGTCCACACGAGGCAGCCGTTAACAAGTATGCATCTGACTCCCAACGATTTTTTCGGGGGAGTTAGACATCTCAGCTGGCGAATTGGCGGCCTATATTAAATCATCGAATACCGTAAAGGCCCCAGGTTTCGATAACATTCTGAATCTCGAGCTCAAACACAGTTCTCCGTTCTTTGAGCACTTTTCACTGATCTTTAATCAGTGTCTCCGGCTCAACTACTTTCCATCGTCCTGGAAGTCAGCGAAAGACATCCCCATCTGCAAGCCTGGGAAGGATCCATCCAGCCTCGGGGTTATCCAAGCTATTCATCACCGGTAACTTGAATCTGCTGAAAATCTCAAAATGTTGCTCGAGGATCAGTTTGGTTTTCGACTCGGTCGATCAACTGTACACCAACTTACCCGAGTTACCAACGTCCTCAGACGGAACAAGTCTGTCTCTAAAACATCCGCCTTGTCCCTCGATGTCAAAAAGGCATTCGATAATGTATGGCATGATGACCTGGTGTACAAACTACTTACTTGATACTTGATGGGCTACAGCTCTTCGATGAACCTACGCCGAATGGAGTATCCTTCTCCACTGTACTCGATCCTAGGCCAATCGCTTTCAGTCGCCCTGAACATTGAGCGCCCTCAGGTCCTCTTCAACTGCAAAAAGCCATCGTGTACGCGGCCTTCTACGAAGCCTGCGGCCTCTTCCGGGTTCTCTACTAAATATTATCTTCGCTTAACGTTCCTCCGGCCTACGAACAACGTGACCAGCCCACCGTAGTCTGCCGTGTTGTATAAGCTTAATAATATCCAGCCCTTTATACACCTGGTACAATTCGTGATTCATGCGACGCCGCCAGATACCGTTCTCCTGTTTACCGCCGAGTATTGTCCGCAACACCTTACGCTGAAACACTCCGAGAGCTCTCTGATCAGCCTCCTTTAACGTCCATGTCTCATAGCCGTATAAAGCCACCGGGAGAATCAGAGTAGTATACAGCGCGAGTTTTGTTTTCGTTTGCAGACTACGGGACTTAAGCTGGTTACGAAGTCCGTAATAAGCCCTATTTGCAGCTGCAATACGCCTTTTCACCTCGCGGGTAACATCATTATCGCACGTCACTAATGTTCCAAGATACACAAATTCGAGCGCTATATTGAACAGTGGATTCGAGAGTGCAGTAAACATTTGATCCGTCGTTGATCGGCCCTCACGAAAACCTGCTTGGTATTCGCCGACGAAGGACTCTTCAAGCGGTCTCAATCTGTTGAACAGAATACGGGACATAATTTTGTACGCCGAATTAAGGAGGTTTATTCCTCGGTAATTGGCGCACTCCAGTCTGTGCCCTTTCTTAAAGAGAGGGCAAATGAGGCCGTCGAACCAGCTAGCAGGCATTTCCTCGTCTTCCCATATTTTCGACATAATATGGTGCAGAGCTTCATAAAGCTGCTCACTGCCATGTTTGAGAAGTTCAGCCGGGAGCTGGTCCTCCCCCGCAGCCTCATTGTTTTTCAGCTCTTTAACAGCTTTTTTAACCTCATCTAGTGTAGGTGACTCCACAGCTTGTCCATCGTCGCTAATATTTATTCTGTTCACCGATGCACCGTCACTTCCTCCATTCAACAAAGTCTCGAAGTGTTGCTTCCACCTGGCAGCCACTTCAGTTTAATCTGTCAGCAAATTCCCTTGTTGGTCGTTGCACATGACGGGAGATGGCGCTGTCTTTCTCCGCACGCCATTGACAGACTCATAAAACCTCCGCATATCGTTCTGCTCCATTTTTTCCTGCGCCTCACTAATAACTTGTTCTTCGTACTCTTTTTTCTTCCTGCGGTGGGTTCGTTTTTCGGCTGCTCTTGCTTCCTTGTACCGATCAATATTCGATCGGGTACCCGACACCAACATCCGGCTTCTGGCAACGTTCTTCTCGTCTGTCACTCTCTGACACTCCACATCGAACCAACCCGTCCCGGGTCGCCTCTGTGCAGTGCCTACCACTTCTCATGCTGTTGTGCTCACCGCTCCATGGATCGACTCCCATAGATCGTTGATATTGTCGCTAACGTTGATTGCACTTATCCGTTCGTCGAGCTTCTGGCGGTACTCAGCCGATACTCCTTCCGCCGACAATCGCTGGATATTGTAACGCATCGTTCGCTGTGATCTTTCGTTCGATACAGTTGACAACCGTGATCGAATTTGACTGACAACGAGGTAGTGATCAGAGTCAATGTTCGGACCTCTGAATGTCCGCACATCGATAACATCCGTGAAATGGCGCCCTTCCACCAGAATATGGTCTATCTGGTTGCAAGTTTCACCATTTGGGTGTCTCCAGGTGTGCTTTCGGATGTTCTTACGTGCAAAGTAGGTGCTACTGATGGCCATCCCTCTGGCAGCAGCAAAATTTATTAGCCGTAGGCCGTTGTCATTGGTAGCGGAGTGAAGGCTCTCCCTACCGATTATGGGACGGAAAAAGTCCTGAGCGTTAGCGTCTCCGATAACAATTTTCACGTCATGCTTTGGGCACTCTCCATAGGCTTTATCAAGACATTCATAAAACATGTCCTTCACGTCGTCGGATTTATCGTTTGTCGGTGCGTAAACGTTGATTAGGCTGTAATTGAAGAATTTGCCCCGTATCCTCAACACACAAATTCGTTCGCTAATGGGTTTCCACCGCATCACTCGCTTCATCTGCTTGCCCATCACTACGAAACCAACTCCATGCTCTGCTTTTTCACCGCCGCTGTGATAGATGTTATACTTGAATGCAGTGTTGGTCGTGGGGTCCACGGCTCGGAATTCACGTTCTCCAGATCTAGGCCATCGGACTTCTTGAATAGCAGCCACGTTCACTCCAACCTTCTGCAGTTCACGAGCCAGAGAGCTCACTCGTCCAGGTTCATTTAGGGTCCTGACATTCCAGGTACCGAGTTTCCAATCATAGTCCTTATTTCGTTGCCGGGTCGGTTGCCAAAAATAACTTATTTGAGAGGCTTCAGTAAGCTACCTTACCGGGGTCACGTTAACTACATCGCGATGATGGGGCTGCCACCGTAGGTATAGCTGACGCGATACAGCATTTCGTTAATCAGCCGCTGGGTACCAGGCAGACGCTGTTTGAGTCGCACCTCCTGGTGAACAGACGCTCGAGGCGTACCTTCTCACTCTAGCTGATGTCAGAAGGACAACAGTGCCCAGGCTGCACTACCAGCTAAGTACACAACCCTTAGCTGGCGGTCTTTTGTCATCGGACGACCCGTGGAAGCGTGAGATAGGGACTTGTGGGGACCAGAGCTCTGTTGGGCGCTCCTTCCTTGATGTCAACCCACCATTTTGCAGCCCAAACTACAACGCTACAATCTTCCCAGCTACCTAATACCTATCTAATGGCAAATACTGTGGTGTGTTTCTTCGTCATCATCACGTATTGCTCTCACAGAGAGCCTTTAATTGAGGACTTGTAGTCTGACAGCGGCTCCAAGCACCGTTTGATTGCTATCTCCTTCGACTTTCCCAAATGAACTGCTCCTTTGGCAGCCCCACTTGGAATTTTACTTCAGCCTCGCTCGCTCTGGTTGCTCGAAAAAGGATTCACATGTAGTTTCTTCGACGCGATGACAACTCTTCGTTCAACATGACTCCAAATCATAAAACCGTGCTTACTACTCGTGCATTTCCTCTGTACTGATTTAGACTGTCTGTCCTAAACGTGATAACCAAACAACGCATATATCTCCAGTGACTATCGAACCAAGTTTAGTGTTTTAAAGAATCAGACCAAGATCCGACAATATTATCTGAACAGTTCACTCAACAGCAACTCGTAGAGAACTGATACATCAAGAACCGCATCGATCGCACTAGACTCATGAAACATTGAATAAACTAGGTAGATATCTGATGGCAGCTTTTCAATAGCTTGATGCGATCGTTCCACAGTAATTCGAGGCAACACCTTAAATCCTAAGTTTTGAACGACGAAAAACATGACATAATCCTCGCCCAATGTTTAAACACCGGCATGAAATCATCAACATCCTCAAGTAAGTGCACGACCATTAACTGGCCTTCTTCTGCCATAAGTCAACGTACGTCATAAGGAAACGAACGATTGGAATTTAAAAGGAATCGAACTGAATGTTCTAGATGTCAACTCACTATTTGGCAGAAATTTACAATAGCAAAAGTAGGGTAAAACGACCTATCATGGAGGAGTTGAGCGTCAAAACTAAATTGATTTCAAAAATTCTTCAAAAATTAACTGATTATCTTTTTTCATACTGCAGCAGTTGAATGGGGTGCGCATCAACTCTAGTTCCATAAATATTACGTCAATTGTGCTAAACTTATGTTGTTTTATTTTTATCACAATTAAAACAAACTATTACAATAATAGGATGCAATTGCCTATCGTTGCGATATTTTTTGAAGGTCAGTCCTATTGTTGCGGTATTGCCTGTATTCAAAGATAACTGGAAGGTTGCTTATAGTCATCTTTGCTGTATTTCATTTTTAGCTCAAAGTGCTTAATTTTTAAAGGAAAAATGTATATTTTTCATCTTTTTGAATTGAATTTTGTCAAAAAAAAAAGGTTTTCTAGCGTTTGATTCGAAGAGTTTTAGTGGATCCACAATTGATTTTGATGCTATTATAACCAGAATGGACTATTTTAACACTACCGCAATATTAGGACATACCACAACGATAGGACGTTAACCCTACATACTCCGGAATTTATTTCAAATTGAGTTGAAGCAAAAAAAAAACCTCATCATGATTGTTTACTTATGAGCAGTCAGTTGTGAGTACCGTGCAGGGTTCAGATAAGGTTCGCCAATCGAATGTCTAGATGCCGCATTTGATTGATAACCAGCAGCAAACAACACGCGGCAAGTAACAATTCGCCCTGCCGAAGACGACCGCTCTCATCCAATTCAATTGGAATCAATGCGGTATCGATATGTTACCGATTGCTACCGTTTTCTGAAGAGGGTTGCGCTGATCTACGCGCAGGCACCAACAGTAACAACAACGATAACGTGTAGGGACCGTTTGGACAATGTCGCTTTTTCTGTCCTCAATGCTTATTACTCAACCGCATTTCAACCGATTTGTTTTGTTTTCATTACATGATCAGCATGTGTAGATTGCTAATGATATACATATAATAAAACTATTTTGTTAAAATAAGTTGATTGGGAAATAAGGACCTGAGACGTGAATAGGAGAAACTGCCCAAGCAGATCTCTCCATATTGGTTGAAAAGTTCCGCTGATTGGTAAAAGCAATAACAGTCCCTGATAGCAAACACGATAGCCGAAGGTGTGAGTTTTATTAGCGGCAAGTAATCGATACAGTCATCAGACAGTACACAGCGAGATTAGACCTACTTGCCGCTCGCGAGTGATTATCTTCGAACAAAATTTATGAATTTGACGTACCTCTACCGACCGGCGGCGGGCTTATTTACACACTTGGATTGCACCGATGATGATGCAGCCAGTTCGGACATGTGTCAACAAACGAAAGGGAATGAATGCTGTTATCAGTCCAACGGGGTTTGTATGAATTCCAAAACAAGCTTCAGGGCAGGAAACCGTTTTTTAAAGCTTATTGTATTTCGAGTGGGTTGTTGGATTAGGTTGTTTAAACCGATGCATACTTAAAAAATGCTGTCATTAATCAATCATTATTACTTGAAAAATATGCTTCCGAAGCGATGGGTGGGATTAAAAGTTACACCCGACTGGTAAATGTAAGATTTTTATTCCAATTGTATTTATTCAAAAACGAAATATGTTACAAAACATGTCAGATCTTTGTAGAAATGCTTTTAAACATTTTACATGAATCTTGAGTTTTACAGTCTCATAATTACATTCTTCCTTCCAAAAAGTTAAGCAGAACAAAAAAAAATAGCTCAAATCAATCTACACATTGGGTCGTATGAATAAAAAGTAGTAAGTTCAACTTTACTACATTTTCAGTAGTAAACGTCACTTGTGGAACATGTTCGTATGAATAAAAGAGACTTTACTACACTACACATTTCGAACATACTACAAACAACTGATTTGGAATGAATAAAATAAAAGTTTTATACTGATTTCTTATAGTCTGCTCAAAACGTTGCTACTACTGTTTTAAATGCAGATTATTCATCAGAATCAAAGCGGATCGTCTTTGGTTTTTTAAAAGAGAAGTCCAATTTAGCAAAACAAACAAAACAGACATGATTTTTGTTGATTAGCCGCAAAAAAAATGATGAAATCATCATCGTCATCATGGGGTCTATTTTGTTTTGACGTTTCTCCGTGTAGTAAATGGTAGTAAACTGTAGTAAAGGCTAAGTTCGAATGTAGCATATGCCATAAGTTCGAAAATGTTTTTATTCATATCAAACATGTAGTATTCTCTGTGGACTTTATTTTTGAGTAGATACTACAAGCGTTGAGTTTTGCTACTTTTTATTCATACGACCCATTCTTGTCGTACGTCTTACGAACTCCAACAGACTCCAACTAGAATTTACGCCAATCAAAAAATCTGTGGCGTTTTCGGCGTCACGAAAAAAGCAATTTTGCCTGGCTTGCGTTTGTGTCCTCAGAGAATTCTCTTTTATTTCTTCAGAAAACATCTGAATTCACAAATTTTCACAAAAATTCGAATTTTAATCTTACCATCTAGTGGCAGATCGGAATATTCACACAGATATTTTCTGAAACACACGGATTTTTTTTTTCTAAACTTCCGCAGTTTTTTCATCAATTCTTCAGAATTTCCATGTAAAATTCTTCTGAACTGCCACGAGAAATGCATCTTTTCACGGGGAAAATAGCAGACACAATTTAAATTTCAAACTGTTTGGCTAAGTTTGGGCTCTAAAAATTGGAAAGATATAGAGACTTTTGAAAAAAAACTGAGAAAAGGTCTATATCAGTTGGAATAAAATTAAGTGTATATAATTTGATAATTTGTAATAATTTTGACCAATTGAAGTAAACCTATGGATCTATTTTTTCAACAAATATCACCTCCGTTTACTCATAATGAAAATCAACGTTTCAAGAAGAAACGCATTACTTGGCTCAGTACTCCGAAGTGAATTTCTGCCTCGTTCAACAATCCTCAGCAGGACAAGTATACCACCAGCCGGGCGTTTAATTTCTATTTAGCGCAAACTCAATGCGAGCCATGATTGCTTTCTCGAAAACGATAACTATTTAGATGCAAGGCACACAGTCGGGTAATAATCTTTCTCTACGGATGCCTCGGCCTTGGCCCACTAGGTTGCCTCCGTCCTAATAAAACAATAAAACTGTTTATATCATTATGACTTTCCCTCGGCACTTGGGTACTTTGCCATTGCTCCTGCCGAGGCATCATCCAGAACCTTTTCTTCTTTTTCATTGTTGCTAACGCATCCTGACTAGGACATAACTTGTTTTAAGATTGGGTGCTTTCAAATAACAAGGAAAATTTGATCCTTACCGAAACTCGAATCCAACACTGATGGCTTTACAGTCGCTTACTCACTCACTTAGCTAACGAAGATCCCAGCAACCAGATCTTCTATCGATCGGTAATTGGCCGGAGGCCGAGGACAAAGTCGAAGAAAAAGCCCCGATTGTTGTTTATTTACATTAATAAAACTTTACGACCATTCAATAACTGGCGAAACGGCTTTCTACGCCAACAACGGGAGAAGGCATCCGTCATCGATCTGACAATTTCGAGCGAAATTCCATCTCCATATAGAACCGAACGTTCCATTACAAACGACCAATCCTTGGCCATCCGACCGGGGATGATGTCCGTCGTCGGCTTCGTACTAAAAATGTAGTAGAAATAGATTTTTATTCGTTTACGATTATGTTTGCAATAAAAATGGAGAACAAAATCTTACGAAGCCGATGCCGGTCGACGGCAGCCATATTGATTTTTATGAAACATGCGCGTGGAGGCATGTCGTAAAACCATCCCTATCCATCCTCCGGTGTCGCACTTACACCGGATTACGACCCAACTACAAGCTACATACAGCAGAAGCCAGAGCAACTGCAATTCGCATGTGTTTCAGCTTAGGGCGAGCTCTGCTACCACTTTTGCTGACTTTCATCTCGCTCTGATAATACGAAAGTCTTGCACACTTACAATGCTTGCCTTTATTATAATGAAGTTTCTATGCCGTCGAATGCATTCCAATGACCTCGTGTTGCTGCTGTTTCTCGAGAAAAAATAATAACGAAGGCAATTGACGAGGAGTTTCTTAGATTTGAAGTCAAGGTTATATGAATCGACTTTATGGTAACATGCTTCAGAATTTCATACAGTTTCACTGCTTATGCTACCATTTAGATCCAACTAACGAATAATGCAGGATCAATTGATAGCTAGCTATACCATGCCTGACAGGCAAACACTCCAGATCGCAGGCTAAATGTCCGGTGTAGTCCTTTCATGGACTACACACCTTCCGGCTTTAAGCTCATGCATTGAATTTTTATTTTGTTATTAACTTTTGTGAGCATCATTTGACTATCCAATATGTTTAGGCATAACGATTAAAATGGTAAAGCCAAATAATGTTTGTCAAACATTTTCTGAAAAATTGAAAATCTGAATATTGAAAATCAACAGATTTTTTAAAGCTTTATTATGGTGATTTTTTTGTTTCTGGGTATGAAATTCTTCACTTGAACTCAACCGAATAAAATCATTGAAAGTAACTAGAAGAAGGTGGGGTGACTTGAACACTTGGGAGACTTGATCTTCCCTGTTTAATTGATAAATAAAGTAGTTTTGTTCTAACGTATTTTTAGTATAGGCAAATGATCGTTATGTGGTGAGTTATATTTTGGATTGACAACCGTTGATTCTGCAATACAGTTTGTTTGTAAATAGCATAGTTTTCATTGACATGACTAGCAACCAGATATAACATGCAATGGATCCCAAAATTACGTAATGGCGGATGTTGCATTACATTCCAAAAAACTAATTTAATAGTGAAAATTGATTCTGAAACAACCGTTATTCCACATAATATGCATAGCGATCAATGAGTCCTTCTCAACCAGCAACAAGGTGTATGAAATAAATTTATAAATTGCTATAAATTGATAAATTCTCAGGGCTTTGGGACAGAATGTCGAAAGACAAAAGGTCGAAGGACAAAAGGTCGACGGACAAAAGGTCGAAGAGACAAAAGGTCGATGGGACAAAAGGTCGAAGGGACAAAAGGTCGAAAGGACAAAAAGTCGACGGGACAAAAGGTCGACGGGACAAAACGTCGACGGGACAAAAGGTCGAAGGGACAAAAAGTCGAATGGACAAAATTTAAAAATCTATACTTCTGTATACATGAAAAATACTAAATATACGACAAGTTTGAAAACATGTTTCTGAAAAAAAATTTAGCTTGTTACATTTCCCAGAGATTTCTCCTTCTTTATTTCATGGGCAGTTCTTTAGGCTTTGGGACAGAATGTCGAAAGACAAAAGGTCGAAGGACAAAAGGTCGACGGACAAAAGGTCGAAGAGACAAAAGGTCGATGGGACAAAAGGTCGAAGGGACAAAAGGTCGAAAGGACAAAAAGTCGACGGGACAAAAGGTCGACGGGACAAAACGTCGACGGGACAAAAGGTCGAAGGGACAAAAAGTCGAATGGACAAAATTTAAAAATCTATACTTCTGTATACATGAAAAATACTAAATATACGACAAGTTTGAAAACATGTTTCTGAAAAAAAATTTAGCTTGTTACATTTCCCAGAGATTTCTCCTTCTTTATTTCATGGGCAGTTCTTTAACCAATTTACGGTGAATATTCAACAGCCAGGGCGAGCATTGTATGATTTTGATTAGTTAAAACTTATTAATTAAAACTTGTTAGATCGTGCTCTTGTAACACGTGTCGCTTCGAGTGCATGTTTGAGTGAAATACGTTGGTTTTGGTATCTTTGATTCAGTGTCGTATAATTAATTATTTCACCAACGCGACTTCCTATACATTCCTATACATTACATTCCGATGTCGATCATGGAGAATCAGAAGTCTCTTGTATAAATGTGTGTCAAATTCATTTTCCACTCATCATCGTGTATTAGATGGGGATATTATTGGTTTTAATTCAACGTGACGTTATTATTGGTTTTAAATAAGAAATAAACACTGAATCATGTACACAAAGACTGGCCTTAAGCCGTACATAACAGTTTACATTATGCACATTATTCGGTGATTCAACCGTACGAATCATTTTAACACTCAAACATGCGTGATGTTGTATATTGTACAACATTAACGAAAAAATCTCTCTCATGGTACACAGCATGAACGATCCTGCATTAGTGTTTCAGGATAAAATCATGATTGTGCATATGCAAGCACTCGTATTCGAGAAACGGGTGCTGAGGACCACCTTTGGCGGTGTACAAAAAGACGGTTTGTAGCGGCGAACAATGAACCACGAGCAAGCCCAGCTCTACGGCGAACCCAATACCCAGAAGGTAGCTAGAAGGGGCACGATGGGCAGGGCATGTTGCAAGAATTCCGTACAACTACCCTGCAAAGATGGTGTTCGCTACCGATCCGGAAGATACGAGACGGTATGGAGCACAGCGAGCGAGGTGGGCAGACCAAGTGTAAAACGACTTGGCGAGCGTGGGGCGCATTCGAAGCTGGAGAGATGCGGTATCGAACCGTGAGTTAACGTCGTTGCCGACCGGACTTTGTGAATTTCCATCGACGTTCCCATCGGTGTCAGCATTTTGGAGTTGATAACATCAAGGCGCATCAGCAGAACCAGGCGAACGATATCGAGGGCGATCATCAAACCTGTACCTACCGGGCCAGTGCAGACTTAGCATACTTGTAATGTAGTTAAGTTAAGGATAATAAATCAGTTGGTTGTGTACAGTGAAGGTAGTGAGACGAATTTTTTTAAACAGAACTCCGTGTTCTCGAATTATTAACTCGTGTATTGTGGCGTCAAATTGTTGATTCAGTGGTTTCTGTTTAGATGTAAGCTAAATAAATGAATGAATGTGCTTATGCATATTGCATATTAGTGGTAGAGTTTTGTGTAGAAATTAGAGTCTGTAGGTCGGCTATCTGAATCGCTCGAAAAGGGTCTTATATTACATTTTCCTTGTGCTGAATTTGTTGAAAACATGGGCCAATCTGACCCTTATTTGGCCAAGTGTCACCCCAATGACGGTACTCACATCATAGTTTTCATTTGTTTTGTTCTCAATACTATGGCTTTTCAATTTTAACCAATTTTGTAATTTCGACCTTTTGTCCCTTCGACTTTTTGTCCTTTCGACATTTTGTCCCGTCGACCTTTTGTCCATTCGACCTTTTGTCCCGTCGACCTTTTGTCCCTTCGACCTTTTGTCCATTCGACCTTTTGTCCTTCGACCTTTTGTCTGTCGACCTTTTGTCTCTCGACCTTTTGTCATAGATTCATTTTCAGAACTATTGAAGGTGAGCAGAAAACAAATAATTGAAATTTGCTTCGAGCTGTTTTAATTTTCAATGAGCGTATTTCGAGATATGGGTCAGAGTCAAGCGCCCATGGTCAACAGGAGAAGCAATGGTGTTAATGTCCTATAGGAAGCCATTCAAAACTGACGTCCATCGTTTTAGGGGGGGTGGGGGTTTGTTACAGTACTTACACTCGGTATATAAAAAGCGTGACAGAGGAGGGAGGGAGATTCTAAAAATCTAAAAAAAAGCAGTGGACGTCATATTTGAATCACCCTCATTAGGACTAATGTATAGGTAGTAATGTGAGTTTATGATTGCTGGACACCGAAAAACATCTACATTTCCAAGATAACCTTTCACTCAACCAGCGAGTACAAGATTTTCTAACTGCTCTGTAGGTATTTTCTTCACAATTTCATTTCAGTTTTCAGTTTGACCGAAACTGTGGAACGCCTTACCAACGATGTGTAACATAAGCATTTTAATATTTATTTTCCAGCCAATATTTTTTTGGATTTGTATTTTTTCTGGAACCGATGGAGAAATTTTGATAGAATTATCGTAGCTTCTCAAATATAAATAGTCGGTCTTAAAGAATTCTCTTACGTGAGCAACAAAAAATAATTCATTTCACAATTATGTAATTCTAGGATGAACAGTGGTACGTAGAATTGAGATTATTATCAAACAGTTCTTCTCTTAGCTTATAAGAAACAAAAATTTTAAGAATTTCTAGTATGTTTTTTTGCTTAAAATTCTGATAGGAATCTGTGGATGATTTTCCAGGAAGAAATACTGGTTTCATGGGCGAATCTGCATCCATTTTTATAAGAAAAAAAAATTAATTAGTAATTCTAAAACTATTACTAAAACCCTTAACATACTTCTGACTGTTTTGTTTGCAGCAACTTTTAACTTGATCACAGAAAGTCGTTTATGATAAATGTGCGCCTAAAACAAAAACTCCCCCTAAAAAATAGAAATTTTCCATAAACAATAAGGAAATTGCCAAAAAAAGAAATCAGTGTACAAGCAATAAATAAATATAAAATTTCCCAAAATTATTAAAAGTTTTCTACAAAACAAAAACAAAAGTGCTAATAAAAGCAAAAATTGTTGATAAGAAAATTATTTTGAGCTTTTTAGTGGAATGTCCTCACTTGTCATAAGACGAGTTTATACAGTCCCATTGAATTCTACCACTCAATTGTATCTTGACAGATACGGATTTCGACCTTAACAGTAAGGCCGTCTTCAGAGTCTCGTTAGTCGAGTCAAGTACGGGGTACGGAGTAGTACGGAGTCAAGAGACGGAGCAACTGTACCGCGCTAATAACACACGAAAGTTCTATGAGAAGTTAAACCGTTCACGTAAGGGCCACGTGCCACAGCCTGATATGTGCAAGGACATAAACGGGAACCTTCTTACGAACGAGCGTGAGGTGATCCAAAGGTGGCGGCAGCACTACGAAGAACACCTGAATGGCGATGTGGCAGACGAAGATGGCGGTATGGTGATGGACCTGGGAGAACGCGCGCAGGACATAATTTTGCCGGCTCCGGATCTCCAGGAAATCCAGGAGGAGATTGGCCGGCTGAAGAACAACAAAGCCCCTGGGGTTGACCAACTACCAGGAGAGCTATTTAAACACGGTGGTGAGGCACTGGCTAGAGCGCTGCACTGGGTCATTACCAAGATTTGGGAGGAGGAAGTTTTGCCGCAGGAGTGGATGGAAGGTGTCGTATGTCCCATCTACAAAAAGGGCGATAAGCTAGATTGTAGCAACTACCGCGCAATCACATTGCTGAACGCCGCCTACAAGGTACTCTCCCAAATGCAGAGGGTTACGGCAAGATGATGGTCTTTCGTGTCTGCTATTCAACATCGCTTTGGAAGGGGTAATACGAAGAGCAGGGATTAACACGAGTGGTACAATTTTCAATAAGTCCGTCGGCGAAGCCAAATAGTCGTCGGCGAAGCCAAATAGACATAGATATTATGCCACGTAACCTTGAGAAGATGGAGGAAGCCTACATCAGACTGAAAAGGGAAGCCAAGCGGATCGAACTAGTCATCAACACGTCGAAGACGAAGTACATGATAGGAAGAGATTCAAGAGAAGACATCGTGAGCCACCCACCGCGAGTTTGCATCGGTGGCGACGAAATCGAGGTGGTAGAAGAATTTGTGTACTTGGGCTCACTGGTGACTGCCGAACGCTTATTGGCTGGAAATCGTACGTACTTTGGAATCCGCAAGACGCTTCGATCGAATAGAGTTCGCCGCCGTACCAAACTAACAATCTACAAAACACTCATTAGACCGATAGTCCTCTACGGACACGAGACCTGGACGATGCTCGTGGAGGACCAACGCGCACTGGGAGTTTTCGAAAGGAAAGTGCTGCGTACCATCTATGGTGGGGTGCAGATGGCGGACGGTACGTGGAGGAGACGAATGAACCACGAGTAGCGTCAGCTATTGGGAGAACCATCCATCGCGAATATCGGACGAATGCGGGGGTCCGGGCACGTAGCCAGAATGTCGGACAGTAACCCGGTGAAAATGGTTCTCGACAACGATCCGACGGGCACAAGAAGGCGAGGTGCGCAGCGGGCAAGGTGGATCGATCGGGTGGAAGATGACTTGCGGACCCTTTGTAGACTGCGTGGTTGGCGACGTGTAGCCATGGACCGAGTCGAATGGAGAAGACTCTTACATACTGTACAGGCCACTTCGGTCTTAGTCTGAATAAATAAATAAATGTATAAACTCGTCTTATGACAAGCAAAAATTGCTAATTTTTCTATTTTTTATGGATTTTTCTATTTTTTATTGCTTTTTATTCTTTATTTTGTGGAAAATATCAATTTTTTTCTTTTTTGGAAATTTTCTAATTGTTTATGGAACTTTTTAAAATTTTCTATGAGAATTTTATTTTGCTGCCCACATGTGCTGCTCGGGAAGTTGACCATAAAAGTAATTAAAGCCCGGATAGGGAATCGATCCTAATTTATTTATTTATTTATTTATTTATTAATTTTCGTCAACCGTCGTAGACTAGTACATATAAATATACATAATTTTTCATTTCTTAATGCTAATATACATAAATTGTGAAGTATTTACCATATATTTATAATAAAAATTAACTAGAGATTAAATAGTACAGATAAAAAATGTTATATTTTTTGTCTTATGTGTTGCGATTTCGAATTCTATTAAAATATGTTTTAAGATTCTGCCGAGACATTGTAAAGTCGATAGCTTCGCAGTGTTGATTGTAAATGTCCATTATTCGATTCAAAGGTCCAAATTTGGCATAATTTGTTCGATGATAGTTTGTTATAAATAAGGTACGATTACGAAGTTGCCTTGAAGGAATATAAAAGTTTAATTTTGATAAGATTTCAGGTGAATCAACACGTTGCGAAACGATATCATTTACGAAGGAAACCATTGCTATTTCACGCCCCTCTTTCAAAGTCTGTATGTCAATAAGCATGCAGCGTGCTTTGTATGATGGGAGTGGAAATGTCCAGCCTAATGTACGAAGAGCAAATAGTAAAAATTGCTTTTGTACAGATTCTAATCTCTCTTCGTGCGTGATTGAGAAAGGAGACCATACAATACTGCAATATTCCATTATTGATCTAACATAAGCTACATAAAGTGTTTTAATTGTATATGGGTCATGAAAGTTATAGCAGAAACGCTTTATGAACCCTAGCATGTTATTAGCCCTGTGAATGATCGTGTTGTAGTGGTCTACGAAAGAAAGTTCAGAGTCTAAGATTACTCCTAAGTCCCTTACTCTTTCACATTTTTCCACATTCTGATTCCCTAATACGATTGAAATGTTTGGTATTGTTCTTTTTCAGCTAAATGATATTAAGTTGCATTTCTTTACATTCAGTTCTAATAGGCTTTTCTTGCACCATATGTAGAATTTGTCTATTTCATTGCGGAATACATTGATGTCGACTTCATTTCTTATTTCCATAAAGAGCTTCATATCATCGGCATAAATTAACACTTTAATGTTTTTCAGAATGAAGGAAATGTCGTTTACGTACAAGATAAAAAGAAGAGGGCCCAAATGAGAGCCTTAAGGGACTCCCGAAGTGACTTGAATTGCACACCAAAAAATTCTCAATTTTATAAGGGACGCAATCCTTTAAGCTGACGTAATCAATCGAGATGCATATCCAATCATAAAACAATATATTTGCAGTATCATTCTGTCATCGAATACCGAATGCTAGCCATTAAATGCTTCTGATTACCAAATGATTTAAATTTACCAGAGGGGGGACAACGGATTTTTTTTCATATGGAGTTTGGCAAGTATGACAGTACCCTCTTTTTGGCGCATAAATTTATACTCCAATGTCAAAATGCTCATATACTATTATAAATTGTGGTGGTATTTGTAAAAATTTGTATTGTTTACTGTTTTTACAAGAGAGAGTGGTGTCGAAAGCACATATTAAATTAAAGATCGCAACGAACAAAAATACACCAAATCCGTAAATATGTAGTGTTTTCACTTTATTCCTTACGCGAAATATGCAGATAAATAATTATGTTGGTAGAAGAAACTCTGTGGTGAGCAGAAACAGTTGTTTCTTGCATTATCCAAACTTTGTGCATTTCAGAACATTCTCACTCACTGCAGTGTTTATTTTTCATAGACTACGGCTTGGTGTTAGTGCCGTCGGCATTCGCTCGATTGGTGGCAACAAAAATTTGACAGCTTAGCACCCGCCTGAAATTTACAGTAAGAATGACTGAAATCCAAAGCGCCCCGAAACAAAGTGACCCATGAATACAAGATTCTTTACGCACCAGCTGAGCACTGTTTTCGTTTCTCCTTTTTCACCTTCAGCGCAGTAGCAAGCAACAAGCAGTGGCTGAACATGAAATTTCGGCTGATGCTTCGCCCATATTCATGAAATTGTAGAACATGTTAAGCTTCGATCTCCCTCCCTCGATCTCCCACTCATAAGATCTGGTGTTAAAATGACATGCTGGGTCTACACATTTTTGGTACATACACTATAGGTATGATTCATCCCATTTCAAGAGTCGTGGTTCAATTCCAATTTTGTGTAGTTTAAAAAGCAGCATCGGTATATCAATGCGATCGAATGCCTTGCTAAAGTCCGTATATAGGGCTTCTACATGGTTGCCGTTATATATTGCATTGAATGAAAAGTCTACGAACTGAAGCAGATTTGTTGAGGTCGAGCGACCTTTAAAAAAGCCGTGTTGTGTGTCAGTTGTTCTGTTTTTGATTTGCAGAAATAGCTTCTCGTTGACAATTGCCTCGAAAAGTTTGCCAAAGCATATCCAGCATATCAGTAACACGTCTGACCGCTGGGCTACGGAAGACCCAGAGTGCACAATGCAATAAAATTATAGGTTTTTTATAGGAATAAAAAATTCAAATTATTCTAGAAAAAATGATTGAAATCGCAAAGTTTTTGCTTGGGACTAAGAAAGACAAATCGAAAAAGATTCTTGATTCTGTAAAGCAAATTAACAAATTAAACTCATTGTTATATCGTAGTCCGTTGACATCATGGAAGCTTTGGTTGATTCGGTAGACCATTTGATTCAAACTCTAGTACAATTTGGAGATCTTAGAACATCTCATACGCCTACATTTGAGATACGCAAGCGAAAGACAAATACTCGGAGGACATAATTGGATTAACACCACGGCTGGGGACATCATGGAAGCCATTGTTGATTCGGTAGACCATTTGATTCAAGCTCCAGGACAATTTGGAGATCTTTCAACATCCCATATTCCTGGATTTGAGACGCAAGTGAAAGAAAAATACTCGGGGAACATAATTGGGTTGATCCCGTGGATGAGGACATCACGCAAGCCTCAGTTCATTCGATAGACCATTTGATTCAAACTCCAGAACAATTTAGAGACCTTACAACATTGTATACGCCCAGATTTAAAAAGCAAGTGGAAGACATATACTCGGAGAACATAATTGAGTTGTTACCGCGGCTGGTGACATCCTGAAAGCCTTGGCTGATTCGGCAGAACATTTGAGACGCAAGTGAAAAACAAATACTCGGAGGACATATTTGGGATGGAACCGCGGCTGAAAAGTCTAGGGAATTATTCGATGACCTGGAAAGGAACGGCTGCTTAAGGCATATTGAGTTTTGTTTAATACATCATATAAGGCATAAACCATTTTAAATAGAGATAACAGCCCTCCGGTTACGCGGGACCTATACTCTAGGAAATTCTTGGATGACCTGGAACGGAATTTGGTTTAATATATCAAATAGGGCATGAATCATTTTTAAAAAGACATAACAGCTCTTTCGTAACGTTTGCAAACCTTAGGTCCTTGGTTACGCGTGTAGACTCCAGGAAATTCTTGGATGACCTGGAATGGAGCAATAGTTGAAGGCAAATGATGAATATATAAAGCATCTACTTTGTTCTTTGGGTTTCTAAGAGTGCCTTCTTATTGTCTTACTTTTGGATGTCAATAATGTTTCAAAACCTTTTTAGGTCACGTGCCGTAAAAAGGAGGCCGTAAAACGAAGTGACGTAAAAAAACTGCCGTAAAAAGAGGGTTGAGTGCATTTCGGTGCAAACTTCTGTTATTTTCGTGTGTTCTTTTAGCACTTATTTTAAACAAGATTATATTATATTTTGTTATCCATATCACAGCTTCTACCCGGGATTGACACACTATGTTCAGAGAGTCGAGAATGTTTCTCGCCCGAAAACGTCCTAGACTGGGTTGGCTTTTTACGCAGACGGATTTCATCAGTTTCTCGGCCTACCTCAATTTCCACAAATTTTTAAATACCACCTGATTTGTTCTTGATTTTTTGTGGCGCTCCGCTGGTGGTCGGATGAAACGCGGCGGGCGGTTAAAGCGAAAAGAAAGGAAATTCGAGCGCTACGGAGACTTCCCGCTGGCCATCCTGATGAGGGGAATGCCCTTTAGGCCTACAAAGAAAAGCACTTTGAATGCAGGTCAGTAATATTTGAAGCCAAAAGGAAACAGTGGGAGGACTTCCTCGATTCAGTCAACCCGGCTCAATTCGCTATCGATCTCTGACAACCCGCGAAGCGAAGTTCTTCCCCCATCCACCTCGATACACCTGGTAGTACCATTACCGATCCCACTGAAGTAGCCAACACGCTTGGGGAGTACTTTGCCGGGCTAGCGTCGGTGAACGGCTACTCCACCGAATTGCAGGGGAAAATCGCTGGTAGCACTCCGTCCCTAACAACCTTTCTGGTCCCCGGAATTTACAAAATTCTGGCCTCAATCTACCTTTTTCGGGCGCCGAGCTGTCGTTCACCCTCTCCAGCAACTATGGGAAATCCTCCGGTCCCAACGAGAAAGGGTATCCTATGCTCAAAAAGCTATCACCTTTTCCTAAGATTCGGTGCCTAAAGTTGATCAACCAAATATGGGCTAACCAAACCTTCCTAGAAGAGTGGCGAAAAGGTTTGGTCATCCCCATTCCAGCTGACCTCTTGTGCGTCCAAGGTCGCCGAGAGTTGGTTGGTGAACCAGCTCCTACGCGACAAACTAGAAGCAGAAGAAAGACTCGAGTTCTGGCAGCCAGCATACCGTCCTGGTACGGGCACGTACTTTGCAAACCTGGGTGAAGTTTTGCAGGACGCTTACAACGAAGGCAAACACGCCGGCCAGGTATCTCTGGATATCTCCAAGGCCTTCAACAGAACTTGGACCCCCTTCGTCCTTCAACAGATGGAATTTTCCGGCCTCACCCTATCGAAGGAGACCGGATTGTTCACGCGATGGCCGGCGTCGGTCTCCCCTAGTGGAGCGAGTCGGCTGGCATGGAGCGAGGAGCTGGCACCCCCTAAAAGCCAACATTAACAGCTCCGCAACTCATAATTTCCGAAGGAGTGACCACTCATTGGCTCTCAGAAGGTCGGTAGCCGAGCTATTAAACAGAGAATTCAACAATTACGAACACATGTATACAGATGGCTCCATTTCAGGCCTTGGAGTTGGCATCGGGGTCACCGGGACCAACATGACTATCTCGAACAGTCTCCCGGACATCTGTACCATCTTCTCGGCCGAAGCAGCTGCGGCTTTTATCGCCGCCACCTACCCGTCCAGGAAGCCCGTCCTCGTCCTATCCGACTCTGCTAGTGTTATCTCCGTACTTCAGAGCGAAACGTTGTGGCGTTGGATCCATGGCATCCTAGAAAACATGCTCCCGAATACGACCTTTCCTTGGATCCCGGGGCACTGCGGAGTGCCTGGCAACACTACGGCTGATTACTTTGCCAGAGTCGGATATCAAGGTGGGTGATTTGCGTCAACCGTCCCTGTGGGAGACGTAAAAACCTGGATAAGAAAGACGGTGCTAGACAACTGGGAAATATCCTGGCAAGTGCTGCGGCAAATCAAGGAAACCACGTCGGCTGGAACAGATCTAAGCAACCTAAATGACCAGCAAATTCTCTCTCGACTCCGAACCGGGCACTCGCGGCTCTCATACAACTTCGGCGTGAGCACCTTCCGGATAATTTGCGACGTTTGCAGGGTTCACAACACGGTGGAACATTACATATGCCGGTGCCCCAAATTCCAGATGCCGAGGGATACTTTTGGGATACCTGCCAGTATCAAGGACGCGCTTTCGGATAATCCAGCCACCATCACTGCACCTATCTGCTTCCTTAAAGATGGGGGCTTAGTCAGGAACATCTAATCCAAACGGCTCCATGGGCATCCCAAGGGTAATCTCGGACCCACAATTCGAGATGTTCGGGCTTTCCTTGGATTCTCCCAAGATTGTAAGTCCTCACCCCCAGTGACCGGGCAACACGAGAGCCTCAACCCGGGTTTTAAGTCCCCTTCTCAACCTCAACTATTGATTCCAATAAGGTTAGCGCATTCCCAATTCCAATATCTTTGCCTAACCCGCTCCGTATATTTCCTGGTCGTTTCTTGCAGCACTGCAAGTTTAAAAATGCTGCCAACGAAAACTTCAATGAAGTTCTCTAGCTGAATAACTAATTGACTAATTGAAAATAGCTAGTTGACTGTCGGGTAATCCTGCGGTCAATTTGAAACAAGTTTTTGGAAGTATCTCAGTACTAAGCCTACCTTTCGACCAGAGGTAATTAGGGGTTAGATTGGCGATTTTTGGCGTATGATCCTCGCCTTGAGCCTATTTTAGCATCTCCAGAGGGCAGCGCATTGAACGACAACGGGTCAGGCTTCAAGACCACCAATTGTTACCTGGATCCCAACCGTACGACTAGTACCGGATTGTGGATCAACACTAAAATCGTTCACATATGTTTTGTCTAAGGCTCAGATGGGGGAGGGGGGATTGACCGAAGTGTGACAACCCATACAAACATTTCAAGTATTTCATACAAAAAGTGCGACATAGGGGCGAGGGGATCGAAAATAGCCAATTTTTACGTTACGTAATTAATGGATCTTCCCTATGTTACTTTTGTCGACAAGTTTTTAACTTCAATCCAAAATTTATTTGAATTTTTAAGTGTTAGTCATAAGCTTTATCAATGGCTTAATTTTGATTCTTTGATTAAATTTTGCCTATGAAAAGTCCCAATGTTGGACCTGAGGATGGCCATTGTGAACCCCTCCCCCTTCCAAGTGCCCCTGGCGGTCCATGCGACGAGTTGAGAACTGATTCGAATATCAAAATTCACATTAATAAAGCAAAAAAAAATGTTTTTTTGATAAAACGGCCTACTTTTCCATACCAACAAAATGGGTGCTTAAATGAACATTATGCAACTCAAATGGGTTGGATAATATTCATTATAACACTCATTTGGGTACTGTAATGAAAACGATCATCAGAGCAGTAGTTACTAGCAACCCTATAACCAGAGACCGGTTGAGTGAAAAACTGTCGAATTGGCAACGTATGAAAATACATGAAATCGTGAAAATAATACTGGCAGCACTTGAACTTTTTGCTTGCTTCTTATGGATGCAAAAAGTAAACAAGTCGAATTGGAACCGCTTTTGACGGTTCGATTGGAAACAAGATGGCGTCTTCGCCGATCTCTTATTCTAGTATTTCTAGTAGTTACATGACTACATTTTGCTGAATTAGCTTGGGTAAGTGTTCAAATAGTGTATTCTCTGCGTCGCGTAATAAATGGAATAGTTTGATGGACATGACATCAAAAATTTCCAAAGGCAAGTACATCTATCGCTTCAAGGCTTATCGAACTTTGCAATGTGGCACGGGAACATGGAATCTGATTGTTCTCTACATCAACATAATTTATTGGCAAGAACGATCATGTGGAGTAAATTAGACTGTACAATTTTGGTACAGATTTATCTAATTGAAGTCCATTTTTCGTCATTGCAAAAAATAGCGTTTGCAACTCGTTGCAAAACTCGATTTTTTCAGCACTCGTAGTATTTATCCAACTCGGCAAGCCTCGTTGGATAAACGTACAACTCGTGCTGAAAAAATCATCTTTTTGCAACTTGTTGCACAAACTACTATTTTTGTGGATTTTATCATGAGGTCAACTTAATGTTTTGGTTTTGGTTTTGATACCAAAGGACATAAACAACCAAATACAAACCGCGCTGAAATCGACCCTAGTGTAAACAGCAGAATACAGCAGTCTTTTCATTGCTTTAACGCAAGCTGTGTACAAATGTAGTTCTGATGGTAGGTCACATCATAAGAGTCAAATTCCACAAGTACTCCATAATTGTGATCAATCGAAATAGAATATTGCACATTTGGACAATTTTTACGCAATGGATCTAAACTGAATTGTTGCTTAATGCGTCACGTTTCAGGAACACCTAATTTTTTTACGCTCGCAAGAAGACCTCCCAACAAAGTCTAATTTGTATTTCACTTTATCTTTTTCTGCGTGCTCTGAAACAGACCACCTAACCACATGGGAACCTACCGGAATTCCGATCCTTCATTACCCTGCCCCTATTAATAGACGTATCACATTTAATTAGGTGACTAATGTCCATGTTAATGACTTTCCGCCAGCTTCTAGTTAGGTCACTGTCGCCGATTTAGCACCAGCACAAAGCCATGCCATCTTCTCACAAAGGTCTCCGAAGTTGTGGGTATAAGCTTTTTTTAGTGCTTGCTGCTCCTACTACTGGCTGCTTGCTGTCAACCATCCTAAAACGAGTGTGCCATTTGAGTGCCTGCATTTATCGCACCTTAGGGAAGGATTTCCTCGAAGTTGGATATCATCGTCGAATTAAGCATTTTACGACTGACTACGCAGACCTACATCAGCGTCTCTGGATCGGGTTGTAGCGTCTTGGTGGACAGTGATTGAGCCTACGATGTTGTTGCCACACAGAGCGTATCGGGTTTTTATCGTCCTACATGCGTGGTTATAGTTCCATTCAACCCCTCCGGAGGCGATTATGTAGCTGTAGGTTGGATCGTAAGTGTGAAATCCATCGATCGAATGGAGATTATTTTGGAAGTTTGGCCTATTTGATCCATCGATTTAATGACGGCAGTACAAATTTAAATTGTCCGTTTCAAAGATTCACTTTAACAGTAGTTCAAAAGTTTATTATTTAACTCTTTTGTATAAATCCATTTAATTTAATGATTCTTATAGGCTAGGCCAATCTATTTTCAGCGTAGAAAATGATGCCTGTGAAAATCGCATTTATTGAATTTAATTGTCTTTACCGTTTGTTTCTGGTTCTTCGACGCTGCGTCTGAAGGTCATCGTCATTAAATCCAGATTCTCCTCTCTTAGTTCACCACAGTGTGTGGACTGTAGATTCGATGATGGCCCATTAACATCCTACAGTCGGTGTGGTCCTCCTTCTCAATGTCACAGAACATTTTCCTTACCCTATGTTCAGATTATTGCACAAACTGCACATCGACGCCCCATAGATTCCATAGCGAGCTTGTCTAGCCGATTGGCCGAGGTGATTAGTGCAAATTGGGAGTGACATGTTCGGGTGAAACTTGGTAAAACAGTAGGAAATGTTTATTGAAAATGCATTCGTTAAAGGACAAAATCTCATGCGGAGTTTGTTGGAATCTGCGGTAGGGAGATCGAAGCCCAAGTGATAACGAAAAGTGTAGCAAACGGAGCCTGGAAAGACAGACACGTAGGAAGTCGGGCACCCACCGTGCCACTATTGTTGTGACAGGTTGTTAAATGTGTTTTGTTTGCTGAGGTGTTTTTTGCTGGTTATGCGTGGTAGCATTATTAGAATGAATTACACGCATTGGGCAGCCACCTGAAAATGAGTTTTCGTCTATGGTGGTCTTGTAAGTTGCTAGAAATTGTTTTTTCGTCTCTCAGATATACGACATAATGAATCGATTTTTCTTTGTTCACAGCATAATAAAATCAAATATGCAAAAGTAATCTCTATAAAATTAGATTTTTATTATCCGACTTTTAACCAGATAATCCATTGGCGTTAGACTACATAAAGACAATATTAAATTTCAACAGCTCATGATGAAATAATTTTTAAAGGTTTGTCAATTTATTGACGAATTGTGATCTTTTTTGAACCCAGAAATTTCTTGAAAATTAGCTTTAATTTAGCTCAGAGTTCTTGAAATCGGACACTCAATTAACCAGAACAAAATTAAGATTTTCCTCCTTGCCATGTTCAACTACATGACGAAATCTCAAGCCCTGCCATGTATCATCGAATTAACATGCCGCCAGGACACAACAAACATGCAAGCGCTGCTCGAAATCGAAAAACGGTAGCACGCAATCAAAGGCGCTCTCTCATTAGAATCCCGCCGTTAGAACATTTTGTTCGGCTGTCGTGGTTCGAATTATAAATCAACTCAGTTCAGGACCCAGCAAGAACCGTGGCTGCTGCTGCCCACTTGAACGAGCCTGCCCTACAACGATACGGGTCTACGAGCCGAGCAGTTTTTTTTTTTTTTTCATAAAATAATCCTCACAGCAGCATCCATCCGATCATGTTAACATGAGGCTACATTTGATTAAACACAACGGAAAACCGTCGTCCGTCCGGCCATCCGTGTGCACTCGTGATTACTCAAAATTAGCGGCACGAAATCCACGCGAATCGACGAGAAGCACGTCCCCTGGACATTTGATCCTGCAGGGGGTCAAACTGAGCCACGAGGGCCGACCGACCCATTCATCGGTCCGATTTATTGATCTCTTGACCTGGACAATCGGGTGGTTTTAGGGGGAGGGTGTGCCGAGCAAAGTGAGGAGGGTGGCAGTTGGTGTGCTTTGTTTATTAATTCCAACATTAATTCAATCACAGCGAGATGCTTGGGTGCACTGAGGAATCCATATGCAACCACCACACTCGTTCACGACGATCACGCTATGGCACAAGGAGGCAACGCAACCGTCGGCGGTTGTAGGTGGGTCTGCAACGGTCCACTTTCGAGGATGGCTCGAGCGCATGTCTGGCCAATTTAAATTACTTCGGGACGACCGAGGTGCTTGCGTGAGGATTATCATTATCATGGATGGAACGTGCGCTATCGTCGATTGAGCTTAGTGAAATATTTTGACAATTTTCTTAAGAATAATTCTATGGTGAGATATTTAGTGACATTTTACATGCAACTGTACGATAAATCTTAATACCACATAGGAGAAGAAGCGTGGCATGAGGTAGGTATGCTGACTTGTAATACAATGTAGATATGCAAGCACAGCTCAAACAGCACGCAAAATACTTTGATATAGAGTGGAGATTCGCGCCGAAGGGAATGAGATAAAGCATAACTCATAAGTGTGAACTAGGAAGGACCCGCAAACAATCGGAACAGTGATTTACTCAAGCTGCGTGGTCATCATGATTAAAACTAATCGTCTAAATACGTTCTCAAAAGCAAAAGAAACAGTAATGCCGAATTGAAAGATTTCAATCCTGGTCGATTGCCAGCTATCACTTTTTTATTTTGGTTGAATTCTTTTATATTTTATGGAGTTTATGCCTCTTTGAGCTGAGCCCGTATGCGTAACTGTAGTCCTTTCCTACTGGGGGGACTTGGTGGTTGGTTTAGGTGGTTGCATGACCCTAGCTGGTGAGGAATAATTTTCTAGCCGATATAGGGACTTTTCATATCCATAAAGAATTTTTTTTTTGAAAATTAATAACTGAGGAAATGCTAATAGAAAGTTGAAAGTTGAATAGTTGTAAAGTAGCCCATGTTCCAGTTGAAATGTAGAGCAGTTGAGGAAGAAGAAAAAGAAGATTTAATTTTACATTATTCTATCAAAAACCTTGGTGAGCGAGCACGTTTCTGTCAAAACAAATCAATATAATATCCCAAAAACGAGATCATCGGCTTTTTCGGTATGAAATCGTGTTTTAAATGGCATAGTATGTTTTATGTTTTTACAATTTGAGAAAATTTTATTTATGCAGGACAACGTTTTTAAAAAATTCTCGACTTCTTCTTCTTCATGCAACCTTTATTCACCAAATAGTGTGAACATTTAAGTGTATGTTTGCACAATGTTGTGGTGTGGTAAAAACTGTAAAATTTGTATAACTACAATTTTTTGGGTCGAATTTTACACTTACCCCCTTTTTCCACTTCCCCCGGTGTACTTAAGGTCACTCCTGACAGAATCCAAGCTTTAAAGTGCTCGCGTTTTCGGGGGCACACCACTTGATACGGAAGCAACGCACAACTGTCATTTTTATGTTTTCACGCATGTTGCGACGCAGCAAAGCTGAATCAACAAAAATCACTCTTGACATGTTCACCATGGAAAATGGCTGCTAGGGTGGGCCTGGTCAACTAGAACGCTTGCTCGCTCAAGAGCAAAACTATCGAACTGACGGATTTCCTCCAAGAGAAAGAGATTGACATGGCGTTCATCACCAAGACGCACCTTAAACCGGAGGTGAACGTCTTCATTCCGGATTTTCGTATCGTGCGACTCGACCGGCCGACCAGGGGAGATGGTGTGGCCATCGCTCTTCGCTACAACATCAACTGTCGCCTGCTGTCAAGCTTCCAGCTGAGTATGATCGAGGCTATCGGTGTCGAAGTGACCACTTCCGTCGGCACAATCACGCTCATCACGCCGTACTGCCCAACTCAAGCTAAATCCGTCGATGGATCATCGGCCGCCCTTCGGAGGGACATCGTCACGCGGAGACAAGGCCAGTTCATCATTACCGGCGACCTGAATGCCAAGCACCAAGCCTGGGGCAACAGTCGCGGCAACCAAAACGGCACCATCTGGAGCAACGACATGGAGGAAGGCCACTACACGATCCTGAGCCCGGATTCCCCCACTCGGCTGAGTCGGTCCGGCGTCCATTCGACAATCGACTTGTACATCACCAACATGAACGACCACATCTCGCAGCCGGTCGTCTACCAGGAGCTCAGCTCGGATCACTATCCGGTGGTGGCGGAAGTAATTCCGGCGAAACTACCACCGAGTCGACTGGGCCGGTTTTAAAGGTTCCGGTAACGCCTGAAGCAATCGATCGGCAGCCGCGTTCCATCGAGGAGGCGATCTAGGTGGCCCGTGAACAACATGTACCGACGGCTCGGCAGGTAAGCAACACCCTAACCATCGACACACTCACCAAAGATTTGATTCGATTGGGGAATGTCACTCGCAGGCAGTTTCAGCGTACTGGACTGCCTGAGCTTAAGGCACGCTGCAATCGAATCACAAAAATTATCAAGGCCAGAATGGTGGTCCTCAAAAATAACAATTTCTTCATTCCACCTTTGATCCTAAGGAGCGCTTGATAACTCCTGCAGAGAAGGTCGCTGAAATAGGTCGTCACTTTGTCAGCTCACACAATCTTGGGCAGAACATCCACACGAAGCAGCCGTCAATGAGCATGCTCACAACATCAGTTTGATTCTCAATGACTTTTCGGAGGAGTTGGAGATCTCAGCTGGCGAATTGACGGCCTATATCAAATCATCGAAGAACATAAAGGTCCCTGGCTTCGACAGCATTCTGAATCTCGAGCTCAAACACATGAATTCTCCGTTATTTGAGCAGCTCTCGCTGATCTTTAATGAGTGCCTCCGGCTCAGTTACTTCCCATCGTCCTGGAAGTCAGCGAAAATCATCCCCATCCCTGGAACGGGTGCAAAATAAATTCCTGCGGATGATCATGAACACTCCACCCAGGACAAGAACATCTGAGGTCCACCGTCTGGCCGGGTTAAAAACCTTACACGAACGCTTTGCTGAGCGTAAAGAGAAGTTCAGGATTCGTTGCTTGCACTCGGAACAGGCTGCGATTAGGGCTTTTGTGTAAATAGTAGTAGGTTTTCAAATTGTAGATTTAATGTAGTTTGACGACACAATCGAAGCCTAAAATGTAGGATTATTTTATATAAAACTAACTACTAAGCTTAAGAGAACCAAGAAAAAATATCAAGTTGTATAACCTAAAGGTTAATAACTACAAATGTTCTTATCACAAAATATGTATCATCGCAGAAATGTTTAAATAAAATGACTTTAACCACATGGTAGAGATGGCGTTTGCATTCAGGTTTTTGAAACGGGCTGCATAGAATATTTTTAAAGTGAATTTACTAAACTTAAATCCAAGGAAACCGAATAGAAAACAATTATAACGTGCGAACCTGATAAAAAACATTAGATCAAATGTGCTTTCACCGTTTCGGGTATTGATTGACCTAAAATTAAACATACATACAACTACATGGCAGTCCTTCAGAAAACGCCAATTTCTTCAAATTAGCTGTATTCATCTAGCTATATCTTAAAATTTGAACGTGTTAGAGCATATATGTGGAATCCGTCATTCCTTCTATGTCAGTTACGAATGGGTTAATTAAAGATCTATAATCAAAATCAATCAATTAAAGATCCTGGGTGTTTACTATGCAAATAAGGAAATCTGAAGATAAATGAAGATGTATTATTTAACTTATACACTTATAGTCCAGTGCACTTTTGCATGGCTTCGAATACAGATTTTTCACTGAATTTAATTTTGAACAGCTTTATCGAGAATTTTTGAGTACACAGCGAGATTTATGTTGTATATTCAATGCATAGAATATTGCTTTATCTTCCAGTCTGAAGGAATACATTTATGTGTGTATCAAGTACTTCATATATTCCAGCTTAGTTGAACTTTGACAAACTTCTTATAATACTAAATGTTGTAATGTCCCTGTGCATTAAATTACCGATGACTTCATGTTATAGGAATCCTGACTTATTCTATGAATAGACTACTCAGGCATACATTTTCACCTAATCCAACTTTCGAAAATGTTAGAGTTAAAGGTATATTGGCCAGCATTCACAAACTCTTTAGCTGATCCCAGAATTATTCAGATAGGTAAATTACATGAGCGTATGATCGAATTTAAGACATGTAGTCAATTTTTCTTCGTCTGATTAACGTCCGTTACAAAGCAGCATTGCGGGCAGCAGGGACTATGTCCAAGGGCTTGACGATCCCTCCCCAGGCCATCTGCGAGTTGTGGGGCTTGCCTAGGATGTGGTGGGGTTTGACAGTGGGCCCTGTTAAACCTCTATAAAAAGCTGCATGTATCCGCAAGTAGGCCCCACCAAAGCGACCGTGTGCCGCTCAAAGCGCACAAGCCCAAGTCCTGGTGTTAGGTGGGACGCTAAACAGCCCTGACACGACGGCCCTCCGACGAGACAGGAGGTTTGCGCAGGCCCAATAAGCCGCCTAGAAAACCAATCATTACGAACAATATAAGAGATAATGCGACTCGATATAATCGGCAAAGACCTAGGCGACGAATACAGGATCACGATTGGAAGCTTGGAACATGGAATTGCAAGTCGCTAGGTTTCGCAGGTTGCGACAGGATGATCTACGATGAATTACATCCCCGCAACTTCGACGTCGTGGCGCTGCAGGAGATTTGCTGGACAGGACAGAAAGTGTGGAAAAGCGGGCATCGAGCGGCTACCTTCTACCAAAGCTGTGGCACCACCAACGAGCTGGGAACCGGCTTCATAGTGCTGGGTAAGATGCGCCAACGCGTGATTGGGTGGCAGCCAATCAACGCAAGGATGTGCAAGCTGAGGATTAAAGGCCGTTTCTTCAACTATAGCATCATCAACGTGCACTGCCCACACGAAGGGAGACCCGACGACGAGAAAGAAGCGTTCTACGCACAACTGGAGCAGACATACGATGGATGCCCACTGCGGGACGTTAAAATCGTCATCGGTGACATGAACGCACAGGTAGGAAGGGAGGAAATGTATAGACCGGTCATCGGACCGGATAGTCTGCACACCGTATCGAATGACAACGGCCAACGATGCATAAACTTCGCAGCCTCCCGCGGAATGGTAGTTTGAAGCACCATCTTTCCCCGCAAAAATATCCACAAGGCCACATGGAGATCACCTAACCAAGAAACGTAAAACCAAATCGACCACGTTCTAATCGACGGTAAATTCTTCTCCGACAACACGAACGTCCGCACTTACCGCAGTGCGAATATTGAATCCGACCACTACCTCGTTGCAGTATGCCTGCGCTCAAAACTCTCGACGGTGTACAACACGCGTCGAAGTCGGACGCCGCGGCTTAACATTGGGCGGCTACAAGACGGTAGACTAGCCCAAGAATACGCGCAGCAGCTGGAAATGGCACTTCCAACGGAAGAGCAGCTAGGCGCAGCGTCTCTTGAAGATGGCTGGAGAGATAGTCGATCCGCCATTGGTAGCACCGCAACCGCTGCACTTGGCACGGTGCCCCCGGATCAGAGAAACGACTGGTATGACGGCGAATGTGAGCAGTTAGTGGAAGAGAAGAATGCAGCATGGGCGAGATTGCTGCAACACCGCACGAGGGCGAACGAGGCACGATATAAACAGGCGCGGAACAGACAAAACTCGATTTTCCGGAGGAAAAAGCGCCAGCAGGAAGATCGAGACCGTGAAGAAACGGAGCAACTGTACCGCGCTAATAACACACGAAAGTTCTATGAGAAGTTAAACCGTTCACGTAAGGGCCACGTGCCACAGCCTGATATGTGTAAGGACATAAACGGGAACCTTCTTACGAACGAGCGTGAGGTGATCCAAAGGTGGCGGCAGCACTACGAAGAACACCTGAATGGCGATGTGGCAGACGAAGATGGCGGTATGGTGATGGACCTGGGAGAATGCGCGCAGGACATAATTCTACCGGCTCCGGATCTCCAGGAAATCCAGGAGGAGAACGTCCGGCTGAAAAACAACAAAGCCCCTGGGGTAGACCAACTACCAGGAGAGCTATTTAAACACGGTGGTGAGGCACTGGCTAGAGCGCTGCACTGGGTCATTACCAAGATTTGGGAGGAGGAAGTTTTGCCGCAGGAGTGGATGGAAGGTGTCGTGTGTCCCATCTACAAAAAGGGCGATAAGCTGGATTGTAGCAACTACCGCGCAATCACATTGCTGAACGCCGCCTACAAGGTACTCTCCCAAATTTTATGCCGTCGACTAGCACCAACTGCAAGGGAGTTCGTGGGGGAGTACCAGGCGGGTTTTATGGGCGAACGCTCCACCACGGACCAGGTGTTCGCCATTCGCCAAGTACTGCAGAAATGCCGCGAATACAACGTGCCCACACATCATCTATTCATCGACTTCAAAGCCGCATATGATACAATCGATCGGGACCAGCTATGGCAGCTAATGCACGAACACGGTTTTCCGGATAAACTGACACGGTTGATCAAAGCGACGATGGATCGGGTGATGTGCGTAGTTCGAGTTTCAGGGCATTCTCGAGTCCCTTCGAAACCCGCAGAGGGTTACGGCAAGGTGATGGTCTTTCGGGTTTGCTATTCAACATCGCTTTGGAAAAGGGTAATACGAAGAGCAGGGATTAACACGAGTGGTACAATTTTCAATAAGTTCGTCCAGCTATTTGGTTTCGCCGACGACATAGATATTATGGCACGTAACTTTGAGAAGATGGAGGAAGCCTACATCAGACTGAAGAGGGAAGCTAAGCGGATCGGACTAGTCATCAACACGTCGAAGACGAAGTACATGATAGGCAGAGGTTCAAGAGGAGACAATGTGAGCCACACACCGCGAGTTTGCATCGGTGGTGACGAAATCGAGGTGGTAGAAGAATTTGTGTACTTGGGCTCACTGGTGACTGCCGAAAATGACACCAGCAGAGAAATTCGGAGACGCATAGTGGCTGGAAATCGTACGTACTTTGGACTCCGCAAGACGCTCCGATCGAATAGAGTTCGCCGCCGTACCAAACTGACAATCTACAAAACGCTAATTAGACCGGTAGTCCTCTACGGACACGAGACCTGGACGATGCTCGTGGAGGACCAACGCGCACTTGGAGTTTTCGAAAGGAAAGTGCTGCGTACCATCTATGGTGGGGTGCAGATGGCGGACGGTACGTGGAGGAGGCGAATGAACCACGAATTGCATCAGCTGTTGGGAGAACCATCCATCGTTCACACCGCGAAAATCGGACGACTGCGATGGGCCGGGCACGTAGCCAGAATGTCGGACAGTAACCCGGTGAAAACGGTTCTCGACAACGATCCGACGGGCACAAGAAGGCGAGGTGCGCAGCGGGCAAGGTGGATCGATCAGGTGGAAGATGACTTGCGGACCCTCCGTAGACTGCGTGGTTGGCGACGTGTAGCCATGGACCGAGCCGAATGGAGAAGACTCTTATATACCGCACAGGCCACTTCGGCCTTAGTCTGAATAAATAATTATAATAATAACAAAGCAGCATGCCACATTCCCAAACCTAACAACCTAAAAATACATTAAGCATTAATAGTAACAATGCATCAAATAGATAATTAAAACCCTGGTATGTAAAAGCCTCCCTCCGGTCCGTAATTCTAAGAAGCCTAAAGGTCTGTAAGCTTCACACAGTATGAGTGGTCTTCTAGATAGGGCAGAATTTTGGTAGAGAAGTGTCTTCAGTCACTTTCAACGACCTGGAAAAGGAGTATTGGTGAAGTCGGAATGGCGAATATAAGAGCTGTCGTTTTTGCACGTTGGGCACGCAATGCGTTCAGCGCAATGCTAAAACAGCCACTACTTGAAGTATTGTCGGAGGAAACTGGTTAGTGCAAAGAAAGTTGATTTTAGAGGATTTGAGGGAGTCATGCTTAGTGAATCCAACCTCTTACTACCAGGGTATCGTCTCATAAAAAGTTCCTTTCTCAAAAGTTCCTTTCTCTGATCATTGTAGATTTGTCGATTCCTTGCGGCTTTCACATTTCCAGAAAAAAAATGATTTAATGATCAATTGTCGAAGATGCATGAGAAAAACACAAATCTTTGACAAACAAAACGGAAAATCTTCGACACTGGTTTGTTTGTTGATACTAAATGAGTGCCAATGTTTTTTTTTATCGAATCATGGCCTCCATTGATTAAAAAATGAAAATATTTTCTACCTCTTGAACGTCAAAAAGGCACTCACTCGGCCACCATTATCGAGCGCAAAATACTGGATTAATTTTTTTGTGGAAAGGTTTTTAATTTTTTGTGGATAAAAAAAATATTTTGCAGAAAATTTTGTATTGCTCATATTGATTTAATTATGGAACGCTTATACCACCTACGAATTTGTACGAATTGCTCAATGCTAATTCTCATTTTAGTAATTTCGCTCTTATCGCTATTCGCTAAATCAGCGGTTCTCAACCTGGGGGTACTTTCACTGGCCCTTGGGGGTACCTCGGTCAAAAATACGTAATAGCGGACGTATTACAATTCCAATCAAAACTCGTAGATAAAGTTTTGATAATTGGGATTTTTTTATTTCAATGCTATCAAAAAATCAAAGCCAATGGAATCCTGCCTTCCACAACCAGCACCATGTATGAAGGAATGCGGAACAAAAGCTCAAACGATCACAACGTAGAATGAACAAATCTTAAAAATCTTTAATGCAATCTAGGATCTAAACGTTTGGAATCCTCCTTTCAAGCCTTTCAAGCGGCTCGGAAGCCTCCTTTCAATAGGCTCGGAATCCAACTTTCAAGAGGTTCGGAAGCCTCCTTCCAAGAGGCTCCGAAGCCTCCTTTCAAAAGGATCGGAGGCCTCTTTCCAAGAGGTTTGGAAGCCTCCTTTTAAGAGGCTCGGAAGCCTCCTTTCAAGAGGCTCGGAAGCCTCCTTTCAAGAAGCTCGGAAGCCTTTTTTTCAAGAGGCTTGGAAGCATCTTTTCAAGATCCTTTCAAAAGGCTCGGAAGCCTCCTTTCAAGAGGCTCGGAAGCCTACTTTCAAGAGGCTCGGAAGCATCCTTTTAAGAGGCTCGGAAACCTCCTTTCAAAAGGCTCGGAAGCCTCCTTTCAAGAGGCTCGGAAGCCTCCTTTCAAGAGGCTCGGAAGCCTCCTTTCAAGAGGCTCGGAAACCTCCTTTCAAGAGGCTCGGAAACCTCCTTTCAAGAGGCTCGGAAGCCTCCTTTCAAAAGGCTCGGAAGCCTCCTTTCAAGAGGCTCGGAAGCCTCCTTTCAAAAGGATCGGAGGCCTCTTTCCAAGAGGTTTGGAAGGCTCCTTTCAAGAGGCTCGGAAGGCTCCTTTCAAGAGGCTAGGAAGTCTTATTTCAAAAAGCTCGGAAGCCTTTTTTCAAGAGGCTTGAAGCCTCTTTTCAAGATCCTTTCAAGAGGCTCGGAAGCCTCCTTTCAAGAGGCTCGGAAGCCTACTTTCAAAAGGCTCGGAAACCTCCTTTCAAGAGGCTCGGAAGCCTCCTTTCAAGAGGCTCGGAAGCCTTCTTGCAAGATGCTCGGAAGCCTCATTTCAAGAGGCTCGGAAGCCTCCTTTCAAGAGGCTCGGAAGCCTCCTTTCAAGAGGCTCGGAAGCCTCCTTTCAAGAGGCTCGGAAGCCTCCTTTCAAGAGGCTGGGAAGCCACCTTTCAAGAGGCTGGGAAGCCACCTTTCAAGAGGCTCAGAAGCCTCCTTTCAAGAGGCTCGGAAGCCTCCTTTCAAGAGGCTCGGAAGCCTCCTTTCGAGAGGCTATGAAGCATTTTTCCAAGGAAGGATCCTTTCAAGAGGCTCGGAAGCCCCCTTTCAAAAGGATCGAAAGCCTCCTTTCAAGAGGATCGGAAGCCTCCTTTCAAGAAGCTCAGAAGCCTCTTTTCAAGAGGCTCGGAAGCCTCCTTTCAAGAGGCTATGAAGCATTTTTCCAAGGAAGGATCCTTTCAAGAGGCTCGGAAACCTACTGTAAAGGGATTCAAAAGCTGAAAAAGGCTTGCTTTCAAAGGACTCGGAATTATTTTTTCAAGAGGATTGGAAGCCTACTTTCAATTAATGCAAAAGTTCGAAGGGGTACCTCTCAAGAAAAAGGTTGAGAACCGCTGCGCTAAATTATCAACAAGTTGAAAATGTCATTAAGTCTAATTCGCTATAGACTAGTAAGAATATTTTAGGAAAATATATTCCAATCCAACTGATAGAGAACATCCGTAAATTATATCATAATTTAAGAAATCGAGAAGTTGATAAAATCCTATCCACGTCAAAGGCGACCCCAGTGTGTTGATAGAAATTATTCAATGCACATAAAACGCCAAAGTTGTTCCAATTTTGAAGCCGGACAAAAATCCAGCTGAGGCTTCTAGTTATCGCCCAATCAGTTTGCTTTCTTCAATAAGCAAACTGTTTGAACGATTATTTTAAATAGAATGATGGTTCATATTAATGACAATTCTATTTTTGCTGATGAGCAATTTGGTTTTCGCCATGGGCATTCAACCACTCATCAGTTATTAAGAGTTACGAACTTAATTCGGCTCAACAAATCTGAAGGATATTCGACTGGAGTTGCTCTTCTTGATATAGAGAAAGCATTTGACAGTGTTTGGCATGAAGGTTTGATTGTAAAATTGATGAATTTTAATTTTCCTCTGTACATCATTAAACTGATCCAAAATTATTTATCAGATCGCTCACTGCAGGTAAACTATCAGAATTCAAAATCTGATAGATTACCTGTAAGAGCTGGTGTCCCCCAAGGCAGCATACTGGGGCCCATTTTGTATAACATTTTTACTTCTGACTTACCTGATTTACCACCAGGGTGTCAAAAATCTTTGTTTGCAGATGACACGGGCCTTTCAGTCAAAGGGCGAAGCCTTCGTGTCATTTGTAGTAGATTGCAAAAAAGTTTGGATATTTTCTCCACTTACTTGCAAAATGGAAAATTTCCTGAATGCTTCCAAAACTCAGCTTATAATTTTCCCACATAAGCCGAGAGCTTCATATTTGAAACCTTCTAGCAGACATATTGTCACTATGAATGGGGTTCCAATTAATTGGTCTAGCGAAGCTAAATATTTAGGACTTCTGCTAGATCAAAAATTAACTTTAAAAATCACATTGAAGGCCTTCAAGCCAAATGTAACAAATATATTAAGTGCCTATATCCACTTATAAACAGAAAATCAAAACTTTGTCTTAAGAACAAACTTTGATTTACAAACAAATTTTAGACCTGCCATGTTGTATGCTGTGCCAATATGGACTAGTTGCTGCAATACCAGAAAGAAGGCACTTCAGAGGATTCAAAATAAAATTTTGAAAATGATTCTGAAGTTGCCTCCGTGGTATAGTACCAATGAACTTCATAGAATTTCTAATATTGATACATTGCAACAAATGTCCAACAAAAAAAATTCCCAATTCTAGACAAAAATCGTTGCAATCTTCTATTGCAACGATTAACTCCTTGTACCCTTAGTATAAAATAGGTTAAGTTTAGTTTAAGTTGAAAACATTGTAATTCCTACATGGTTCAATTCAACCAGAGGAAAAATTCTAACTGCCAGAGGCAATTGAAATGTATTAATAATAACTAAAAGCGTAACATAGCAAATAAGGATGATAGTGTTAGAAAACACGGAACACCTAGTCTAAGAGATGAATGCATGTATTAGATAATTAGCAAATAAAATTAGTTTAAAAAAAAAAAAAAAAAAAAAAAAAAAAAAAAAAAAAAATTTTAATGCACATAGTGGTAATTCAATCGTAGAACCATTTGCTTACTTATACTATACAATCGCCTTTGGTCTCAGCACTGTATGAAATGTATTATATCGTATTTTACTTATTAATGATGGGAGTAGAAAGGCATCTGGTGAATTTAAAATTCACCACGGGATTATTTGTATAATCACCTTAAGCGATTGCATTTGTCATTTTAATAATTATCTTAAATTTTTAGCAAATTTGGATGTAATTTGATTGTGCACACGTCATTTAAAGTTTGTATGAAAATTACTGTAAAAATCGACTCTTACGTGAAAACCGTTCCGTGAGGTGGCCCATGAACTTTTTAAATAAAATCAATATATCGACTACGCAGAATACTTCTCAATCTGAAAGGCAGTTGTTATTGCGAAGCGGTTTGTCATTTGGAAGCAAAGTTATGAAGAAAACCAAAACCCTCATTATTGATATTGATGTTATTCTTTTACGTGCATTACAGAATCCAAAACTAAATTCATTCACGTTCTCAAGGGCACATCACTCAATACGGAAGCAGTGGACAACTTTTTCTTTTATTATTTCAGCTTTGCTGCGTCGAACGATTCAGTATTTCCTTAATAACTTTTCTGGCAAGCTTCAAATCATTGCGCAACAAAGACCTTGTTTCTTTGTGATATTTCCTATGTTGCCGATGTACTCATATGTGTATAGATCTTATAGTGATTATACAATGGATCCAGTGGTAAATTTTAAATTCATTACATGCTTTTCAGCCCTCATTACCAAAAGCCCAAATCTCATGCAATAATGTTCGTAAAGTGTTGAAATTTAAGTCGAATGTTCAGCATAAGTAAGCAAAAGTATTTAGCATTGTTCCACGCTTAAGCGCGTTCTAGTTTTCTCAACTCGTGCTCTTGAAAAACAACTGAAAAAAATGCACGTTGGTTCCAACATGGTCGATTTGTGGCTTTGTTGTATAATAAGCACGGTGCTCCCCTGACCGTTATTAACAAAAAAAATTCTCCATCAAAACTAATACCCGGAGCTGAATTCTGGGGCTAAAAAGCATCTCTGGATGAAATTTGAAAAAAATCGTAGGGCCCGTTTTGGAGTTACGCCCTTTTTAAGACGTAACTGATATATATATCGAAGAAATTCACAGAATTCTGTTTCAACACGATCTGAATTTTCTAAGTTGTATCCCCATCTAAAATGATTATCGTATATAAATAATCATCTGACTTTTCTCTGGATTATTAGTGGTTTTAGGAACATGTTGCATGGATTTTGGTCATAAATTAAAGACAAACGATCAAAAATTCGACCGAAACAAAATCGTGTGAAAAACAGAATTCTGTGTTTAACATCTCATCAAATACATATTTCTCAACTTCCAAGGCATCGCCAGCGATAAAAAAAAGATTTTATTTTTGTTATAGCCATTAGAATTCTATACAAAATTGTTGACTATGACGAAAAGTAATATGAGATTTGTCTAAGAACATTTAAAAATAAGATTAGCTTCACCTTAAGTCTACATTCAATTCTAGCCAACTACGTATGATTAACCCATTTTATTTATGTTTAAATTAAATGGACAATATCAAATGCACACATATCTTCTTTTCGCAATATATTTCAGCTCGCAAGAGATGGGTTTTATACAACTTCGGCGTATAGGGTAAGACGGTATAATATGCCCCCCCTAAGGCAATTCTTTGATTACTTTTTTAGTTTTCAACGCAATTTATGCAAACTTTGTTTTATTTGGTAGTCCATGAAGTCGCAAATGTATTGCCCGTGAGTAGTCATATAAAAATATTACAGATAACACGTAATAAAGCTTTTTTGAAAAGTCGTGAAAAATGAATTTCAAAAAGTGCCTGGGCAATACGCCCCACCTTAATCAAATACGTTTCATAGCCCTTCATTAGTATTTTATCAATCCCATAATAAAAAGGTTACAAATCCTCATGCGCTTGACATTAAAAAACCAACATAGGTTCATTTAAGCAGGTGTGAATAACATTTCAATATTTTCCATACAATTTGGAAGAAACTGCTGCAGGCTTGTGCAGTTGGCAAGGGCATATCGTCCTGCCTACACTGGGGCGTTTTGGCCAGTGAAACATGTTTTCGAAAATCGTTACATTTTTGAAGATGGAAGTAATTTTATATCATATTAACCACTGAGGAAAGTAATTTTGTTGCCCAACTGAGTGTTCCAGTGCAAGTTTTGCGGACAGTATGCTAGAGTCGCTCAAGAATGTTGAGCAAACAAACATGAAAAGTTACATCAAAACTGTAACTTTTTGTATTTTGCTATTATTTTCATTGTGTAATACAAAAATACGTCCATATTCACATAGTATGATGGGTTTACAAATACTTATTGGTACCAACTGATTTTGACCCTTAATTGGTTGTTGTTTTCTAGAAATCAAAGGGGGCGTTTTGGCCAGGTGGGGCGCATAATACCGTCTTACCCTATGTCGATATATACTCTTTGTGCCATCCCTGCCCATGGGCGAATATATTAAAAAATCCTTTTATATGATACTTTGGGATATGATATTTGGAGGTCTTCAGAAGATCCTAACTTTCCCAGGAGACAACGAACTTATCAATTGCGACATAGAATCCAGGTGAAGGTTCATATGAGTAGTTGCAAACATTTTGAAAATGCTTCAAAACCTTTAAACAAAAACCACAGATGTCATTCACATAGGGTAATTGTACCACTATTAATAATGCTCCGATAACGCCAACAATTTTAGATTAAGAGAAATGACATATAAGAAAAAAGTTTTAAGGTCCATTAAGGGCTACTTGTTTATATTAAAACACAATTGTACATAACATGTGACAAAAGTTATTCTATATAAAAGTTATTGATTTCAATCTGATACGTGTCATTTCCAATGCTCTCGTGCATGCTTACTGCTGAAAAAAAAATAACAACAAAAATGAGAGCAACGCAATTTGCACTTCAATTCTATGTTTTTGATTGATATTGTTATGGGTACATGCATTCAAGGAGCAGTAACCCATCTGTTCTTTACTAAAGCTTCATCCATACATACGTCAACAAACTTTCTCAAATCCGCATTATTTTACAAAATGTACGCAGCATCGAGAAGATAGTGGTATGCTCAGTGAAGCCGTTTTTATGCTTAAGATACCTTTGAGGTATCAGACATAACCCTACACCTTAAACCCATAAATCTGCCCAGTTTGTACAAACGACAAAGAGTGTTCACGTGGATTGAAAGAGGAGGACACTTCATCAATATAGAATCATTGGCCTTCTCGGGAATTAGATGTATTTTTCGCAGCATGCCCGACTTTTTCATTTTTTATTAGTAGCTGAATATTTACAATAGTCCTGGAAACGCCGCTCTCAAGTTTTTTTCGGCTTCGCAATTAGTCATTATTCCTATTATCAGATTTATAATCTTAAGGTCACCTGCAATAATGTACTCTATATGGTTCAATTTGACAAACTGTTCCATTTAAATACGGTTCGAATTTTCCAGGTAATAAGTGTGGATACAAAGACAGCACGCCAGGTTTTGAAATTTTTGTTTGATCTGGAATTATTGAAATCGATACCATTTTCAATAAACACATTTTCGTCAAGAATAGGTCTACTGTTTTTAATACATTGAATCAAAGCTGGTACATCATTGTAGTATACAACTGGTATATCAGCAAACTACACCCGATTCTGTTTTTACACGGCCGTGAAAAAAAAAATCCCATACAAAATTTTTGCAAAGTTGTTCCATTTTGCATGATTCGTCGAGAAATCGTAAAACTTTTTTTACATGGATTTTCAAATTTTTAACTGAAAACTTTTTTTACGCGGAACGCATCCTCCGTGTAAAAAAAAGAATCGGGTGTACTTTTATTGCTGACGACTCAATGGATGTTGAGAAATATGCATAAGACGAAATATTATATTGATTTTCTTCGATATCATACAGTTACGTCTTAAAAAGGGCGTAACTCCAAAACGGGCCCTACGATTTTTTTCAAATTTCGTCCAGAGATGCAGTATAGCCCCAGAATTCAGCTCCGGGTATTAGTTTTGATGGAGAATTTGTTTTGTTAATAACGCTCAGGGGAGCACCGTGATAAGGTGATGCAATTGGGAAGCGTTTGGGAACGGTATTTCATAAAGTTAATGTTATCATAGTAATTTTTATACACACTTTAAACTGCGCGTGTTTACTCAAATAACATCCAAATTATAGCTAAAAATTTAGGATGATTATAAAAATGACAAATGCAATCCTTTAAGCATCGGGAAGCAAAAGGACAAAATTCGATTCACTCTACTGAGCACCTATATTTATTTCAATTATCAAAAACAGAACTTCATGTTATCCAACAGCTGAAACATTCTACAACTTAGCACTCAATAAAACAATCAACCAGACACGACCAAACCATCAGGTTCAGCAGAGGACAACAACCTGCTCATTGTTCATGATCCTGCTCAACGGGGGCAACTCGGCCGACTCCCAGCAATAAACACTCGATTCCACCCGCGACTTCGTCGAGGCAATAAAACACTCTCCTATGTGCCCCACTTTGCTCCGAAAACAGATGAATCCCGCAAAGACAATTCCACCGAACGAAAAATAAAAACCCTAAAGCCGCCTAAAACAGAACCTAATAAATTTAAGCATTTTACGACCGCGCGCTCAACCTGCGCCACGCACGGTCAGGGAAACCGCACGGCTTGGCGTGTCCACCTTGTAAGCCGCTTGCGGATCACATCGTCGGCCGTCAGGAAGAGAAGGCGTTAAAGTTCAATCGCCGCCTGATTCCAGGATCAACCGAAAAGGATCGAAATTCGACACCTTGCCCATCGTACTTATTGGTGGGTAATTCCTGGAACACGACTTACACACAAAGCGAGAAGCGACACCTGATGCGGCGAAATTAATTTTCCGACAACCGAATAAAGGTTCATCTCGGATGTCTATACACAGTGTCGAGAAGGGCTCGAAGAGCAGATCGAACTCGATTGTTGTTAAAAAGGTAACAAATTGGTGGGCGATGTCATGCGGTTTGGAAAAAAGTGATTCTACTCAAAGCTGGAAAATGAACCTATCAAAGATTTGGTATCTCGAGCTCGCAGGTGTATTTGGCGGAGCAGATCGGGTGACTGATAAATTGATGAAAATTAATTCGTTCGATTATAAGCAGGACTGGAGATAGCATCAAAATTGATAGTAGGGTAGTGAGCTAATTCCCGTCGTAGTAGGTAGTGCTTGGTTTTCAAATTCAATTTATACGCCAGCCCAACTGCTTACTCTAACTAAGTTGTATGTAACACGTATTTTAGAGTTCCTAGTTTTCATTGTGTACTATTAGCGCATTGAACAAATCATAGTTTATTGGGAATCGGCAATCAAAAATACCCTTTAAATTTTTCAAATTTGTCTTATGAAAATCTGTTTACGTCCATGAGAATTTTCATTCGTCCAGTCTAAAACTCGATGGATTGCTGTCAAATACATCTGTTGGTATTGGTGTGCGATTTCTACAAGTACACCAAAGTAGTTTTTTATGCGGTATCATACCGTGTTAAATAAAAATAACATAAATTCAATTAATATTGGCCTGTTCTGAATATGATATGTGTACATTGTGGAACATTGAATAGAATATGTGTACGGAGGATGTTCGCGGCTATCCAAGAAATACCTGAAGTGGAGGTCTTCAGATCTACACGCGTAACCAATGATCTACAGGCCTGTTTTGTAAATGTAATGTTTCCATTGTAGTATATATAACAGAATCTGCGTATGGAAGACGTTCGCGGTTATCCAAGAAATACCGGAAATGAAGGCCTTCAGATCTACACGCGTAACCAATGATCTACAGGCCTATTTTGTAAATGTCATGTACCCATTACAGTACATATAACAGAATCTGCGTATCGAAGACAATCGCGGTTATCCAAGAAATACCAGAAGTGGAGGCCTTCAGATTTACACGCGTAACCAATGATCTACAGGCCTGTTTTGTAAATAAAATATATCCATTGTGGTACATATGATAGAATCTGCGTATGGAAGATCTTCACGGTTATCCAAGAAACCCCTGAAGTAAAGCCCTTCAGGTATACACGCGTAACCTATTTTGTTGATGTAATATACCCATTGCGGTGCATATAACAGAATCTGCGTATCGAAGACGTTCGCGGTTATCCAAGAAATACCTGAAGTGGAGGTCTTCAGATCTACACGCGTAACCAATGATCTACAGGCCTGTTTTGTTAATGTAATATACCCATTGTGGTACATATGATAGAATCTGCGTATGGAAGATCTTCACGGTTATCCAAGAAATCCCTGAAGTGAAGGCCTTTAGGTCTACACGCGTAACCAATGATCTACAGGCCTGTTTTGTAAATGTAATGTACCCATTGTAGTACATAAAACAGAATCTGCGTACGGAAGACGTTTGCGGTTATCCAAGAAATCCCGGAAGTGAAGGCCTTTAGATCTACACGCGTAACCAATGATCTACAAGCCTATTTTGTTAATGTAATGTACCCATTTTGGCACATAGAACAGAATCTGCGTATCGAAGACGTTCGCGGTTATCCAAGAAATACCTGAAGTGGAGGTCTTCAGATCTACACGCGTATCCAATGATCTACAGGCCTGTTTTGTAAATGTAATATACCCATTGTGGTACATATGACAGAATCTGCGTATGGAAGATCTTCACGGTTATCCAAGAAATCCCTGAATTGAAGGCCTTCAGGTCTACACGCGTAACCAATGATCTACAAGCCTGTTTTGTAAATGTAATGTACCCATTGTAGTACATATAACAGAATCTGCGTATCGAAGACGTTCGCGGTTATCCAAGAAATACCTGAAGTGGAGGTCTTCAGATCTACACGCGTAACCAATGATCTACAGGCCAGTTTTGTTAATGTAATATACCCATTGTGGTACATATGATAGAATCTGCGTATGGAAGATCTTCACGGTTATCCAAGAAATACCTGAAGTAAAGCCCTTCAGGTCTACACGCGTAACCAATGATCTACAGGCCTGTTTTGTGAATGTAATGTACCCATTGTGGTACATATAACAGAATCTGCGTATGGAAGATCTTCACGGTTATCAAAGAAATTCCTGAAGTGAAGGCCTTCAGGTCTACACGCATAGCCAATGATCTACAGGCCTGTTTTGTAAATGTAATATATCCATTGTGGTACATATGATAGAATCTGCGTATGGAAGATCTTCACGGTTATCCAAGAAATCCCTGAAGTGAAGGCCTTCAGGTCTACACGCGTAACCAATGATCTACAGGCCTGTTTTGTGAATGTAATGTACCCATTGTAGTACATATAACAGAATCTGCGTATGGAAGACGTTCGCGGTTATCCAAGAAATACCTGAAGTGGAGGTCTTCAGATCTACACGCGTAGCCAATGATCTACAGGCCTGTTTTGTAAATGTAATATATCCATTGTGGTACATATGATAGAATCTGCGTATGGAAGATCTTCACGGTTATCCAAGAAATCCTTGAAGTGAAGGCCTTCAGGTCTACACGCTTAACCAATGATCTACAGGCCTATTTTGTTAAAGTAATGTACCCATTGTGGTACATATAACAGAATATGCGTATCAAAGACGTTCGCGGTTATCCAAGAAATACCGGAAGTTAAGGCCTTCAGATCTACACGCGTTACCAATGATCTACAGGCCTGTTTTGTAAATGCAATATACCCATGGTGGTACCTATGATAGAATCTGCGTATGGAAGATCTTCACGGTTATCCACAAAATCCCTGAAGTGAAGGCCTTCAGGTCTACACGCGTAACCAATGATCTACAGGCTTGTTTTTTTAATGTTATGTACCCATTGTAGTACATATAACAGAATCTGCGTATGGAAGACGTTCGCGGTTATCTAAGAAATACCTGAAATTGAGGCTTTCAGATTTACATGCATAACCAATGATCTACAAGATGGTTTTGTAAATGTAAGGTCCCTTTAATATCGACTCATGGAGGTTTCACAGTAACAGAATCTGCGTATGAAAGCCGTTCGCGGATATCCAAGAAATACCTGAAGTGGATCATTTCTGATCGACACGCGTAACCAACGATTCAAAGGCCTGTTTTGAATATATAATGTACTCATTATTTTTGCCTTTCTCGTACAACAAAGTTGTACCGAAAGGCTATCATTTCACTCCAAGAACGAACTTTTTATAGAAGGCCCGGAGACCCATAGTGTTATATACCAATCAACTCAGCTCAACGAACTGTATGCATGTGTGTATGTGTGTATGTGTGTGCACAAAAGCTAAGAAAAACATTAGACAACTTTTCTTGTAGTAATCCTTAGCCGATTTCCTCGCAACAAGTTTTATTCGATAGAAGGCAAAGCCTAGTTGATCGCGTTTGAAAGTTATTACGAAAATGGTACATTGAACCGAGTCATATAAGCGACATATAAGGTTGGTGTCTTGACTAAATGCGATAAAGGCAGTTTCACTATTCGTGAACGCATTCTGTTCTTTGTACTACAGAGAGCATGTACCATATTTGAAATCGGAAAATTGATCTTCAGTTATGCGTGTAGATCGAAAGGCCTTACTCCAGGGATTTCTTGGATGACCAAGAACATATGCAGTGAACGCATTCTGTTCTTTGTACTACAGAGAGCATGTACCATATTTGAACGAGAAAATTGATCTTCAGTTACGCGTGTAGATCAAAAGGCCTTACTCCAGGGATTTCTTGGATGACCAAGAACATATGCAGTGAACGCATTCTGTTCTTTGTACTACAGAGAGCATGTACCATATTTGAAACCGGAAAATTGATCTTCAGTTACGTGTGTAGATCGGAAGGCCTTACTCCAGGGATTTCTTGGATGACCAAGAACATATGCAGTGAACGCATTCTGTTCTTTGTACTACAGAGAGCATGTACCATATTTGAAACCGGAAAATTGATTTTCAGTTACGCGTGTAGATCGGAAGGCCTTACTCCAGGGATTTCTTGGATGACCAAGAACATATGCAGTGAACGCATTCTATTCTTTGTACTACAGAGAGCATGTACCATATTTGAAACCGGAAAATTGATTTTCAGTTACGCGTGTAGATCGGAAGGCCTTACTCCAGGGATTTCTTGGATGACCAAGAACATATGCAGTGAACGCATTCTGTTCTTTCTACTACAGAGAGCATGTACCATATTTGAAACCGGAAAATTGATCTTCAGTTACACGTGTAGATCGAAAGGCCTTACTCCAGGGATTTCTTGGATGACCAAGAACATATGCAGTGAATGCATTCTGGTCTTTGTACTACAGAGAGCATGTGCCATATTTGAAACCGGAAAATTGATTTTTAGTTACGCGTGTAGATCGAAAGGCCTTACTCCAGGGATTTCTTGAATGACCAAGAAAATATGCTGTGAACGCATTCTGTTCTTTGTACTACAGAGAGCATGTACCATGTTTGAAACCGGAGAATTGAATTTCAGTTACGCGTATAGATCGGAAGGCCTTACTCCAGGGATTTCTTGGATGACCAAGAACATATGCAGTGAACGCATTCTGTTCTTTGTACTACAGAGAGCATGTACCATATTTGAAACCGGAAAATTGATCTTCAGTTAC